>NC_142379.1:9630833-9985000 GCF_059441005.1 Hippichthys cyanospilos | reverse complement strand
TGTAACGTGAGAATGAATCTCTTTGTGTTGCTGCTCACAGTAATAATTAAATTCTTTTGACCTGAGGAGGGAGGGAGACAAAAAAAAAGACATCAAGCAGTCATTCCAGAAGATCATATTGTTGCCCATCCCGCCTTCCCCCTCCTCTTCCTCCTCCTCCTTGTCATCCTTCTAGTTGTTCTTGCTGGGGTCCTGCGTGCATCACACACAGATGAAAAGAACATTGGAGAGCAGCTGAGGTGGATCATCTATTTGTTGACCTGCTGGACTAACAAAAGGTAAGTCTTTTTTTTTTCTTTTTTTTGTGGGGGCGGGGGGGGGGGGGGGCAGCATTCATAATGCAAAAGATGCAGGTTAGTTGACATTTTTTCATCGTGACCCTGAAAAACAAACAGACCAGAAACTGGAATGATGCACGACAAAGGCGTGTCTCCTTGCTCCATAAATGATCATTATGGCTCGCAACGGACAAAAGGCGCGTGTATAAACACAGTCGTGACGCTTCGACATTGACATGAGATATGGTGGGTGGATAATGGACGCATTCGCGTCCGCCATCAGGCGATCCACAGGTTGAATGAGCGCGCGCGCGCGCGCGTCTGGGAGTGGGCTCTTTACACATATTCTTTTCTTCTCTTTGTTTATTCTAGTGTTGTCTTCTTATTTATGTTTTTAAATCGATGCTCGCCCCGTTTGTTCGGTGATTCGCCGCCACGCCCCTCGCGTTTCACTAGTGGACTCCCACCGGTCCCCCAATTTGCAACCGGACACAGTTGCCATGGTGATAAAAAAATGGACATGCAGGCGGTGCGGACTGTTGCCACGGTGACGTCACGTCGGGCGTAAGGAAGTCCTCTGCCGCCTACGCCTGACCCTATTCATGTGACCCACTTTGTTTCTCAACTGGGTGGAGATGACGTCACGTCACTATGCAAAACGTCTGCTTTTTTTTTTTTTTTTAATGCACTCATTTTGCGCTCGTACGTAAATATGACCGCAAAGGTGCACTTAAATCATGTCAGTGAGTTAAATTGAAATGTGTACTCGTAGGAACAGATGATTTTACACACAGGAATTTACACCGTTCACTGTAAAATTGATCATTCACCCATTCAATAAGAAAACTGAAATGTAGTTATTTCAGTGTTTAAAAAAAAAAAGCAAAACGCCAATATGCTAACGGTTTGCACAGATCGTTGCCACTTCAACACAAATGGTGGGGCAACACAAGTAGTTTGTGATATGTTGTTTTTATGAAGATTATAGAGTGCTATTTCTTATTATTATGTGTATAGGGAAATTATATTTAGTATATTTAGAAATATTGAAATGCCCTCTTTTGGAAGATGTTTCATAAGATATATACTGTGTTGTATATACAGTATTGTCAAAAAATGTCTGTACTATTTTATCACAATTAATGATGATTGATATAGCTAGACAGTAAACATGACTGATGTTTAAAAATATTTATGATAGTTAAATTGAGGATAGACACTCAACATTTCAATGAAATGACATATTTACCTAAAAGTGTTGTTTTTTTTAACATGCTGAATGGTGCTTTTTCAAATATTTTTTTTATAGATAATTCTGTAAATTAGAGAGCTTTATTAAATTTGGTACCTTTACAACAGTTATCATAATTGATAGAATACTTAACAATGCTTATTATTGTTTACTGTTAATGTTAGCTTTATTGTGCACAGAAAATTTCTGTTTGTTAAAAGTCTGCGGTAGTAAATATTACATGATTACATCATCAAAATAGACAATTCTTTCTGAAAGAAAAAAACATCCTTTGTTCATAAGCAGCCAAAAGTAAGTGAGCAGGAATGCTCTTGGCTGCCGCTGATGTCTAATAGCATTAAATGTCCCCAATAGAATTAAGGAGACACAAACATCTTGTTAGGTGGATGGGCTTAAATGGAGTCAGACAGAGGGCACCTACAGACTTCAAGTAGGACTCACCATAAATTGTATTGAGCGTTACGGGAAACTACACATTTTTCTAACAAGTTATATTGACTGTTTGACGTGAGTGGTGTACCTTTTGCATATGTAGCCCGCATGAAACAAAGCCAAGGTCACGTGGTGTCCTTGGGGATAGATCAAGTATTAATTTATTCCTGAAAAAGAGAACATTTTGCAGAGGTACTCAAGATGGAACATGAGTTTGGAAGATGAAAAGGCCATCATCCTGAGTCTGGGTGTAATAACTCCTTAAGCAGCACGTCTTTGAACACAAACAGTGGAGCAACACATGTAGACTGACGATAAAACAACACTCAGCAAAAAAAAAAAAATGACAATGTTACTGCAGCTTACTGAAGTGTGTTTCTGTGCATTAATGGACTGTACAGATTTTGATGTTTCAGTATTTAAAAAATATTTGTAAAAAATACCGTGTGTATCTGGCGCATGGGAGTATCACCCAAAAACTAAAAATCTGACACTGCTGTGCATCAACTTAAGCAATGAAACTTCATTGGGTGGTTGTCAGTAGCTAATGTTGTTAGTAAATGCTCATTTTCAAAATGACAACAGAATGCAGCTCTGCTTACCTTTGGCTATGATGTCATAGCATGGATGTCACACTTTTCGGGGATGTGACAGTTTCTGCATGATAGTACCTCTGCATGATTGTATTTCAGACAGTTATAAAAAGTCTACACACACTATGCATCGGCCTCCCAAGACCCAACCTATTCATTTTTTGACTCATACAAGTTTCCCAACTAAGTCCTAGTGTTCTTGGTAGAGGGCATTCTGGCTTTTCTGTTGATGTCTCGTGATTGGGTGGAATGCAACTAACTTAGCTGGTTTTTACATTCACTGTGCAGGAAATGGGTATTTGTGATCTACAAAGGTGTAGAACATGCTTTTTTTCCTTGGCGTTTACCTCAGCCAAGATCCCTGGAGATGAGTGTCTCATACACACCCTTTTGAACTATAACAAAGCATTACTGCAAATTTCTTCCTACGAGCTTCATCTATATTACATTACAAGCAAATCGATAAGCCCACTCAAAGAGAGACTTCACTTCGCCTGGGTGATCTGGTTTTGTATGTGATATCATATCCCAGGCCAATTTTAGGAAGAGAAACTAAGTCTATGTTCTTTTCTTAACTATGAGGATTGACGAATAGAAGCTCTGTCCTTCTGAAGGCAATCATGTTCCGCTTTTTGTAACAATGCTTTGAGATGCGTTCAATTGCCCATAAAAAAAATACCGGCAATGATGAATGCTCAAGGAGACTCGCTTCCGAAAATGCAGCTCCCCCATTGCAATTTTTCTGTTTTACGCTCGTTTTCGCTCCCCTCATGCTTCCTTATTTTTTATTGGTCTTTATCAACAGTTGCCATGGAAACTACTTCTCTCTTCTTCTCTTCGCTCCTTGTCTGTGTGGCTGGTGAGTACATGAGTACGCATCCACATACACACATGCATTTTCATTTATTTGTATTTATTTCATTTAGTCATTTATCAAATAATTTGATTCATAAATTACAACAACATTCATTAAAATTGAACGTAAAACATTTTTTATTTTTATTATGATGTGGCATTGCTCAGTGGTAGAGTGGTCGTCTTCCAACCGAGGGATTGTAGATTAAATCCCTGACCATGGTAATCATATCAAAGTGCCCTTGAGCAAGACACTGAACCCCTGTTGCTCTTGATGAAAATTCTACTTTTATGCTACTCCTAATAAGTAGTCACTGTAAAGTGCTTTGAGTAACCAAGGAAGAAAAGCGCTATACAAGTGAAAGTCTGTTTTATTAATACTAACAATAACCATTTCACAGATGAACTTTTAAGTTGTTAAATAACAAAAAAATGTCATTACAAATTAATTGTAGTATCACTAAAAACAAGCATGAATTATTGTTTTTAATTGAACTTTTTGTTTGCATCAATTCATCCCCTGAAATTCATCCATTAAAATGTATGTGTTATTTAATCTGATTAAATAACGTGATACTGGAGTTATGACAAAAATGAAACAATTTGTAAAATATCTATCTTAAATGTACATTATAAATGATTTTCTATTTAATTATACTTTGTAGCAGCAATTCAGCCATTTTCCTTTCTCAAAACAAGTATGTCAAAAATATGTTGATTAACTTAATTTAAAAAAAACAAAACAAAACAAAAAAAAACAAGACTTGCTGGTGTTTATTGAAGCAAAGTCCCAGATATGCACCAATACAGATTCTCCACGGGGAGGCAGCGTTGAATTATCACTGACTTCTTGAAGGCTTTTTGCGTGACTTTCACACACCGGCTGAGTGTGTGAAAGTCACACCGTGCTGACACCCCGACACATGCTTGATGTCTGATGCCGCCTGCCTAACTTGTCAAAAACCACACTGAGGCTCTTTTCATTATCTTTTATCTGGCACTCATGTGGATGACTGTCAGCTGTAACAGACGTTGATGTTCAGGGTGAGTGAAACATTTGCATGCTGAATGAGAAAAACGTAGATTATGTGTGAGACTAGTAAAAAAAAAAAAGTGTGAATTGAAAAATGTGTGCATGTGTCTTTATAGATGAACCTGAGAAAGAGGAAAATCCTTTCGTCTATGGTAAGTGTTTTGGTTTTTTTTCTCGGGCATGCTCTAAATATCCACCTGAGCCCCAACCTATTCACTTGTGTCCACTATTGAGTCCATTTTGTCTCCGCAAGACAGCAAAGTTAACTGCATCCTGCCCTAACACGAAACATCATGGGAAAGTCCCAGGATTTCCATGGTGGACACAAATGAATTTCTCAGTCATTTTTGGACCCAATACTGGGTTATGTATTTTACAGAATTTGGGTCACTTTTAACGCAGCCGTTTTAAGAGTGTAACAAGAGTGTAACCAAACATGAGCATGACGATAAAGTGAAATGTTCACTCCTGTGTTACTCTGCCAATGGCCTTCCTGCTGCATAGACTACGAGAGCTTAAGGATTTGTGGACTGGCTTTAGCTGTGGTGCTGTTCACCTTGGGAATTCTGCTCATTCTTAGTAAGTAACGCTTTGCTCACTTGTTTATAGTTTTCTTTGTAACAATCTTTACAACTGTCTGATAATGTTGCCCAATAAAGGAACGTGGATACATATCGTATGTCAAACTAGTTCCTAGCATGTTTGTTTTTGTCGAAAGATTGCACATATCATGACATAGTTGAAGCAATTGATTTGATTTAGACAGAGGAGCAAAAGCACACGGCATCGTGGACTACTTGTACAGCAGGTCGCAGCAGAAATGTTAAAGTTTTACCTCTTCCATACCAAATTCTTATACACTTTTGGGGGATGTGGTCTCACTGAGGAATGCAGGTGTGTTGTGCGTGCATGTGTGTGTGGAGACGGTGTCTCCAAAGTCCTCCATCCGCAGACCATTTTTGTTGGAGTCGGCCATTCGTTCACAATTGGATGCTAATTCTCTGTTTGAGGAAGCCTTTTGTTTCTTTTGCGGGAGACAACCGGTTCAGACGTCCCAGGGCCAATAATATTCTTGCTTTTACAATGACATCACGTCGTGTCCCTTTTTGTTAGTTCATGAACACACTATTTTACTGATAAATTGCATTTATATATATATATATATATATGTATATTATATTTCCATTACCAACAAAGAACATCAAAAGGAAGTTCGCCAGAGCTGAATAATTTCTGCATTGGTACTTTTTCCACAACAGAAAAGTTTGAAGAAAAAAAAAAAAGCACAATATTACAAAAACAAAGTCAGATTTTACTTTTTAGAGCAGCTTTTTACAACTTTCTTCACATTATGTAATATAAAATGGCTTTGAAAGAGTGATACTGAGCCAAGTGTTTACTTTCAGGTGGCTAGAGGGTTTTGTTGGCCCCTTGGCCCTCCCTTTGTGTACAGAATAATAGCATATTAATCCAGAAAGTTTAATTTCAACACCATGCAATATTTTATTAGGCATTTACATACAAACTACCCCCCCTAAAAAAATGAGTTTTTTAATGGGTTATTTCTTTTGACTTTTTTTGTTTTTTCTTTGTTTTTGTTTATTTATTTGACGCAGCATTTTGGGGGAAATGAATTATCCAAAAGTGGTCTCTTGTTGACCCAACAAATTCTAGAGTGTACATCCATAACTTTATCCTCACTAGTAATACCAAAACCTAACTAAATAGAATGTAAAGGAGTAAAATGTTGAAAAAAGTATTTCTTTATGGTAATTCTTTATTTTAATGCACTTTGAATACTGATGGCTCAGAAATAATCCAAATGAATGAATTTAGGATTAGGGTTTGAACCAAATTTTGGATAACATGAGGAATTGGGCTCAACCCAACGTCTGTTTTTTTTTTTTTTGTACAGGACAACCCGTGTTGCTTTTGTTTTAAAAATAACTCAAAGTTTGAGTTTACATACATAATAAAAATGGTCACATTGAATCAGTTTGACCTAATTTGGGGTACGTCGCTACTGTTTTTAGAGCATCTGCGTTGATAATGTTCATTCAAAAATTGACTTAGACTAAATTGCAAATGAGTTCCTCTTTGTTTTCAAGGTCGACGGTGCCGCTGCAGTATAAACCAGAAACCCAGGTATGCGGTGGCGCCCTTCTGAATGCCCAAAAGTGCTTTAGTCACACCACTTGACACATGTGGTTACCATGGCAACCCTTGGCAACCTTTCTCTCACACTCTATCCGCAGGGCCCCCGGAAATGAGGAGGCGCAGGAGGAAAACCTCATCGTCTCAAAGGGTGAGCTGCCCCATTTCACCTCCCTTGTCGGCTCCCCTCACCTCTGCCTCACCCCTGACATCCACAAATTCAAAATGGAGGTTCCCTTTTGGGAGTTAAATTATGGATGACTGCCTTTTTTCTCTCTCTCTTTTTTCAGCCGCAGCAGCTGCCAAAGAAACTCCGGCGGAAAACTGAGGCAGCTTCTCTGCTGTCAGCTCACACTGCCTTCTGATTTTATTCGACATGAATCCACTGCATCATAGCTATAACTATTATAAGTGGTGACACAACACGGTAAGGGTATAATAAGTGTGTACAGAAATCATATTTATCCTGAAGACAAACCTTTAGCCCGTTGTGCTTCGTCGTGAGTGTAGCAGTCCTCAGTGCTCTTGTCTCTTCGTGTGCCTTCATGTAGACGTCCGTCAATTTGATTACGCTGTAACTCCGTCTCTGCTAATAGCGCTGATGATGCAAGATGGTATTTAAGATAGAAAGTGTGTCTGTGTGGTGTGTTGCTGTTTGTTTAGTATTTCCATCTCAGCTACTGCTTTCTGGAGTTTATGTAGCACTTTACAATCAAAGGGCTTATGAATGGTTTATAAATGAGTTATAATCATGTTATTAAGCCTTAATAAACTACAGGTTGACACCGAATCCATTCTGCTTTGCCTCATTGCTTGCGTAAATACTAGCAAGCTACAGTGATACAAAATAGAGCTCTGGCATCAAAAAGAAAATGTGAACTTCAATTAAAAATCATATAAATATAAATCCGTCTTGCACAATCTTCAGACTTTGATCACGTTGAAAATATTACACCAATTTTTTTTCTGTGTAGGTGGAGATCCATGATTGATACCCCACTTGGCTGAAATGCTAGTGGACAGCAAGATTGGAAAAAACATATCCTTTTAATCTGAAATACAATGAAAACGAAGAGGGGAACTCACTCTTTGTTGGGTAGCAGAAACTCAAACGGGGACAGGCAATCAAGCAAAGGCCCAACTCAAGGATGGGCCGAAAGGCTGCAAGGATTGCGGTAAAGTGATTAGGCAGAAAGGACATGCAGCAACAGCAGAAATATTATAGCTTGAACATGCCAAAATAGGAACCCACGCCGCCTTGTTAGAATTGTTTATTAAGGCTTTATCAATATTAACTATTTATAAGCATTTGTAAACTCTTTATAAGTGTAGTGTGTCACTGACTGGATATATATATATATATATATATATATATATATATATATATATATATATATATATATATATATATATATATATATATATATATATAAGTATTTAAAAGTACTAAGTGCTATACATTTTGGATGTATGGAAGTCTTTGCAAACGCATACATGCATGTATGTGTGTGAGATGTATGAGACAATCGGACCTGCTTACATCCACTGCAGTAATTTGACAGTACAGTACTGTGGAAGTTACTGCATCAGCTGTCTCACTGCCGCCCCCTCATTACTTCGCCACTGGTTCCTATGAGAACATCTAGTTCACTCTGTAGCTCACCTGTCGACCATTTGTTTCTTTTTTTTACTTCTCAAAAAAGACATTTAAATGACCCTTAAATGTCACGCGCTCACTTGTGAAACGTTCACTCATCTGAAGTGTAACTATCTGTTTTGAAGAGACAAACTCTTTGTCCAATTGCCGCATGAGGCCTTGTTGTGTTGCAACATGTCGTGCTTTTGGCATATAATACAAATAAATCTGTATGAAGACTCTTGGTGATGCTTTGTATTCATTTTGTCAGAAACTACTCCAGCAGGATGCAGGTGTGTACGAGTAAGCAAAATAATTAAATTCAATCATTAAAAATACCCATTGGTTTGAAAAGTTCCTGTACTCCAAAAACATTATGCTATGTAGCTGACTACAGTATATATGTATAAAAGAACATTTTTTTCTGAATTTGTCAAGCACCCATCAAGTCTGTCAAAATTTCATTGACTGTTTATAGTGTTCCTTCATTTATGGTCGGGGTTCCGTTTGCAAAAATACCCGCAAGGTGTAATGAGTGGATGAGAGGTTCATTTTTTTTCATATATGTTTTTTTTAATTCTTTTTTGTGTTTTTTGTTCATTACGTTATTTATTTGTTCTTTTTTCATTTATTGTACGTCTTTAGTTTGTTTTTCTTTTAGCATGACATACTTTCATTGTTTTTTCATGTTTATATCATTGAAGGCTGTGAAAGCACCTCATCTTACACTTAATACACTTATGTATTCTTTTTAAACAGTCTCAAACTTCAAAGATTTTATTGAAGGTAGGCAGAAAATTGAATATATCCCCCCACTAAAGCAAACAGCAGCATCATGTCTCTCTTTTCAAGTGTATCAGGCAGACCAGATAAAATGTTGTAAATAAAAAGTGTATTTATTCTTATTTATTTGTTCATTGTGTAGAAAAGGCGGGGGCACCTGAGCGCCCACTTTTTTTTTTGTGTGAGGGCCACTGGCGGAGCCCTAAGCAGACATGGCGCCCTAAGCAGGAAACTGCTTCGCCTGTAGGACGGACCGGCTCTGTCTGTTAGCTATATTGACACTCAACATAACCAAGCAACTTTTACTTGAGTCTGCAGGGCAGGTGTCAGGTCATTTCCTTCTTGGCTATATTATGTCATATTCTAGTCTGTGGCTCCAGTGGACTCGTTCTCAACCGCACACAAGTTCTGCAATCAAAATTAGCGAAGAGGTTTAACATTTATGCTTGCTGTAGCTGCTTAGTAGAGGAGACTGAAATTAAGGCAGATAATTTACATGTGTGTACATACCCCGTTTTAGCACGAGCACATGACGAAGTGTGCCAAATAATAGATTCCTTTTCCTCTGACTGATAGTAATAAACATATAGGCTAGTAATGGTAACTTAATCAGAAAGCTACAGAAGCTCACAAAGGTTAGCTTTATTGGCTTCAGAGTTCCAATTTTTATGACACTATAAATACATAACTTGAGCTGAGATAGGCGTGGAAAATACTTGTGTGTTAGAAGGTGAACAAGTGGAACTTCGCTCACACAGTCCAACGCACACCTGAGCAAAAGATACTTGCAGAACAGGTGAGAGAATATTTACCTTTTCAAACGTATGTTTACAGGGAATATGAATTAGAAATAAAAGGCAAATACAAGACTTCTTGGGAAGTTGGTCTTTTCCTTTAGCCTTTGTAAGGCATTCAGATTCTTTCAAAGATTCCTTCAAAGCATGATAAGTTTTCAATCATTTTCAATCACACATTAATTTTTTTCTGTTGACTGGTGGGCAGAAATCACTCCTAGAGCATCCAAATTTATTTAGTATGTTACACTATATGGTTCCTTGCCATCAATAATAACCTCGTGACCAATCCGGGTACAACATTGTCTTTTTTTTTAACAAAGGATGGAAGGATCAGTTTTGTTCTCTTTTACCTCAACTTTTTAGCTTTTGGCACAAGGTCCAAGGTTGATCAACATTGTGGCAATGATTTATTAATGAATAACAGTCTAGAATGCCTTCAAGGAGAAAGCTCCGAATGAGCACAATGAAAACCGCACCTCACACCAGCTTGAACGGGAACATTTTGATCAGTCAAGTTAATGATTTCTGGACAGTGGTTCAAATGAGAAGTGTGTGTGCGTGTGTGTGTGTGTGTTTCCCTGTATGGCTGTACTTGAGAGACTGCTTTGAGTTTTCTTCTGACATAGTGAGAACATCTTGGCCATTCCTCACTTATTCTGATCACTTTTCAAGTGTGTGTGTGTGTACTCTGAAAACAGTTGGGTGAAAAATATTTTAGGGTCTTCATTTCAAACAACAACTTGATGAAATAAATTAACCGGGATTGTTGTGTATAAAACATGTTTTGTACAAAAGAAAATATTTGGGTTGATCTGTTTTAGTCCCATTTAACAAGAGTTTGAACATGATTGGTTCATTGTGAAGATATGTTGACCTTTAGGGTGTGCACACTTGTGTAACTCCATTATTTTCAGATTATTTTTCATTTTATGCTCTAAACTATTAAAAATTCAAATTGTACAGATTGTAGTCACATAAATCGTGGAATATCTTGGTCTATTTTTTTTTTATCCTCCTGAGACTGAGCCCTGGCACTCGATTGTGTTGCATTCTCATCAGGACAGAAAAGTTAATTGCATCTTACCCAAACGATCGTTGGATTCACAGGATGTCCTCCGTTGAACACATTGATTTTGTAAGGGCAGCACCAACGAGTCGAAGATAGAGACCAAAAACAATTGTCCACCATGTTGGGACACAAATGAATAGGCTGACTTCTTTTTCACTTAACTTTTTTTTTTCCAGGGTGTGTTTGTTTATGTGTAGAGTCACAGAGACCCTTCAAAGTTTTAATTGGAGATTTCAACTTTGATTCTGCTGTTGAGCCTGTCGCAGTGACACAAATTGTGAGGATGCAGACAGTCTAATTCTGAACATGCTCTATTTCAAACAAGTAACTAACTTTATTGCCTTTATGCAAAGACCTTTCAAAGCACACCCACCTCATCATATGACATAACAAGCACACCTTTTGATCCGCTTATAGTGAGCATACAGTCTTTGGTAACTAATCAACTTCAATGTGTCACAGACTATTACTGCACGTCTGCTTTGTTCTGTCTCACAGTGTGGACAACTCAACACATTAACAAACAAGGAAAATGCCGCCTCCTAAAGGTAGGTCACACAATAGCGACAAACTGAAAAAAGGGTGTGTCTGTCAAGAAAAAGGATGGCTTGCTTCCCACTGACACAGTGAACCTGTACAGGTTTGCATTCGCGAGCATTCAGAAATGAGCACATGTGACATCTACCGGTTTTGATCATTTATAGTCATATTTAGACAAAGTGTTTTGCTTTGAATGCTTTGTCTTTGAGGGATCAATATCAAAACACAGATTGGATCAAATTGACCCCCCCCCCCCCCCCCCCCCCCCCCCCCCCCCCCCGCCGGTTTCAACTACCCTGCAGAACCCACGAATCCCTTACTTCTAAGAAAATACCATTGGAATCGGACCCCGTGGGTTCTCCGGGGTTAAGGTCTGCAAGTGGCTGTAATGTTTGAAGATATGTTAGCTTAGTTGACTAGTTATGGGGCTGCCGCTTTGCTTGTTATGCAGATCAGCCCCATATTGCTCTCTTGTCGGTTTATATAATTGATTACTTTGCGTTTGAAGCTTGAAATCATTGGTTTCTGTCATCTGGTCTCCTTATCGGGCAATTAGTCAAGTATTGTAAATGCTGGGATGCTGATGGAGTAACTGTCTTACTGGTCTATTCAATCTTCTGTCCTGTAGCTGCTGAAATTGACCCTGATGCAGACTTTGTTTATGGTGAGAGCCATTTACAAACAAAAATAACATATGTGTGTGTGTGTGTGTGTGTGTGTGTGTATATATATATATATATATATATATATATATATATATATATATATATATATATATATATATATATATATATATATATATATATATATATATATATATATATATATATATATTTTTTTTTTTTTTAATTTTATTTATAAAACTCAAGTGTTGGCACTGTGCTACTTGCATTTGCAGACTATCACACTCTGCGTGTCGCCGGCCTGGCAATTGCTGGAGTCATTGTATTCCTTTCAATCATTTTGCTGACAGGTAAGAACACTTTATAGAAGCAATCACTGGCAGAATGATTGCATCCCCACACCCATCACTGTTTTGGGAAAAAAAGCCTCGTGTTACTAAGACATAAATATATATATATATATATATATATATATATATATATATATATATATATATATATATATATATATATATATATATATATATATATATATATATATATATACATATTATATATACATATATATATACATATATATATATGTATGTATAAACTTATAGTCATTGACCACAAATACAAAGATGAACGCCAACTCAGACAGTCTTAGTAATTAGTTTGACATAGTTGGCATGCCATTTCAGCGGCAGAATAAGTTATTTCCTCAGATGCAAATACAAATGCTGCTGGAGTGTGATATTGATGGGCAGAGATAAACCTATAAGTACACTTTTTTTTTTGTTATTCCTTAGATTATTTCAGTATAGCAATATAGAAAATAGTTGTTGAATTTTATTAATTGCGATTAGTAATGGAAAAAAATACCATTAATTGGTTAAACAATATAATAAGTGCACATCACTAAGCAGCATATATTAATACTATGTTATTACTGTATTTTTTTTCTTCCAGGCAAAAAGTTTCGCCACTGTGTGAGCAAAGCCACGTAATCGGTAAGTTTTACTATGCATCATTCAACAGAATAGGAGAAGAAGCGAAAGAAGCTAACATGCATGTTTGATTAAATGATAAACGCTAATAATTTCACATAATGACACGTTCTCTGTATCTACAAGAAGCAAAAATGCATGTTTGATTAATGAAAAACGAAAGTAATTTCACAAAATGTCACGACGTTTCTCTGTTTAGTACTGATGTGGAAGACGCAACAATGCTGACTGAGTGACGCAAACATGAAGATCCATGCAACGCTTCAGTAAGAGGGCTGACTGCAGAGAAATTACCCAGATGGTCACTTTTTTTTAATAAATGAAACACGTGTGTAACATAGATGTGTTTCTTCTTTACAACGTATTGCTCGACTTAGACGACTCATAAAATACACGTTTCATTGTAAGAGTTATAAGTTATTGTCAAACCTAATTACACGCGTGTGTGTGTGTGTGTGTGTGTGGGGGGGGGGGGGGGGGGGGGGGGGGGGGGGGGGGGGGGGGGGGGGGGGGGGGGGGGACAGTCGCATCCATTTATTTGTAGTAACAATATTAAACACAAGAGGACGCCCTAAGACCAGCCTAGGTGGAAAAGTGGTTCGCATGTTCGCCTCGACTTCAGGCCCGAGTTCAATTTCAGCTCGCCCGCGTGGTGAGGATGAACCGCGAAACACCAAGCTTGCGACAACCTAAATTATTCCCCCATCTTAAGGACAAGACGTCCAGGATGTCAGTTCTGTTTTAAACGCTTGACAGTGTGCGAATTCAAGCTTCTTTTTTTTTTTCATGTTGTCACCTGACGTCTTTTTACGTTTCTCCATTGGTGCAATTTTACCTGAGTGGGCGGGGTATACGTTTAAAACAGGAAGTGGATTTTGAGAGTGTTTGAAACGATTGTAAACGCGTTTGAATTTTCACGGCGCGTTTTGAATCACCGAATGAATATAATACCGCCCTTAAAGCAGAAGGTTGGTACTGTTTGTTTGGTTGTTTTTGCCCTTAATGCTTACATTTGGGTTTAAATTTGTCACATATGAAGCCATATTGTCACTATTTGATGATACACCTTAAATTTGTATTCGGTGTAAGGGTCAACTATTGTAAGTAAGCAGACTTATATTTATGCCATTATTTTCTTAAAAAACTAAGTTTATAGTCGATTAAGTTTCATTTTTTGCACTTAGCTTCGTGAATTGGCTTCAAAACATTTGCTAGTATCCCAACCAGTGATGTGCGATGAGAACGACTGGTATTGCACTGACTTCTCTGGAGTTGGATATAAAAATATGAATTCAACAGTCATCAGCCTCGGTTTCAACACTGACCTTCATTCACACATTCGTTTTCAAATGTTTATCTTACGCTTCAAACAATTCCACACTATTTAACAATGTCCTAGAAAAACACAAAATATGTACTGGTACTATCTACTATCAATTGGCACTATTTTATAGTCACACAAATCAGCTATGCTGGCCATTGTGGACCCCTGCATTTGGAATTGGGAATAAAACACACAGTCACTGAAAGGGAACCGTTAACATCTCGCGTTCTCCTTTTACCAGTTGGTTCCCCGAGGCTTGATCAGATGATCAGCTGCTTTCCATACGGGCTTCAGTTGAGGTAAACATGAGAAACCATTTAGCCCTGATAACATCACTCGGCAAACACACAAACACAAGCACGCACACTACTGGACAGGTGTGAGAGCGCTGAATGCTTCGTCTTCCCAGAGCCATTTAGACTGGCAGGCGTGCTGACAGCACAGACAAACAGCATCAGACTGAGTGAGGGAAACAAACAACCGTTAGAAGGATGTCACATGGTGTTTTTAAGGGAGCCTGAAACACAAACTACTCTTCTTTTGCTGCTCTTGACATTTGTGGATTGTGCTTAATGTTGCAGAACTACAAATGTGTTTTTAGGTGATCAGTACAATTATGTGATAGTTATGTACTATACGGGTGTTTGACTATTTTTTTCTTTTAACCCTCAAGTTATGTTGGGGGTCAGTCTGACCCGTTTGAAACATACATTTGGAATCTTATCGTAAATGTTGCATGCCATTTTTCATACAGGATTTCTGCTTGGCAGAGCATTTGTACACGTTTTTGTAAATGAATGCATTTCTAAGTTTAAAAAAAAAAGATGAGCAAGTAAAACCAATGTTAAAATGAGCTAGGAATATTATCGTTAATGAAAACGTTTCTGAAACTTTTGGTCGAATACACATGACCTTGGGTCAAATAGACTCAACATGTATAACTATTGCAGAAAAATAAATGTAACACACAGGCATACATTATTATTGCCTAGTTACTTTTTGAGTTTTTTTTTTTACAGTTTTGGATAATAGAACGCACCAACATTTTGGCAACAATGGACAAACTATAGTAAAACATAATCTCATCTTCCTGAATTTTTCTTATTCTTGTCTTCATATCAAGGAATGATATATTTGTTGCAGGTTAAGCGTGTTTCAGATTTCCCACATCGTGAGCGGTCAATGAATGCATCACCAATTGAATGCACGCCAGTCAGTTGCTTTTCCTTTTCCTCAAGACGCAACGAGTTCATTTTGACATAAATACCTGCAGTTGTGTAGCATCCATGTTCCATTATGTTTATGATTATGTGTACAATATATGTAAAAAGACCACATTTAATAATCGAGTCAAATGGAAACCCCTTACGTGTTCTCTTATCAATGCACTCCTAATTCAATCAGCTGGCGACATCCTAACCTTTACATGATCCTCTTTGATTTTGTAATATTCCTGTTTGTGAACAAGGATGGACACGGACGTTGGTTCAGTCTGCTTGCTTCTTTTATTGAAAATAATGCCTTAACAACCTCAGCTAACATGAGCTGCTGTTCGCTGCAACAGGTACTGGCCACTAACTGCTAACTGACGTCCGCACTCTAGCTCGTCACCTTACGGTAATTTTTGTAAGTAAGAATGCAGACGATATACATATGCACATCTGTGCGTCAAAACAGATCAATCTTACAGTAGGGGAATTACAGTAGTGGATTTGCATGACACACATTTGAGACTTGGGGACATCTTGGCTGTTTTCTTATTTTTTATTTAAAAAAAAAATATATAATATATATATATATATATATATATATATATATATATATATATATATATATATATATATATATATATATATATATATATAATAGGAGAGTTAAGAGCCAGGGAGGTTGCCAAGAGACTGATTTCTTCCACGTTTGTCCTGGGTTATCAGTTAGGGTGAGATGACCAATGACTTCTCATAAGATGAACTTTGAACTCATGCTTTGGGTCATCTTAAACTGGGGTCTTAATCAAGGTGGAGAGAATTATGTACATCCCATATAGCAGTCGGTTTTAGAACACAAAACGAAAAAAATCTCTTCAGGAAAGGCGCACTAGAACAGCTGAATTGCATTTATGGGTGTTTACACTTTTACACTATTGACCTGATAAATAAGCTGCCATCTTTGCTGTGGCTTTGCAACAGTTACTGAAGTTTTCTCATTGTGTTGTGTGTGTGTGTTAGTTTATGGTGGAGGTCAGCCGGTAAGCGTGGGAAAGCGATAAGATCAGAGAAGTGCGGCTGAAGAGAACAGCTTTGCCCTCAGCCAAGATACGCAACGTCTTCCCTTCACACCTGCCCTCCCTCCCTCACTCACTCTTGCTCCCTCTGTTTCTTGCTCTTTTTGTGCCGGCCAACGGACCAGAACAATGATGATGTCAGTTTCAAAACTAACAATCATCTAGCCTGTCCACATGAATGACAGTTGACACTGTACATAAAATCACTCCGGTTTAGATGTCGCGAAAATAAGCATCGGTTTAAAAAAAGCAAACTTAATGTGAGAACATTTTGGCCAGGATAAATACAGTTTCATTATGTTGATGTTTTAGAGTTCTTAACTTTATACTTTTCACTTTTAGTTTTATTTTTATTTTCTGGTTTCCTGACAAAAAATAACGTGTAAACGTTTACTGCACGTCTCAAGCACAGAACTGACGACACTGCTAAACAAAAGTTACATCGTCAAGCGATTCAAATTTGAACTAATTTATTGCATATATATATATATATATATATATATATATATATATCTATATATATATCTATAAAAAGAGTTCACAGTAGGTTTTTTGCCCAGACAAATCTAATCTTGGTATTTTTTCAGTCAGATTCATGATGTGGATGATGCTCTAGTCTATGATCTTGAATGAAATTGAGTTAAAACTGTTTGCATTAAAAATATGAATATCATGAAATTATTAACCTCTTTGTGTTTTTGACACCATTTGGGTTGGATGGTGTTTCCAAAGCTTTGGCTCTGTGTGAAAAATTAGACAACCCCCCACCTCCACCCCCATTGTAGCCTTTGTGATGTTTATTCTACTACAGTTTAATGTCATTTTGAATTGAATTAATTTTTCATCTCTACTTATCTACACCACAAAATATTTCATTTGCACAATTAACATTAGTGGTTTCTACTGCATTCACATCCCATCTCAAGCTCAGAGTGCTTAACGTTCACCTATTACACGTTTTGTCTGTTAGTATGTCTTTTTTGCTTGAATGTCTGTGCGTAAGTGTTTGTGTGTCACTCCGGGCCCAGAGCAGCGGGCTAGTCCCACACAGCGACGCCTCCGCACTGGCAGCCATCTTGGAAGCGATGGTATTGCCCTGGCATGTTGTTTTTGTGTGTGCCTGTGTGGGCGTTCTCCCTGTCTCAGATTCATGTCGTTCCCTGTCTACATTTTTTCTTCCCCTATCAGAAGAAAGAAGCATCAGGCGGGGCTGCTTCGCCACCCTGCCCCCTTTTATTATTATTTTTCTTACCCCTTTCTCCTCGTTATGCACCCCGGCTCATTTGAATGAATTAACAACGCCTTCCCGTGCGCATGATTCTTTCCTGCTTTACACGCTCAGGCTTACGCCACAAGCGTCACGCATGCTTGCTTCAGGCTTGGCTGCTCGCCGCCCGTTAATGCGCTGCAGCAAAGTGTGTGCCATTCATATTTGCCTAACGTGGAGCCACGTTCAAAGGATGCCCCACGCAGCTCTTTGCTTCCCTCTTGACTCAAAAACTAGCTTAGAGGGCTTCCAATATGGCAATTTGACTCATTTTAAAACAATGTGACTCTGCAAGGAGTCCCGCCGAGGCCCCGTGTGGCCTCTCCCCAATTCTGACCTTGTTGAGGTGCGGGTGGGCAGCATGTGCATTAATGGCGGCTACATTAGCGCTAATATGATCGGAGCGTGTTGTGGGGGCCTGAGGGGAAGCGTTGATTGTCTGAGCATTAACGTCCACATTAACTGGTCTCATCATGCTCACGACTCACCCACCACGCCCTCCTCAACCCCCCCCCCCCCCCCCCTTTTTTTTTTTCCCCTGTTCTTCTATCTGCATCCCCATCTCTAGGCAACCAGTGATGGCACTACTGATGGAGATGAGTCACTTTCTTTTTCCCCCATCCTGGGCCCCAACACTCCTCAGTGACACTTATGAGAGCTACTTGCCTTTTCCCAGGCCCCGTGTCAGCCCGTATGATGATCACTGTCTGACGGAGAGTATACAACCTGCTTGGTGCTGTCAGGCCCGTTCGCATCAGCCCTTTGACCAGCATGCTGCCTCTTGCGGCCCTGGTCGCACACGTCCCGCCTTCCTACAAGCTGCAGTAGAATTTGTTGCCATTGAGAGAGCACATGATACTCTTACACGAGATTTTTCCCTTCTTACCTCAAACTGAAGGCTTCTTCATTTTATAAACGGATATCGCTTTTTTTGTCTTATTCCAAACAGTTTGATTCAACTCTTTACAGCAATCACCCCAAATATGTGCCTGCTTATAACCTACCCATAAAGATAGATGTACTTGTCAAATAAAGGGTATTTTGTAGAGGTGTAACTAAATGTTTTGAACTAGAGATTTTTTTGCTCTTTAAAACATCAAATTGAATTGCTCCACTTTATATAGGACACGTTCGGGCAAAAGAGACCCTTTTTTTCCTTTTATCTGCATGTCAGCAGATAGAGTTTTACAAAAATGACAAATTTAAAATGCGTGGCCAAAGTATCGATATTGAAATTTCTCCAAATGTTCCCTTCCTAAGGTCTTGGTTTTCATTTTCCAACAGCCAAAAAGTTAAAATTGTAATCAAAGTATAAGAAAATAAGGGATTAGTGAAATAAAACCTAATATTTGCGCTGTTAACCTTGATTAGGAAAGGTTCATCGCCATTGGCCCAACCCCCAGCTCCCTCCATGTATGCAACATGATTGAAGTGACTTAAGGTGTTCTTTTTGTGTTACGTTGAATGCAAAAAATAACATGTTAAACTATCAACACATTTTCATTCTCTTTTTGTGGGCAAATGCACTTCAGATATACTTGTCATTGCCTTCAAAGTTGTTTTGAGGTCAAATCACCATTTTTGCCCAATTTCATCTGTTGGGGTTTCAAACTTCTGCAACTTTTAAAGGCTTCAAATCTCGGATGACGCCCTTGGCTTCTATTGGAATTTTCTTTCTAGTGGTCTTCCAACACGTCCTGAAAGTTTTTTATTTATTAATATTTTTACAGCATTACCAACATACAATATGTTTACCTAGATACGGTTCAATAAACAAGCTGTTGTCTTGTTTATTGCCGCAAGACCTTAGCTGAAACAAGCCCATTCAACGGATGGAGATCCTTGTCTTCTTACTTCGGCAACATGATGTCAATTCAAACGTGTATTTTCCCCTTTTTGTTGACAGATTAATTGTGCAGGCTCGTTAAGTCTTAGAGCAACCAAAGTAAAATACCGTGCACTACCAGCTGCAACCAGCAGAGGTGCTTCAATTCAGTTACTCACCCAGATTGAATTTTGAAGAAGAGCAACACCAGCCCATGAAGATGGCCCATTGTGGCACAGTTGTGGGTCTGTTGGACAGTGATGGTGCGTGGGCGTATGTGTTTGTGTGTGTGTGTTCCACCTGTTACATAATAAAGAGTGGAGGCAGCGTGTGTTGCTTTTCCTGCCATGCTAGAGCGTCTCTTCTGTGGGAGTGATAGAACCCACAGCTCGCCTCAACTCTCTTCTGCAAGCAGGATTTTGGTTCGTGTACTGGAGTTTGTGTACCTGTGCATTTGTGTATCAAACATCACAATTCACCTCGGAGATAAACACAGAAAGGGATAAGGGGAGAATACACAAACCGTCTTTTGGTGTAGCAATAGTGTAAAGAGCCTTTCCTGGTAAAATTTATATGTGTGAGACAAACTAGCTTTATGCTTAAATATCCACATGCAGTACAACCTGCTCAGGTGTGCCCTCCTGTATTGAAGCTCATCCATTCAGCTAGTTGACATGATTTTAGATTTAGAAACAATATTTGCAAATAATGCCTCATAGAGGGCATTATTAAACCTGTGTTGACTGGTCCGAAGACATTTTTAAGTCATCTTAGCTGTCATACAAATGGTAAAAAAAAAAAAAAAGTTCATAAAACCATTGTATAGTCAGACTTAACTTTGATAGTGAATGTTAAAAGTGTAAAAACATATATTTCCACATAGACATAGCTGACAAGATTAATGTCGGCATTGAAAGAAGAATGAAAATCATCGAAATCCCTTGGATAAACGCTTGGGGCTGAAAGAGTTAATGACCATCACGCTCATCCAAATGATATTCAATTCTTAATGTGACAGCTGAAGAAATGAACCAATTTTGTGAATCCTGCTCAAAATATGAAAGCACTTTTTTTGACGAGCACATAATTAGTTCAAGTCCTGGAACGGGGCACCAAGTTTCCCTTGACGCACGCTCTCTAGCGCACAGAAAGAATGAAGTAGATGTGGTCGTTTTAAACAGACAGAAACAACTTTTAAACGATTTTTAATGGCAGGTCGTTCACTCTGTCTGACTCAAGCATGCGCCACGCGCGCGCAAGGCATCTTCACTTGCGCTCGCGTCCCATCCAACCGCGATGCGCGCGTCTCCTTCGCCACATCTTGATTAGGACACCGGGGGTGGGGCGACCGCGCTCGGTTCGGGTAAGGGGAGGAGAGAACAGGCAGCAGAGGCGGTACTTTCTCGGCGCTTGGGTTTGGCGGCGCCGGAGAGTGTGCGGGACCAGGGCTGGAGAGACCTGCCCGGGGAAGCATCAGCGCCAAGAAAGCAGTCCAGTCCAGCACGGAACCTCGTCTGCCTGGCAGACCCGCTGTGCCGTGCGCTCTTCTTTTGGAGGGGGGAGGGGGGGTGTGGGACTGCACCGCATTCCTGTGAACTATAACTGTTTTGAATGGCATGTGGCTTGTAACTTTACTTCTGCTGTATTCTTTGCAAGAAGGTAGGCCATGCATGGATTGTGTCTTTTAAGTGTTTGCCTGCATGCCGCATCTTCTTTGGGATCACTTTGATCAACGATGCGAGACAAAACACACTGCTAACTTTCTTGATGTTTTGTTGCATGCTTTTGAAGCTTTTCTGGTGACTTGATTGTTCCTGACGGTCTAAAGTGAAAAATGGGGAGGGAAGCAAGTTAAGAACGCAAAAATCAATATGCACTTCATTTGGGGGAGTATGTAAAATGACCAAATGGAACAAAAAAAGCGCATCTCGTTCAATTGGATGGCAAAAGGCAGCGAGCATTTGCGTTTCCTTTTTTGCCTAGTGAAGAGGGTATCGTGAATATGGAGGCTGCGAAAAGCAGTGGGGGGCTGATTTGGATCAACCGGAGGTCTCATGCTATGATTGTCCTCAGCTTTTGGGTGTTTACGCGCAAAGTCCGAATCACTTCATGCTCTCACTCTCTTTGTTTTTTTTGCACTTTTTATATAATGTTATCACTAGAAGAATTGTTGGGGGGAGGTGGGGGAGTTCCTTGAACAATTATTTACAACATGGACACGTCCATTATCAATTGTTTTCAATACAAGGAAGTGGAAAATGGTGCGTAAAAGCCATGATTGTGCGTGCATCCATGCAGCAACACCGTAGGGGTCATTGCGTTTTGGAGATGTGAGCTGAGTTTATCGAAAAAAGAACAGAAACGGCTCATTAATGCTTTTGATAACATTGTATTTTATTGATATACATGCAGCCAGGAGGAATGAGTGCTCGCAAATGCGGTCGTTATCTGCCCTGCACTAATTATTCATCCTCCATTTTCTGTGGCTCAAGATTCCACTGATTGGCTTCGCTCTAAATGTTGCTGAGGGGAGCTTTGTGTTTCTTGCTCTTTTTTAAAATCACACATTTTCAAGTTCAGGCCTCTGGAGGCGTAGAAAAGAGAGCCACATATGATAAGCTCGATTTGTATGTTTTTGTCTTTACGCGCATCTCGCATCTTGAATGAAAATGAACAAGACATTTGAAAAAAAATCGAATTTGTTTTCAGTTTAAAAAATATAGAAGGTGCGTTTTTTAGTTGCCCATCTCTGGCCTTGGCAGTGCCCTCTGCCACGCAGGCTGCAATCTTGTTTGTTTCTTTTCATTGGATTAAGGTGTGTTTGGATCACACACAATTTACATCATCCTCGTCCCGAGACTGGCCGCGGTGAACATCATATGTGTGTGTGCGTGCGTGTGTGTGTGTGTTTTTGTGGCTGGGGGCATCAAACAGCCACTGGAGCGGAAAGAGTGCCTGAGATGGGAGAGATGAGATAACGCAGTGGGGAACAAACTTCCATGTCACTTGTTTTTTTTTTCCACATCGCCATGTTCCACTCATTTTGCACAACACTGCCTATTAATACAGATGCAGTGTACGTATATATGTGTTTTCTGTTTGATTAAGTAATAACGAGGAACGAAGGCAGATCTAATGTATGCATACTGCGTATTTTTTTTTTTGGTGGACCGCGCCTAGAAGAATTGCATACACATTCCATTTGAGCGCAAACGCTCCTTTTAAAATGATCACAAATTTGATTTTGAGCACATCTGTATCCAAGCATGTGCACAAATACAATACGTCCATCTTATTTTAAATCGAGTCACTTGAATTCAGAAGGTGTGCGTGCATTTGGGCCTGGCAGGCCACACAAGTCACACTTTTATTTTTAAGATACGCTAAAGTGCACTTAAAATAAATCATTTTTTGCTCTGGATTCTGAGATGGCTCGCAAAAACATCAATTTGAAATCAAATTACCTGCTGTGATGGGATGGTGTGTATGTGTGTCTGCGTGGAGGCGTATGGGGGGGGGGGGGGTCTGCTTTTTGCCATAATTATTTCATCAATTGACACGATTCCGGTTCAATCCAGTTTCACTCAATATGCCTCGTGATTAAACTATTCCATGTTTACCGGTCATTTTTGTGCACTTTCAAAATAGTAATTGTATTTAAGTGCTTTTAGCGAGTCAATAAGCATTCTAATTCTCTTCCTCGATAAACGTTTACAGATTCAAAGTGGACCTGCGGTGTTTGCCACGCATGCGCGTTCTTAGGGAGTTTGAAAACACTTAAATGCAGATGAGTCACGCCAAGTCTCGACTAAAATCGAACGCTTTCCTGTGCTTTAAGGCTGTACCTTTTTTTTATTTTGGATTTTGATGTTTAAAAACAAAATTGACTTTGGGGATTTATTCACATCACGGCACGATGAATTAAGCACGATCATGTCACATGAGAACGTGACATTACAAAGGCCCATTGTGAAGGCCCTGTTGCTGCAGCTGTCCGCTTCCACTCAAAAAGAGAAAGAGAGAGAGCGCAGCTCCGCGGTTGACGTGTCACTCTCAGGTTAACTCATCACTCAGTCGTCTCCACTTTCTTGGTCAAGTGCTGGTGCGCTGCGTTTGGCAGTTGAATGGTGCTGAAAACGCACACGCTTGTCCAGCTGACCGTGCCAACTCGCCTCATGCTCAGTCTGAACATTTTGTCTTGAAACAAAATGACCATGATGGCCAATTCTGCATGCGCTGTTTATTTCTCTGGGAGAGTGGACCTTTTCTACGAATGAAAATGTTGTTGAAAGTGACACAATCAAAAATTATTGTGACAAATCTGCCTCGTTTTTGAGGCGTCAACTGTGCAAGCGTTAGATCACATGTTGGAGGGTTGCACCGCAGTGGGAGTGGACACATGCACACATATCGCCAGCATTCCACTGTCGAGTGCAGGGTTGGGTCAGCAACGTGGTGTCCGTGGGTACCAAGTAGCCCCCAAAAATCACATGAGTAGACCGCAAGCCTGTTCTGCAAATAGTATATAAAAGATAGAACATTGGTGATTTTCCATTAATTTTGCAAATAATTTTTCATGTATTACATTTACTTTGCATATTACACTTGATTTACATATTTACTACAGCAGCTCCTTAATTATTGTGAAAAATCATTAACATGATCGTGTCTTCACATAAACTGGTAGCCCTCGTATTACATACTACCAAAAAAGTAGCTCTCGGTTTAAAAAAGGTTGGTGACCCCTGGTCTAATGCATTTTAATGCGCTGTGACAAATTGTGCTGGCGTATGTGTGTTCCTAGGTTTTTAATGCAGTGTTATGAAGGATGACAAATAGGGCTGGGAAAAAAGTCGACCAAGTCGGGTAAAATGACTTGTAAAATTGGTCATCTAATAGGTCGATATAAATATCTGTCTCGAAGATCTACTGGAATCACGTTTGCGCCACCATTTTTTCCACAGACCTTTCTTGCAGACGCATGTAATGTAACAATGGTGGCCACAGAGATAGACCACCACCCATCAAAAAATAACAAAAAAAAGGAGGTATTACACATTTGGGATCATTTGCATTTTGAACCTGACATACCACAGCAGTAAGACTTTACCCTACTTACTTGAAATTGGCTCAGCTTGTTGTCTTTGTGCACCACCTAGTGGCCAAATTGCTGACACTATTGGGATGTTAAAAACACATTGATATAGTACTTCACAGGCTTTCATTCAAGACAATAGTCGCAATAGAAAGTAACAAAAGTTATCTCTCCCAAAAAACACTGGCTTTATTACCCAACACAAAAACCTTTTTTCTATAAATATTACATATTACAGTACAGAGATTTGGTTTTAGGTGTTCAGACCAGTAGAGGGCAGTCAAGCACAAAACATGCCGTCTGCTCATCAAGAAGAAGAAGTAGCAGCAGAACGAGATTAATAATGAACTTTTTGGGTTATTCGTGGAATGATGTCAAAACATCATCTTTAAGTGACTTTAAAGACACTTTTACATGTATAATGTACATTTAACTTCATGTATTTGTGAGCTAAATGTTGGTTGGTGTTTTGAGCTGAAATAATAATCCCTGTCATGCTAATGCTAATTGCGATTGGTAACCATTGCGATTGGTAACCATTTTCATATAATCTATCTATCTATCTATCTATCTATCTATCTATCTATCTATCTATCTATCTATCTATCTATCTATCTATCTATCTATCTATCTATCTATCTATCTATCTATCTATCTATCTATCTATCTATCTATCTATCTATCTATCTATACAGTATATATATATATATATATATATATATATATATATATATATATATATATATATATATATATATATATATATATATATATATATATTTGTCTCAGGTGTGGTGGTGGCCAAAAAAGGTTACCGTGGCCAATATCGACCGACCACCATGTACCTCCGTCCACGTCGACAGAAAACTGTACAGAAGAACAAACATCTTTAACTTTCTGTTGGTTAGATCTTGCCTTATGCAACAGGCTGAATCCTCTCCATCATAGATTGACATCTCTTGACAAACATCTAACAATCACGCCGCCACTTTGTGTTTTCCTGTTCTGCTCACCGGGAAGCGATTTATGACCGCTTCTGTGCCTGAGCTCTGGGGGAATAATAATAATAAAAAAAGAATATACGCCTCTACAAATCCGACATTCAGTTCAGCGGCAGAAATCATCCTTTTGAAGTGGGAGTTGTGAATTTTTTAAATGCTGAACTGGCTGCCTAATGTTTTACTGACACTGCATAAAGTGTTTACAGGGGTTGTTTACCACCTTCTACATATATGTGTGTGTGCGTGTGTGTCTGCATATTTCTTGCCATGAAAGGGAATGGTTCATTGTGAGAAATGCTTTATGGCATCGCCACCAACCCTAATATATATCTATATCTGCCACCATTGTGTTGTCAAAAAGCATTTCTCCCCGCTTTCTGAAAACATATTTTTTTGAGTGACTTAATTGCTTTAGATATTATTTAGCTTACATGCATTTGTGTGCCCTTAACAATATCGTAAACTGACATCCTTGTACATGTGTCTGTGTATTCTAGACGTATTCCTTATCTTTTATGTATATGTTTGAAGGCAATCAGGAGTGAGGAGGAGGGATTTATTGCAGTTTTTCAATGCACGTGATGAATCTAACTGTATGTGTGCGTATGCGAGTGAATGAATGTAGATGAGACCGAAAAGGCTGCATTATGCATAACGGCTCACCATAGGCAATATCCTTGCTTCTCCAGCATACATATTCATAGTCCATTTTCATAACCACTGCAGAAACAGAGGGGAAAAAGTGCAAATATATTTGAGCTCCCAGTGAACAAATGTACCAAAAAAGAAGCAAAAAAGGAAAATTGAAGGTTAAAAAAAATATTGTGTTGAAAGTTTCACCCAGCAGCCTCTGCACCTCCAATGAGTCTGACCTTCTTCATTGTAATCATGGCATCCATGCTTGAAGAAAACAATCAAAATGTCGTTCATGATTGTTAGAGGAGGTGTGATGGAGGCCCAGGGCCACAGTGAGGACATTTGAGGTCAAGTAGTATAATACTATATTTATGATCGATCTCAAAAAAGTGACCTTAATTCTCATTAAAAAAAAAAAAAAGTACAAAAAAATACATTCTTTATCTCTGTTCCAAGCATAAAAGTTATCGTTAATCTATCGGTAGCAATTGCGACGAGTAGTCCAATAGTCATCACAGTAAATGAAAATACACTGCCACTAAGTTCATGTATACATAATGTTACTACTATTATTTATTATCTACTATACATATGAATTTTAAGACGCCAACAAAATTTGTCTATGCTATCCAGTTAGCAATTATGATTAGGATCAGCGTGTTAGCGATTACCATTTAAGGTCGACAAACACCAACTATCTTTCGGATTACACATACTTAATGTTATATAATAGTGTCCTTAAAATCACTTACAAATGATTAGTGCTGGGCGATAATAGCGAGATATTGCAATACAAAGTGATACAAAACGCATAGTGCAATACAACGTTTAATTTCCAATATATCGCGTATTGGTTTTGAAAAGCCTTATTTTGGTAATATTCAGTTTTTTTTTTTTGGTTTGTTATGATTTTTGTCATATTATGGATCATGTTATACATGTAAATCATTCCAAGCGCTTAAAAATCACCATGTTAAATGTTACAATACATGACTTTTCAAGTGAGGCGATGTTCCAAAGCAAATGTGGAGGAAGCCAAGCAGCAGAAAAAGAAAACTTAATGATGCAAATATAGCATTTCTGCGGTTGTAGTCATATATCAGGCTTCCACACAGTGTTCAAGTCATCCATAGTAAGCTCCTGTTTGTTTTCCCAAGAAGAAATATCCAAGCAGCCATATTAACGAGCAGTAGAATCTCATGTTGCGTTTAATTCAAACGGGAATTTTCGATTTCAAGTTTTGTTTTGTTTTGTTTCTTTTATATGATAGGTAATGTTCATAATATAAAGGAAAAATAGCCTGTACAGAAGCGACCATATCTCAAGGTTTCACAGCATTTGATAAATTATAGAAAAAGATTTCGCCTTGTTTTTTTGTCATTTTTTTGCATCAACGCTAGTGACGTCAAAGATCAGTTTCGTTTACGGTTGGAGAGCAAAAATCGCGAATCAAATTGAAATCGCGATATGTGTCAGAAAAATCACAATACATTTGTATTTTCCTGAAATCATTCAGTTCTAAGTGGCTCCCATGTTTGCATTTTACACCAGTTTGGTTCCCGGCCAGCTACTGGAGATCTAGTGTCGGGCCATAAAACCCGAGCCAGACAAATCACGTCATGAATCACATGATGCGACCTGTGATGAGAAAAGAGGAGAGCGGCGTTGGTTTCATGCCTGACCCAAACTCTCATTCGCCATTCTGTTTTTATTTGATGTTTTTGAAAGTTTATTGCAAGGAGGCACGTGGTTTATGTCGTCGTTATGTTGGCACTTTCCCTGGAGGCCGTAATCTACGGAGGCCTTCCTTCCGCGTGTGCAAATGTGTGTGAACTCTCTGACCTGGATTCATAGCGGACGACAAAGAGATTAGCTTTCCCCCTCATAAGCTCTTGCTTTACGAAATTTTCTGCCCTTCGCTTAAGCATTCTCATTTTCTATTTTGGGCTATTTTGGACAACATCACCGGATGGTTTATGGTTTGTTTAGATTTGAGCAGATTAGGGCATTTGAAAGCATATCATGTCTAAATGCAGCAGCTGGACAAATCTGATTGAGTCGATCTAGTTCGGAAAGTGAATTACATGTGACCCTCAGCTGGGTTAAGTTGTTCCAGTCTTTATAAAATTCACAGGGAAGCGGGTCACTGGTGTGTTTTCTGAAATTTATTCAGTCATTTTCAGCAGTAAAGAGTGATTTTTTTCCTTCACAAGTAATTTGAGGGAAAACTGAATTATTTTTCATATACCATTTATGCCATTTTCCACTTTCTGTCAAATAAAAATGCCATTGCATGTTCACTCAGGTAAGAGCCAATCATGGCTCACTGAGCCGTTATTGGTCACCGTGATTGGTTATGATCCTCCTGCACATGTGATGTCATTTTCAGTCAACATTAATAATTATTTTATTACCAACGTTTTCTAAACATATTCCTTTAAATCGACTTCAATTTAGTCCACAACAAAAGAAATATACCAAAAAATGTCGTAATACAACTACTTCATGCCAATCTGCTGGGGTAATACAATTCACCCAATGTTGGGTAAAGGTAACTGAATTTTCTCAGAGACTGGCTTAGCAAAGCAGCCCATCATTTTTTTCTAGTACTTATTTTATTTATCCACCTTTACGAGCGAAAAAAATGACTCCATAAAAGTAGTGCTCTCCATGGTGCTGAAAGTGCAGATCATCTAGGTAGGGTGACTGACATGGATTCAAACAAAAAAAGGATTGAACTTGACCTGAATTGCCATTTTGGAACTGCTCCAATTTGAGCCAACGAAGAGGCGCCCCTGTTACCTGCTTGTACTTGCGCATATTTGCCTTCTCACGCCTTGACAATCGCATCTTCACCCTACAAACCAACCCCTGTATTTGTTTGACCTGATTCACATACCAACACCTTTACAAGTGAGGGCCTCATCCCAACAAGTCTCTTGTGCCCCATCAAGCGTTTCTTGTTCAGCTTGTCACTCGCGCATACATCAGGCGTGGGGAGGTTGGACACGGGCCTCCAGTGATTACTGACTGGATAGACTTTGTGTGCGGCAAATGTGTAAAAGGAGATTATGTGGGTTTAGCACTTTGCGTCTGGCATACAAATTCATCACTGTCAGGAGCATGGTGGAAAATATAAAGAGTAGATTTGTGAAGGCGGAATAAATAGGGAAAAATACCAAAGCAACCTCATAATGCTTTACACCGTTGCGCCACATTGTTGTGAATAACTTGACATCTTTTTCTGGTGTGGTTTGCTTATTTTGTTCATCGTGTGAATGCGCAGAGATATCTTGTGTATATTTCTAAGAACTCATGAGGGGAACATTTATATGATAGCTCAGGATTGATATTATACACTGAATTGTAGCCATTGGCATATAGTATACTGTTACATTTGTATATGATCAAGTGGAAAATATTATTGTATCTGTACAGTGCAGGCCATTGGTTTGGATGCACTGCCTCATTCAATTTATTTAAGTAATGACGGGCACTCAATTTTCTTTAGTTAGCTTATGGTTCTTGATATATTATGAATTTGAACACTTGTCCATAATATACATTTTAACAATTGTTTAATAGGCCTGTCGGCTGTGTATTAACCTGACTTGTGCACAACGCACCTGATGGTTCCGACCCCATTTATAAAGCAAGGAATTAGGCCACTGGTGAAGTGCAAACAATTTCAGGTGACGACCTCTTGAAGCTCATTGAGAGAAAGCCTCATGTGAAAAGCGGTAATCAGAGCAAAGGGTGGCTTCTTTGGAGAAACTAGAATATAAAACACGTTTTCAATTATTTCACTATTTTATTAAATTGCCTCTATGATGAACTTTTCTGAGCTTTTAACCATGTTACAGTGTTAATTTCTCACTCTAACCGTCCTCAGAGTTATTTAAAACAGGTTTAATCAGTTTTTTGTTAAGCACCCAACTCCATGTGTGTTCACTGATAATTTTGATGCCTTTTAGTGAGAATCTATAATATAAGTAGTCGTGAAAATAGTATTGTATGTCCAAACCTTTGGCCTGCACTTTATGTGTTGTAAAGACTTCTTGCGGCGCATTTAAAGAGATGAAAAACGTATTTAGCCGTTTTGAAATGTAAAAAGTAATTTTTCGCAGTGTCTGGTTAACAAATTAGTTGAGATTAATTAATTACAGTCATAGTTAGATTGCTATGTTTTTTAAAACTATTATTTAAAGCTCTAAATTTGTTTGAGTTGCTCAAGGTTTGAAAATATAGGTCAGCCACACCTTGAAGTGGGCACTGATTGGCTGTGACTTTGTTTGACATAACCTAATTGGATCCTGTTGTGGTGGGAGGGAGAAAGAGGAAGACACGAAAATGGAAGAGCATGTGAAAGATATCGGGCTGATGAATGCAAAATTTAACTTAAGATAAAAAAAAGATACAGGAATGGCACTTTTGCTCAAGATGGAGTGATAGGCATTCTTTGTCAAAAAAAGTTTGCAACTCAAGTTTAGCCTACCGCATAAATGTAATGCACCAAGCTATGACTGCAGCCACAGCTCACAATCACAACAAAGACGCGAGTGTAACAAACCAAAGCAAACACTAATTATTATTTTCTGTAAATACATTGATAACTAAATACATTTTCGGGCATGACATTTGCAAGCTGAGCCATGATTGGTTATTACCTGACCTCTGAGCACATGTGATAAAATTTTCAATTGGCAAAAATGGCAAAATTAGTTGACAAGATAATTGTACTCGAAAAATAGTTTATCATGTTATGTTATCAAAGCAATTGTGGACAAAATATTAACTTGAATTATAACTTTAGTATCCCTTTAACCACTAGTGCATCAGCTCATTGAAAATGTACCCTTTAATCAAAACATTCTATTCGTTATCCAAAATTAGAGACTAAAAGACTTGATTTGGATTTGGTACTTGACTCAAAGTGATTTTTTGGTGGGTGTGGTGTGAAGTAGAAGTATAGTGAGTATAAAAAGTCTACACACCTGCTCTGACCAGTGATGGCAGTATAATGCTTTGGGGCTTTTTTTCTTCAACTGAAACTTAGAAAAGGTGGAGGTCCTTATTAAAAGTTCCAAACAGCAGCCAATATTAGAGTAGAGACTTGAGCAATTACATTTCAGTTGTGTTCATTTTTTTTATGGATAAGATTTCGTTGTTTTTTATGCTTTCCCTGTGTAACTTGTTCGTTAGGGTTTTGTTTCCACCTTTTCTCATTGGGTGGGTGGGACCCATGCGTTAACCTGGTACTTGTGTCTTTTAAGGTGCACCTCGTTGTCATGTTTGCTGGGATTTATTTCTTTAGTTTCTTTTGGTTTTAACAGTTCGAGTAGTCGTGTTGTCATGTTTTGATCTCTGTTTACCCCCAATTTAACTTGTTATTTTGAATAGAATAGGACAGAATCAAATGGAATATAACATTTTGGGACATTTGTTAATTTATATATTTATTTGGAGAACATTTTGAAGTTATTCATTTTGTCGCTTTTTTATTTCCAATATTCAGTCCCAGTGGCTAATGGTGAGACTTGTTCTACAACATAAAACATGTTGTCATTGCTTTTTTAACATCACCCTTTTAATCGATGATGGATAAGCTTATTAAATTATCATAATGTCACAATTGTCATAAAATGGAGATACTGTACAATGTTCTCATCAGACATTGACAGTAAGATATGTGGAACATATGTCTCTTGCACCAAAACCATTCATCCTCATTCTTGCTATCAAAAGCCTTTCACTTAATCACTGGTTATTAATGACACCGTTTGATGGTGACGAGCCTTAGAAATTAACACCTAAATGACACGATGTAGAGTCTTTCAATCTCCATTGAAGCGTTTTAGCCAGTACGCGATTCTCTCCAGAGACATTGAGAAATAAAGCGATAGTGCTAATCCAGGAATTGTTGTTTCAATCCAGGAAAAGGAGATTAATTCAGTATCATAGTCTGAGACGAACGGGGGGCATCTTGTAATGGCCCCCATCCAAGCTTAGCTCAGCACTTCTTTGGCCTTTTCTACACACACACAAGCACACCCTCCAGAACTATTAATCCCCCCCAAAAATCCAGAACCCTTAACCATGCCATAATTGTATTCTTTTCATGTTGTTTTTTTTGTTTTTTTTTCCAATCAGTCAGACTTTGCAAACTTGTAACGCATGTGTCCCTTTCTGTCATCCAAACAGTCAACAGTGAGGATGTTATCTCTACGCGGCTGTACTTTGTGAACGCCTCCCTGCAGCGGGTGACCTTCTCCAGCTCCGTGGGGGTGTCCCTGCCCTGCCCCGCGGGCGGCGCCCCCCACGCCGTCTTGCGCTGGTACCTGGCTGCCGGAGACGACATTTACGACGTGCCCCACATCCGCCACGTGCACGCCAACGGCACCCTCCAGCTCTACCCCTTCTCTCCCTCCGCCTATAACAGCATCATCCACGACAACGAGTACTTCTGCACCGCTGAGAACCAGGCGGGGAAAATTCGGAGCCCCAGTATTCACATCAAATCAGGTAAGGTGGACATAAGTCATTTTTGGATGTCTTTTGACGAGTGCTTTGCAATTTGACATCAGTCATCATTTTCCAAAGCCATCCCTTGGCTATAATACTGCAAGAATAAGTGGAAGAATATGACCCAAATTTGATCAAAATACAGCACAAAGGTTAATTAGTTGTGCGGTGGATCATCTTTTATCTATCAAGCACCTTGGCTTGACGCTGTGACCAAGATTATGACCAATTTTACAGTTTGTGCTGGTAAAAACAACACCGGATTGCGCAGTCAATGTTTTAATTCATGATGCAATGGATCATCTTTGATTCGTATGGATCCAACTTCACTGCTTGGACTGCACATGATCCACGAATTGATTGGTGAAAAATAAAAGCGAAAATACATTATATGTAAAGGCAGCATTTTTAATCCACCTTGCGTACAAAAGCGTGACAGTAGTCATGTCAAGCAGAGGATGAGAGAAATGTTCCTGGAGGGAGTATCTGGGTACCTGGGGTGAAACATGTCCCTGAAATAGGTGATAGGTAATAGGTAATTTAAATAATAATAATAAAAAAAATCATATATAATAGTATCATATTCAATTACTAATTAAGGACTCCAAGAAACTGCTCATTGATTGTTGTATTGTTTTACAATATGACACAAGTCTAAGGCATTAGCAGTTAGCCGTTGATGGGCGTAGATGTTGTCTCTCACGATTTTCACAAGACATGAGGAGCATTCAGATGCAGAAATGTTGGGCATTTCAAACGCAGAGAAAAAAGTCCATCAATGCATTAAACGGTAATAATGAAATAATGATGATATCTATCAAAGGTCATTCGATGGAAGAGTGGTCATTCTCACAGAGTTCAATTCCAGCCGGCTCCAGCTTTCCGGGTACTCAGACTTCCTCACACACTCCAAAAACATGCATGGCGGAGTGTATTGGACTCTCAAAATTTTCCTTTGATTTGATTGGTTGAGAGAATGGTTGTTCATCCCTATCTGCACCACAATTGGTTGACAACCAGTTCAGGGTGTCCCCCACCCACGCCAGAAAACTGCTGCGCTAGGAACCAGCAAGCCAGTGATCCTAGTGAGGATATGCGGCTATGGAAAATGGATAGACATTAATCAAGAAAAATGATGGCCGTCAAATCACTTTGATTATTTATTTAATGACAACCCATGGTCCAGCTAGTCACTTATGTTTCCAATGTCTACTCAAATAATTACTCTTCCCACTATTCTAGTGGTTGTTACACTCTAATTCCTGTGAGAAGAGAAATGGAAGTGATCATTTTCTATCAGTCGATCCACTGCAATATATCATATCGCCACAAATTTGGTCCTGTACCACATTTGTTACCACGCCATTGGAAATGTTTCAAAACCTTTGAACAGCTTTTGATGATTATGCTAAAATAATATGTAATACTCTAAATTTACCCAAACGTTTGTGCTTATGCAAAACTGAATGCTGCTGACCCGTCTGCACTCGCTGTCAAGGTCAAAGCTAGAGTGGGAAGGTGTTACTTTTTTTTTTGCACATACACATACACACGCGCGCACCCATGCACACACTCACACAAACACAAACTCATGCCAACATGCCTCCTGCCTCTCCGTCTCCCAGTCTCTCCATCTGTCCACCGACTGGAAAGTCCCCTAACCACACACACACGCACACACTCTCTCTCACACACACATCAACACTGATATACGCACACAGAAAGCCATTTTTGCCAAGCTGGCTCTTGGTGTGGAGCTTCCAGCTCTTTGTTGGGGTGTTTTAGCAAGGACAGTTTGAGAGAGTCAGCTGCAGACACAGAACGAGTACAATCATAAAAAAGCAAAGTAATTTGCAATGTTGTTGACGAATCCTACCTTAAGAAACATTCAGCACTTCTGGACCCCCCACGAAAAGCACGTACAGTAAAAATGCACCCATATGGCTCGCAAGTTCCCGGGGGGGGGGGTGCATTCCCTTCTGCGTGACCTTCTCCCGAGCTCTCACGTTGGAATGACCTTCCCTTGCCTAAATAATTGCAACAATTAATCAATTGGATGCTGAGATGACCGCATCTCCACAGCTTTGTAAGCATGGCCGAAGCGCATGACTCTGCACCTCATTACCTCCATACACACACACATGCGGTCGCCATAGGAGACCTTAATACTGAGTGAGGGCCCCTCCCTCACTTCCGCCTCTATTTTGCCATTTTCTATCATTCTACATCTTTCGACATCATTCCCGTCTCTTTTTTAAGTTTGGATTAATAATAGCACAGGCATCTGTCTAGATGAGTCCACATTAAGTCTCTATGTGGGCTGCTTGTTATTCTGAGGGTCTTTTTTTCATTTTCTCAATTTATTTTTAGACATTTTTTTTCACTCAGTGTAATCTTGCCATCGTCATGTTGAGCATGAATCTGCACACATCTGCCACCATTTTAAGTTTGCTCTAATTAACCTACTGAAAATGTTCACCTGTTTGAGTAAGCGTTTCCTGATGTTTGGTCACATCTTATCGCAAAATCCTTGGTCCACGCAAAGTTTTCACAGCATCAGAGGGATCTAATTGTTCAAATGTATCAGTCAGAGGTAAAAAAATAATTTCCAGTTATTTAATGTTGTGGACGAAGGATGGCAAAACTGTCACAATATTAAAAGCTCTACCAGCAAAATCAATGAAAAAAAAAACAAAAACACTTGAAAAACTAGTCTGGGCTCCTGCCAAAAAGTTCAACAGCCACAATGAAGGGACTGGGAAAATTTCTGGCAAGTACTGGCTGTTCATTTTGTGTTACAACAGTCTCCTAGCTTCACTCTTCCTAGACTTCCTAGTCAGAAGCACTCTAATGAAAGACTTCAGCTATCAAGTATTTTATTATATGGATATCCTACTGAAGATTATTTTGGATAATTGGGTATTCGTATACACATGAAAAATACATATTTTCGCTTGACTAAAGAACAATTATGAAAAGAAAACACATTAAAACAGTTCCACTCAATAATATATACCGTATTTGTTTCTACTTCAAAATAAAAGCATAAGAAGGCATTCAAGTACATTTGTCACCTATAACATAAACAATTGCAGCTGTGGCTGACTTGACTACTTCCTTATAATGCACTCTAAATAAAAAAAGTACCCTTGGTGGAAAAATATGCCTTGATCACAATGTGTTAAACACATCTCTTGTATTCATAACATTTAAAGCGTATCCAAAGCACTACAGAAAATGAATGTTTGGCAATCCGATTGGTCACCGTACTGAGAGAATCTCCACCCCGTTGGCTGTGTTCACCTCATGGACGCGCTCCAAAATTTAAGCACATGCCAAGCCACCTCGTTTTCCTTAAAGAGGATTAAGCATGATGTTTTTACAAATCGTAATCACTTGTCAGTGACGGAATTATCAAAGTATGAGAGAGGAGAAAATCTATTTCGCATTAGCATGAAGAGGAGATTAATTGTTGGTGTAACAGCCATACGTAGTTGGTAACTGCTAGATTTGAGCAGTGAAAACTGTGTTATTACAGTGTATTTTTTGTTTTTAAATACAGAAAGAATGGGCACATTATTTTCAGATTTCAGAGTCCCGATTTCGATTTCAGCTCGCTCCGGCCTTTCAGTATGGAGTTTGCATGTTCTCCCCATGCCCGTGTGTGTTTTCCTTGACCACTCCAGTTTCCTCCCGCCTTTCAAAAACAAGCTTGATGGTGTATTGGGTCCATGACTCCAAAAAGTTTGAGAATCCCTGCTATAAGGCACGGACTAATAAAATGGGAGCGTTTGATGATATTTTTGACTTTTGTGCCCAAAACTTGAAGTCAAAATCTCATTTGTTCTACCAATTTTTTAATTTCATACGCCGCCACCATTTTGAGAAAAATGCAAAACAAACTTTTGCAGCGTAATGTTTGGTTTTCAGTTTTTTTATGCTTCAAACTAGGGAATTTTGTTGAAATTAGCTAGAAAAAAGAACCCACACTGCTTTACTGTCTTTGACATCACTTCTTGGTGTGTCCCCATGGACATGAGCTATTCTGGCTCCCTCGCAAAATTTGTCTTTTCACCAAACGGTCCAGTTCTATTGACCCATACGCAATATATTCCACATTTGCCTCTGTAGTTCTTTTTTTTCTGCAATTCGCGCCATGTCACATGATCTACCAATACTTCCATTTCGATCGACTGGCCGATCGTGATCCACGCATTGTGCTCCCCTCACCTACACCTTTTCACCAGCATTTAAAGAAATCAAATAAGGACAGCAGTTAAGAAAATTCACCCAATTTCGCCCTTTGTCCCGGTTTGGGCAGGCTGAGGCCAGGACAGCAGGTGTCAGCATCATTTTTTCCCTCCATCTGTCCTCCTCATCTCATTCGGCGCCGACATTCATTTAGGAATACAAGAAGCGGGGACTTGGGGCCTGGTTATGATCCACGATGAAAGCGCTTGCTTTGCCACTCATATCATAAAAGAAGCTCCTTCATTTCGCTGCATGTTTCATTGTTGTTTTCCCTTCTGTCTTTGCTGTGTTTTTGCTGCTTTCTTTATGAATAAGTAAATGCAGTATTTGGTTTCCCCGGTGTTAATTATTGAAGCGACAGTGATACAGGACTTGCCTCCCAGTGCGCCCCGTGCGCCAGAGTCATGTTTTAGCTCGTTCCTAGGCAACCGGGCCGCATATAGTCAGGCATCAGTAACATCCTAATGATTCTGCGGTGCGTACGATGAGGGGGAGTGCAATTTACACACAAATCAGCCAGGCCGCCATTTGCATCTTTGCATTCGTTTATGGAGAGTATCACAGGATTGCAGCTGGTGTACAACAGCGCTTTGACAAACTGGCAAATCAAGATTATTACTCAGATGGTAAACATTATTCGTAGAGGTTTGAGGGAGAGAGAGGAAGTCCAATCCTCGGGTGACATTGACCGGCGGCCGACGTCATTGCACCAAAACATTTACAAGCTGTCAAGCTGATTTTAAACACTCCATGATGGGCTCAGGGGGGATTGGGAATTTTTCCTACTATTGACGAGTAACAGCTGGGTCAATCACAGAGTAAATAAATGATTGAAAGAATTAGCCGTACCGCGGCAGCCCAGGCTACTCAGTCGATCGGCGCTATTGATCGGCAGGTAGATGGTATCAGCGAAAGAAAGGCGGTGGCAGCTTTGAATGAAGAGCTGGGCTCAAGACCCGATTGCAATTATTTGTCCTTTAGCTTTGAATTGTTTCCAAATGAGGCATCAGCTCACTTTAGAGGTTCACATGTCTGGCGACTTTAACCGAAAAGGTGATATGACCTAAGGAGGATGCTCTTCATGTAAGGCCATGTGTTCCCTCTAGTTTACCTCAAAAATGCGTGCTTTGGAGGTGCAACAAATAACGGACTATCAAATCAACACTTTATTGGGCAACATATACGATTAACACACACATTTCAGACATATGCTTGAAAATGAACTTCAACTCATCAAGCCTCTTATCCTTGGTGTCATTTTGCTTTTATGAAGAAAAAAATGATCAACATTATTGCATATTATTTTACATTACAAGCCGAACCAATGAATTTTTGTGTGTAATCTTTGTGCCAATAATTTGACACAATGTCATCTTTTTGAAGCAAGGGATGAAAACTTTTTTTTGTAACTCATTATTTTGGCCAATTTTGGGTCTTTTTCTTCCACATCATTCTTAAATTATTTTAGCCACTCCTGGTTGTGCCATGATGAACTTTGACATGTTGTCATCATCTGGGTAGAATTTCAGTTCCCTAGTATCTTTTTTAATGCTTTCTCTTTAATGTGAAATGTCTTTGATGTAAAGATTAAAGGAGCAAAATCCTGCACAATGTTTAAAAGTCAAAGTTGACTAATTTGAAAAATGACAAATGAATCCATAGTTGAAATAATTGTTATTTGCAGCACTACCATACATTGAGTTTCCTTCAAATCTAGGTTTTGCCTAAAGAATCTGACTTTCTGTGCTGTCTCCAGTCAATGTGTAATAGTTACCATTTGGTAATCCAAAAAACGTTGGGCACGCTGATCTACAGAACACCCCCATCCATACACACCGCTTTTTATTGATGACCCTCCAAACATACATTCATTCAGCGCAGTAGTCACAAATCACGCATGTTTGTCTTGATAGGAAAATATGCATATTTTAAAGTGCACAAGCTCAGATATATGCGCAAATTGTCGTATACAGCTGTTGAAGCATTGTACAATGGTTTCCCCAAACAAACACTTGTCATTTTGGATTTTGACTCCATAACAAGTTCAGATATGAGATTAAGCATCAAAAAGTAGACCAGGGTTAAAGTATGAGGTAAAGGGTGGAGATACTTTGAGACAAAAGACTCTCTAACATTTGGCAAGGACATTGCCTTTGGTTCCACTGGGTTCCAGTGACAGTGGTGGCTGGCATAAAGCAATATTAATGACCAAGGAAACTGGCCTTCAGGCTAGGCGTTAATTATATCACTAGAGAGCTGGGGGAGAGCGTGAACACACCGGAGGGCGGGGCCTCTCATAGCGTTGTATGTGTGTGTGTGTGATTTGCATTGTTAAGCCATTACTGTCCTCATTTTGGAGGGAGGCCTAGCTGGTTGAATAGCGGTGATAGATTGTGATGCCAGGAACACTCGCCACCATCAGCCTTTCTTGGGCCCATTTCATTTCTGTAATTGTGTTTTCCTCAATTTACACATTACTCATCAGACTACTTTTTTTTTTTGGCTCATGTCAAAATGGTAGAGGGCAAAACACTATTGACCCTTTATGTGAAGGGTAGGTACTCACCCACATGGTTTGGATTAATGAATCCACCTGCTCGTTTCCTAAAACACAATGATTAGTTAATCCACGCATGTTATATACTGCTTATCCTCAGAAAAGTCCAAGAGGTGATAAAGCAGGGGTCACCAATGTAGTACCCGGGGGTACCAGGCAGTCCCGGAGGATCACATGAGTAGCCCGCAGGCTTGTTCTGCAAATGGCTTACAAGTGACAGAACATTGTGATTTTCCAGGAATTTTACAAACTGTTATACATGTACGTATGTTCCGTAATTATTGTGAGAAATCATTACTCACATATACATACAACATACTTTCGCACACAGTGCTAGAAAGCTCAGCTCTCTATTGTCTGACCTAATTTCCCATGATTCTTCAACATAGAAGTAGGAAGTACAGTAGTTTCAGTTCCAGTATGACATAATGTGAATCTAAACAGTTTAAATTCCTTTTAAATTGGTTTTTCACATGTATCACTATGACACCAATGTGATTGGCATACACACGGACCAAATAATTGGCTTGCTGTATTGAAAAGAAAATGGGGCGTTGAGATGAAAACTACAAAAAAATTAGAACAAAATACTGGGGCAGGTGAAATCCATCGGGTCTCAAGACACAAGGCTCAAAATTGATAACATCAACTTGACGGAAAATTTCAAAATCAGTGTCTCGCTGTCTAATGTGTTTTAACGAAGCGCAAAATACTACTTTTGAGTTGCGATGCAATGCAAAACCATTTATTTCAAGTCCTGCACAGTATGTACAATTTAACACATTGCTGATGCAGAATAAGCCATTATATCAATATAACATCCAACGCTTACACCAAGAAGTCCGAATGTGACAGACTAAAGTGCGGAGATAATTTGGTTCATTAAGCCGCGTCTTAATCACCGCCACCCTGGCGCAGAATCACCACCCCACGCTCGGCGTGCCATGTGCAGGTCGCGTGTTTCTGACGCCCGGCGCCTGCATGTGACAGTTGCAGCGGCCGCGAGCCGCGGCGTGCCCCTCGCCGTCTCTGCGTATCTGCGCAATGCTTCTTTGAAAGGCGAAAGGCCACTCACTGCGCATCCGCTTCAACGCAGCTTCCAGTCAGTACGCCTCACAATCAGGCGAGTTGGAGACAGCAACAACACCAGCTCGGTTGTTTACTAGACCTGCCGATGGTTTTCCTATAACAACACAGCTCTTAACGCTCCTTTTCAAAAATGACTTTATTTTTTAATCATGTTTTTTTTAAAATAATGATTTAAATCTTGGAATCTGTGTGTCGCCATTTCAAAAGGTTTGTGTTTTAGATGAGCAAAAAGCATTACAAGATTTCTAACTATACAATCGACAAAAGAGCACATTTGTCCTGTGCACCACATAAAACAAAAAATATAATCACACTTATCAAAGTATTAAACCGAAGAAAAAAAATATTAAAATTATTTTTAGACACTTCTTTATCCTAACATTAAAAAAAATATATATATATATATACATATATATATATATATATATATATATATATATATATATATATATATATATATATATATATATATATATATATATATGTATGTATATATGTATATGTATATATATGTATATGTATATTTATATGTATATATATGTATATGTATATATATGTATATATATATATATATATATATATATATATGTATATATATGTATATATATATATATATGTATATATATATATATGTATATATATATATATGTATATATATATATATATATATATTGCCTGTACCATTGCCTGTACAATAAATGAGGTATTCATAGCCTCTGAATAATTCACTTAAATGCCACAATGAATTAGTTATTAATTATTATAAAGCTGTGCAAAATCTCCATTTTATGATTTAGCTAATTTTTGAATTTTTGATTTTTAAAATACGGTAGTTTTTTTATCACTATTTAAAAAGGTTGTAGCTTAAAAATGCTTGGCGATAAAAGGATTCTGTAAAAGTTGCCTGGTGTAATTTTTCTACTTGGTGCTTAAAAATTATATCTGTTTTTTATTATTTTATTGAGTATTCTTGCTTAGTCACAAAAAAAAAGCTGGCTTGAAAGTTTATGTATTTGTTTTTCTTAAATCTAGGATTCCAGTAAATATTGAACAGAACTCTGTTTAGTATGCAAAATCAAATCTGATCAGTGATCAGTTCTTTTTTTCTTTTAATTTTCTGTTAACTTCCTGTTGTGATCAGCCCCCCAAATCCTGTTTGTGTAAAGCCTACCCAAGTTCTTCAAAATATTCACTTTGCCACGATTAATCCTACCGTTCCTGCAGGACAGGTTTTTAATTAATAGTCTGATTTTCTCTTCTCAGCTGTTGAATTGAGGCTTCCCTGCCTTTCCTATTTTATACATTGTAAATATCCTCCCTCTTAAATGTCATCTTTAAAGGCTATTGTTTACTCATCTCTTTTTCCACTCTAGTATTCCGGGAGCCATATACAGTCCGTGTGGCGGACCAGCGCTCCATGCGAGGTAATGTCGCTGTGTTCAAGTGCCTCATCCCCTCTGCTGTCCAGGAGTACATCAGCGTGGTGTCCTGGGAAAAAGACACCGTGTCCATTGTCCCAGGTAAGGAGCTGATCCGGTCACTGTTACTGCATAGTCCATTTTTCGGGAGAGTTTTTCCGCGCAAATGCTGGGCGTGTTTGATCAACATTCAAATGCCAGTTGAGTCAAACAGTGTTTACTCTCAGAGAAAAGGAGAGTTGCATCAGCATTTTTAAAATAGGATTTTACATCAAACCCTGTCAGGGAAATGAGGTGTTCACACTCCTTGCTCGCCGTAATGAATTTCTCCTTGTCACTGGTATATCCCGTCTTGTCAGAGCGGCAAGATGGAGGGGAGGATTTAAAAAATGAACCACTCAGTCAAAAAGAAGATAAAATGGCCTTTGCCTACCATGCGGCTGGCTTCTCACTTGCTAACGGACACCTCTGTAGTTAATAGCTGTGTTTCGGGGATAAATCAGGCTTTGGATGGAACGTCTGTGTGACACAGGGCGTGAGAGAGCTCATGTGTGTGTGAGCATACACTCCGTCCGACCAAGGCCTCCAACAGGTCTGCACTGTGCGTGTATAAGCGTGCGTGTGTGTGTTTCGCAGTTAACATTTGCTCCACGGAGCAGTAGCAAATTGTTGGGTGTCAGATGAGACTGTTTAGGTCAGTTGATATGTTGCAGTCCTGCTGCCCTTTATCTCCATCTCTAATAGCCAACATCCCTTTCATCTCTCAACAATATGTGTACGTGCATGTGCGCTGCTACTGTCCTTCACTCCAAGCACTCATTGATCCAGCACAGTTGTAGTGTATGCGTGTGCGCGTACATGTGTGTGTGTGAAAGAGTGTGTGTGGCCTGAGGGGGGTTCCCAGTCTGGATCGATAGAGCTTGCTGTTGGATTCCCCTCTCTCTTGTCATGGATCCTTCAGTGTGAGAGCGGTGAGACCCTCTGTTACGTGTTTGGTGTGTGTGTGCTTATCAGCCGCCGCATCGTGTGTGGTAAGAGCTCAGTGGGAGTATGTTATCGATCAACTGTTGGACATATTCACTAACACATTAACATATGAACAAGCAGATCCTTGCACACACATACAAACGCACACACACAATTTATGTGACTCTCCAACTAGGCTGATCAGGGTAAGTGTCCCTAAGCGTTGTCGTAAAATGCTGGACGGTAATTTGCATTTAACCATAATGAATTAGAGTGGAATAGTAATGTATTACCAGGAAGAATATGACGGTCAATATAGTTCCCCAATCAATCCTATTCAAAAATCAAATCTTCCCTTGAGACTACCTGTAAGGCAACATTTATTAGACATTATGGACACAAAATGGCCCTGAAGTGGGCTTCATACTTGCTATTGCAAGGCATTTATTCATTGAAGGGGAAGTAAAATCCAACATATTCTTCACAATAATGTATTATCTCTTAAAAACAGTTAGGTAAAAAATAACTCAATTGACAGTCAAAAAAGATGACCTAATATTTCCAAAATAATATTTGAAGGGATCTTTGTGCACTTTTTGTTAGAATTTTACAACAAAGATGTATTTTTTCTATAATTTATATTAAATAAAAAAAAAAGGTATACAATTCGGAAGAGTACTTCAATGAACATATGCTTAAAGACATTTCAATAAAATTAAGTGTTGGAGTTGCTTTGGGTAGTAGGCAGTAGGCGGAATACACCCTGAACTGGTTGCCATACCGATCATAGGGCACACAAAAACAAACAACCACTCACACACACAAACACACACACACACACAAACACACCCAATAACAATTTAGAATCTCCCATATAACTACTGCCATGCCAGTTTTTGGAAAAGTGGGAGGAAACGGAAGCCCCCCCCCCAAAAAAAAAAAACAAAAAAAAAACAATGCACACACACAAGCATGGGGAGAACATGCAAACCCCGCTCAGGTAAACTGAAATGAGAAAACATGAGCATTAACTTTAAAATGTTGAAGTGACTTGTCACAGCCAATATTCAGACTTCAATTGATTGAAAAATATTTAATATGTGCAAAATGAATTTGTATTGAGTGTGATGGACAACTTCAATATTTTCTGCACCATGAGGGACACCTGCGAACCAGTCCGCTACCGTGCACACCCTTTGTATTTATTAACATATTTTATTTTAATTTTGAAGTCAATGTTTTTCCTTTTCCTGAATGAATATTAGTTATTGGACTCCTTGTGTACTAATTAACGCCATTGAAGTCACCCCTGAAATAAACATCAGTCTGTCTCCAATGAACATAGAAACAAACAGCCATTTTGGAAATTACTCTGGCCTACTCTGCGCTACCTCTAGGCTAAAATACTGACTGGAATGATATAGAAGAAAACGTCCCAAAAATGATCAAAATACTGCACAAGTGGATGTGGACTGAGTAGGCTAATTATATTCCAGTCTTTATACATGTCTCTCCTCCACGCTAGATGACAAGTGTTATCAATGACAAAGACGTTCTCGTCAGCACAGAGTGAAGATAGCGCATGACTCTGCGCCTCGCGCCTCCCATCCATCCATCATGTACGGCTTTGTGTTTTTCACTCGCGCTGGAGATGCTCTGCTGACTCGCCATCTATTAAGAGGTCGGTGTGTGCCGAGGTGCGGACTTGACAGGATGACACGCGTCCCGCCAATGGCCCATGTTGGTCAATAAAACTGAGTTTGAATGAGCTTTGATAAAGAGGCAGGCGGGTGTTTGCTGACAGCTGCCCTCACTGCCAGACGACCTCGCCTGAGTGTCATGTCACTTTTTGACAGCCAAATCTGTTTGCGTTGGAGAGTTCACAGAGCAATGTGTGTGTATGCGCGGTCTTGTACACCTATACTTGTGAGGACCGGTGTGAGTTTTTTACCAACACGGTGAAGACATGACAAGTAGATGTGCGGGTTTTCTGAATCGGCCCACTATCCTTGTTGCAACTCCCTTGCCGTTTAGTTGGCTTTCCTGCACCGTAACTGATGGTTTGCTGGTTAGAAAATGATCATTTTTGTGCTTGACAGCTATGTTGATGGATGTGCCTGAAGGAACTGTACTCGTCAGTGTGAGTGTGTTTGTGTGTTTGTGTTTGTCATACACTGTATTAGTACCCATCTCCAAATTTAAAATGAGTGTGAGTTTCATCTGGTCACCATGGTAACGGGTACGAACTGGCAGGCGCAATGAGGAAGGTGTGAGGATGCATCACTGCTTGATTTATATTAGTGCTTCACCACTGCGCGCAAACGCACACACACACACACACACACACACATTTCATTCACTTGTAAGATACTGTTGGGAAAATACATGTTTTTAAGATTCATTGCAATACTATTAGGCACATATTCAAACCTGCGTTGATTATTATGAAGAGGATGCTGATAAACAGGAAATGCCAAGAACAAGGGAGTGTTGTAAATGGCACCGCCTGCGCTTTTATCAGTCCACGTTAGCTATATAGCACGGTATTAATTATACTTCTTTTAAATTAGAACTTGCGGTGTTATGAACAATACGTGAACTATTACAGCATTAATCTCCTGGTCATGAATATAACAAGCATTACGGTTAAACAATCTAGGATATCATGTGAACACAAATTTTCTGGCAAAATCTTCGAAATAAATACAATGGCACCTTGACCTTTGATTGAAATGACTTGTGTGAGTTTTCAAAAAAGACACTTCCAGTACTTAAATGCCGATCCTGGTCGATGTATACTGTCAAACTGTCAAACTTGACATTAAGCTTAATGCTAATACAGAATGCAAAATGTATTGTAAAGAGCTGGTGGTTAGCATCAATGTTGTAATAATTATTATTAGTTAGAACATTATTATTGTAAAGAAAGTGTTTTACTTGACCAATCCTTTAGGTAATGAATACACAAATTATTCAGCAACACATGTAGATAAACATACAATGACATTGCTCACAGATAGCGCTGTCACAAATAGCCATATTAGTGGATATGTTTTCCCATTGATGACCAGTAGCTTTCATATATTTTTTTTATTCATTTTCCGTGTCATTTGCTGATTTCAGTCTCGTCGGTCGCATTTTTTGTGTGTTTTTTTTATATTGGGAAGCGTTTCCCCAGAAAAAGAATCGGACGTGCTTGGCGGGGAAAATCATAACGGTGCTTGCACAATGCAAGGCTCAGTGCCTCTTCAAAGTTTGCAAGCTAGCAATGATATTAGCACGTCCGCCTCACAGTTCAGGGACCTGAGTTCAAATCCACTTCACTCCGGCCTTCCTGTGTGGAGTTTGCATGTTCTCCCCGAGCCTGCGTGGGTTCTCTCCGGGTACTCTGGCTTCCTCCCACATCCAAAAAACATGCAAAGTATGTGTATTGGACATACTAAATTGTCCTTAAGTGTGATTGGGTTGTTCGTCTCTGCGTGTCCTGCAATTGTCCCCCACCCACTGCCCAAAGTCAACTGGGATAGGCGCCAGCAAACCTGTGACCCTAGTGAGGATCAGTGGCTTTAAAAAAAAATCGAAGGGTGGATTTTACTCTGCCTTTTCTGTGTTGACTGAGAAATCCCAAGCAGGAAAAAGTTAGATGATATAATGACGCGTATCCTGAAGCCGTCTTTACAGTTTCTTGTAGAGGAGCATGATATTGCTGGTCTACAGTTAAGATGAGCAATATTAATACAGTAATAATAATAAGAACAATAACACTGCAATACTTTACTGCGTTAAATTAAATGAATTAAATGAATATCAGTCCTCTAGTATCGGTTATTGAGCTACTTGATAACTGGCATTGGTATCGGCTCTACAAAAAACATATCGGTCGATGTGTAATTACAAATACATGAAGCAGTACCACTTCCTTGTGTGACATTACCCCCTCTGCATCACAAAATGATCACCGCCAACTGACGCTTATGTAAATGGATTGATTTTTGTTAAGTTATGGACTCTACATCAGCATTGATTGGCTGATGTAGTGAAGAGAGAGTTGTGGGTGCGAACAGTGCAGCAAAGTGTGGCGGGTGCACGCGTGTTTCTGCATTCATTGATCGGGCTTGTTTAATCCTCTACGCACTCACACACACACTTCTACACACACACACACACACACACTGCCTCTCACATTGTGGTGGAGTCTAGCATCGCCACAGCTGCCGCCTCTTCTGTCCCGGTCTCCATTTTGTGGCCACTCTGCAGAGATCCCGTGTCCTCTCACTTTCTACTCTTTTTTAACTTCATGCAACCCCCTTTCCATTTAGTGCCCCCACTTGGAGAGGCACCTATTAGAAGATAAAGTGACAAAGCATCATCTTTTCTCTTCCACTCCGTCAAACAGGAACGTTAACAACAGATAGGCGAGGGGAAAAAAATGGCAGAATCGGCAGAAAAGAAAGACAAAGTGGCATGAAAGCGCGCTAGGTGCTAAATTATGCAAGTGGCAAAGTGGGCAAAGAATGGAAAGATGATGGACTGACTGCTGTTTGAGGAAGAGACCCTGAAGAGATGTGTATGTATGCATGTGTGTTGCATTTTTTTTTTTTTTTTCGCAGTCCCCAGCCTACCCCAAGGGAAAAAGCGGCAGCTTGCTTGGGGCTTGAAAGGGACTGTGTCCTGTCATTAAAGATGTATCCGACAAGAGCTTAATGCCCAGCCCGTCCTCCCCTTGCCTTGTCCTCCTTTGGAGCTTCTCAATTTATCTGTGCTCCTGTTTGACCAGTAAGCATTTCTGTGTTTGTCTTTGCGATGGGAGCAGTTTGTTCCTCGCCACGGTCGCGGGGACGAGGGCGGTCGGGTTGCCGTGGATGGGAAATGGGTTGTGTTTACTTATTGATGTGTGATTACGGGATGTGTCGTGTCTGTGTGTGAGTGTGGCGTTAGGCGGGTTATTTATTCAGCACTCGTGTTTGGATGTTTTACAAAGAGAACAGGTGCAGAGCGACTCTGAGTGGGCTCTGTTTGGGTGTGTGTGCTCGCATGTGTGTGTTTCAATGGGAGACATAGACTGCTGCCCAGCCACTGATCAGGCCGCAGTATGCATTTGTGTTGAAAGGATGAGTTGCGGCTCCCAAAGTCAACAGCCTGAAATTGCTGGATTGATGGGTGGATACATCAATTGATACTGTATTGCTAGTAGATTAGGGCTGTGAAAAAAGTAAATCAAGTCCAAGTTAATCAATTAATTGAAGAAATCATAATCATTGTAGTCAAAAAAATTCGTTAGTGACAACACTTTATATACAGATCGATGCATAAAGACCAACTCTCTTACTGTGTAGGTTATGAAAGAAGATACACAAGATTCAAGGATCAAAGATTTGTTTACATTATTCTTAGTAAAAATGTGATATCTTCCTGAGACTCAGCCTGTTCATTTGTGTCTACTGTTGTGTCCATTTTGTCTCAGCAAGAGAGCAAAGTCAATTGCACCCCACCCTAACATATGAGACCTCTTTGGAAAGGCGTGTATGTCCTCTAGCTTGAATAAGTTGAAAGATATAGACCAAAAACAAATGTCCACTACAGTGGACACAAATGAACAAGCAGGCTCTCAGGAGGATATCACAAAAAAATAAATAAATAAAACATTTCAAAATGGGGGTTTAAACTTTTAATATCAAGCTAATTTTAGCCGCTAGATGTCCAGATCACGTGTGCATCTGTTAACACTAACCAGAGAGTGGTGTTGGAAAGGTCACACGCACTTGACACATCCAATGCGGTGGAAAAAAATGGTCAAGACTTAAACGAATGATTAAAATAACATATCCCCTTCCTCTTTTTTTATATATGTATGTCATTTTCATTTATTGACTGTGATCCCTCCCCCAATCTTTGATGCACTCAACCTCAACCCCCTTTCTTACAAGTGACGTCTCTTTTCGACAAGTCATGATCCCCATTAGTAATGGATTTGCGTATTGAGCTGATTATGTGAAGCCCCATCTCCATCATGTATTTTTGCTCTAATTAGTTCCTAAGGCTTAAAAAGGAGGAGGAGGGAGCGAGACGTGCGCAGTGAGGAAAAGGGTGTCGGCGAGGACATCGGGGCTGCTGATGAGTAATGCACGTTGTCGCACTTGGCGAAATATCTGACAGAGATTGGGCTAGCGTGTGCTTACATGACTAGCGTTAGCTCACACACGTGTGTTCAGCCTGGCACAAAGACAACCGGCAATGATCTCAAGCTCAAAACGACGCCGGCCGTGCAAGTAAAACCTACAAGCAGGTTGGAAACAAACACCTGCCGCACACCCTCTCACGCACACATCTTGGCCATGTGCAGCTAATGAATTACTAACTAGCAAAGAGGAAAGGGAGCCATCTTCTCCGAGTAAGGCCAAATGAATTCGCCGAAGCACTATGCAAATGTTCCCTGGGCTAACGAGACTGCCTGCATGATTGGAGTGCCATTGAAATTCTCCTCGTGCACAGCCTCACTCTCGCACTTCCTCTCCCTTATCTCGCTCCATCGCTTTCGCCATTTCTATCTGCACACATAACATCCGTGTTCCCATCTATCCATCAATCGATCCACGTATATGTGACGATTTCTAATTTCTTGCTTCCTACCTGTATGCTTTGATAATCTACAAAGATCAATACCTTCCCTTGTATGCCACTATATATAATGGCATGCTCATTACAGAGATGGACAACTAAACAATACTTTATTTAGCTAGTTTCAGCATAAAAGGCAATATTTTATCGACAATATATTTACATAATTACATTATTTTTCATATACAATTAATGCCATTAAAAATACACGTTGTCACCGAAACATACATCACATGTACTCAACTGTAACAACCAATCATGGCTCAGTTTGCTAATGTCACATGGCCAAACCTAGAAAACAGGTGAGCCGTGATTGGTTGTTAACAATGACTTGAGCATGTGGAATGCCCTATGACAGCATGTGGCAAAATGTATTTTTAAAAGTATTGATTGTTTAAAAAAAAAGTCCCTGATCTTTCCAATGGTCTCATGTGTTTAGGTGGGCTACAATGAACTTTGATGTCAAAAGTGTCAAAGTGGACACATAGGTGAACACAAATGAAAAGCCTGGCTCTCAGGAGGACACACACAGAAAAGATGAAACCATTATACATCATTAAAAATCATTTCCGATCATGCGTATGAGCAGTCTGAGAGTAACTGATCTGGACATTCTGTCAAATTCCCGCTGGGCTGCTGTAGTATATGCTGTTCAGGGCTGCTGCAGCGGATCTGTTTGTCCAACTACCGCTTTGTCACATGGCCATAAAATAGCAATTCTTTAGGTTATAACCCCCTCTTTGTTTAGGGTTGGTCACGTTTTTATTATATTCTTTTTTTCACTTTAGGTAATTACCCGAAATGCATTATAATAGACAACCTCAGTGTATTCCGGCATGGACTCCTCTTTTTGGACTATTTACCATGAATGTGTCATGAGAACATGTCGCTCTGTTGTCAGTATCTGAATCTATTTGTCTCAAGCAACAGAAAGAAATGCTTTCCGTCTCTTATTTTATCTGTAAGAAACAGCTCTGAATTTTCACTTGTGAGACTCTGTGGAGCAGCATTGTAGTTCCCATTGGTGTTTGGATTTTTTTGTATCAGTATATCACGTGACTGATATTTCTCATCATTTTGATAACATGACACAATTTCTCCACAGTTTCTCTAGACAATTGTAGGGAAAATAATAAAAATGTGACAGTTTTGCTGATGTGCAACTCGGTACTTTGTTTCCTGTCAACATAAATATACCCACAAATGCAGTTACTGCATTGTATATGTCAAAAGAATTGTAAATGTTTATCGAATGATGTTCCAAGATTGAGCAAGGTGGAGCAGTATTATAAAAAGAAGATGTTGACCTGTTTGCACGCCCTCTAAGTGCATTTTTAACAAGAGCCGAAGAAAATGATGCATTTTGTGCCTTACGGTCATACGTGTATTTGTGCGTGTTTGGATTTTCCTGAGTTGTGGGGGGCAGGGCAATATGAGAGATATCCTGTTCCAACACATCCCCTCTGGAGCGCACTTAATGACCCGTGACCTGAAGATGTGCATGCTAGCGAGTGAGGAATAGGGAAGGAGGAGGAGGAGGAGGAGTGCAGGTAGTAGACGAAGAGGTGCAGAGTGGGAGGTGGGCGACAGCTTGGTGAAGAGCCTGGAACTAATGGATGAAAAAGCGAAGCAAATACAGTACAATGTATTGCTAATGTGTCTTACCTGACTTGGCTCTCTCTTACTGGGGTGTGCTCCGACTCCAACTCCGGTTTCTTCTTTTGGCCCCGCCCTGCTCTCTCATGACAACTCACATCAGCAATTTAAATTGCATAGCTGCCTGCACCTATATGTGTTTGTGTGTGTATGTGTGCTTGAGAGAGAGACCTCTCTGACCTCCCCTGTGAGCAATGGCATCACTATGCTTTATTAATAGCTAATCAATGGGCTCTCTGGGATATATAGGCTGCCCTGAGGGCTCCCATAAGGCATGTGCAGGTCTATTGGCACGCACAAACACACACATGCATAACTGTTAACTGCTAGAAGTTCTAGTCTAGTGGACAGTTTTAGGTTTACACGACAGGAACATAAAAACAGAAAGGTTTTTTTCTTTTAATGTTGTAGGCTGTTAAGCAATTTTTACTCACAATGACCCAGAAAGACAACTGGAAATGATATGATATGCATGCTAGGCTTATAGTTGGTTTGATCAATTTTGCTTCATTTGTAAAAGGTCTTTGTACACAAAAATCACAACCACAGTGAGCATTGGAGACTAGCCTTGGCAAACGAGACTCCGAAACTAGACTTGCAAAGTATGCTCGCACACTAAACTCAGGAAACTTAGCAGAAAGAAACTAAAAAGACAGCTGGGCATGACATCTTCTGAGCTTGACGTTCTGACAACCTGCCTTAGAACTTGGAGCTTACAGCTTACTTAACAGATGACTAAATTAAAATGAGTGGTCATCAATACTTTAAGAAACTGATCGAGAAGGTATGTCCAAAATTTTTGCCCGTTCTTTTTGTCAAATACAGACTTCAAGGACCAGATCAACAATATATCAACTCATACATTAAAAACAAATCGAACAATTCACTACAAGTCACTGCAGTAAATACAGGAAGTGATAAATACATAAACATGACAACGTTGACAAATACATGTCAGTTATAAAAAAGGTGATGGATACATGAACATAGCAACAGCATAGCAACTGATGCACTAGTACTCTGCATACTTATACGTACTTATACATATACGTACTTGTACTCATACAGATAACATTAACTATTGTTTGTTCAATTGAAAATTCAACCTTATACAGGCTATCTTAGATCAGAAGATATTTCCATTATATTGATCAGTGGTTGCCACTTGATCGGAAATAAGACATTAGAGCAAACACTATTTTGTTCACTACCAGGATATTCTGTGCTGTCATTGTATCTTTTTTTTCCTTATTTTGGGTTGGGGGTGTGGCTTCCCTCAACTACTTTTGTTACATTTAATGTTTATCAGCATTTTTCAGACACACAATTCTTTGGGTTTAAATGAACATTGACACATTTAAAACATTGTTCAAAATTTCCCTGATCAGAAGTTAGAAATTCACAACTTTGGCGATCTTTCCCAAAATCCTCAGTCAAGTACAGGTTTTAGGCAAAGAAATCTGACCTTGAGTTAGTCTTCCTCACCTGTAGTTGGCGCTGCACGTCAGTAAATCATTCCCTGTACACTACAGTCTGTTCACGATTACTTGTAATTATTTTAGTAAAGATTGCCACTGGTAGAGTGAGTACACGTAGTGGTATCGGTCAGCAAAGAGGTGGTATTGAATATCCCTAGAAGGAAGATCAACAGTAATTGCTGGTGGCTGAAATAGTTTTTTTGGTGCACCTTATCAGCAATAGGGTACTTCTTCTTTTTCTCACTTTTACCTACTTCGGTTACTTCCTCCTCTCTCTCTCTCCGTACATTGGTTTTTACTTTTTGGGATATGCTTTGTTTGTGTGCATAGCCAGTGTCTTACCATGCCCAGGGCAAAGCTAATTTTCTATTCCTCTCCTCTCTTGCTCCTTCTCACTGGAGACCTTGTTTGAAAATAACGATTTGCACGTCAGACATGTCTCGAGACAAAAATGTTTGTTTTTTTTAAAGGTATGCTTCGTACCTTTTGGGGGGAATTTTTACTGTATTTTGTCATGTATATTAGATTGAATGTAAATGATAAAAAATAAAACAAACATGTGAATAGTTGCTTTTGTGTAGTTCTTTGTTTCAATTGACAACAATTGAACAAATTTACTAATTGGATTTAGATCTTGACAATGTAAACTAATTAATATTGTTGCTAAGTTACCACAACCATCTGTCTTGGTAACTTGCTAATAATAAAAGGTTAGGAGACACAGATAATAAGAAGATGTAATGCACTAACATCATTGGGAAAATTATACCAAAACATGGTGTTCCCTTTTTATTTCATCAGTATTCACATCCGGCTGACCTTTGACTGGGAAGATGTGTTTGTTTAGCGTGCCTCGGTGTTTGCGAGGTAAAAATAAGTGCAAGTGAGTCAAGATTTTTCTTTTTCTTTTTAAACCCGGCTTAGCTAAGGCTCCCAGAAGACAAAGGATGGGGGGCGAATAGAGGAAGAAAAGGATGTAATTTGAATCTCATATACATTTCTGTTGAAAGTCATTGTAGCCTTGATGGATTCTTACTAGAGTTGAGTTTGCACACACACACACACGCACACACACGCACACAAACGCACACGCACGTCCAGACAAAGCTCTTGTGTACCAGCGCAGGCTGACAGTTGAGTGCTTGCACTACAGATCATTCATCCTTGTTGACTACATCGTTTGCTGCCAAGTAGAAAAATACATTGTATGTCAGATGCAGCCTCTCCACAAGATAAAATGTACTGGAGCAGCTTTGCTCACTTTAACACCTCCTATCACAACATTAGAAGCGCTTCAGCACAAAGAATGGCAAAGGCAGAAAAAAAAATAACATAATGGCACACTCTAACCTGACTAGTAATGGCACAGTTTTCTCCTGTCCCTATTTTTCTTCTGCCAGGAGAGAACATGTCACTGCACTGCCACTATATTAATTTAACTTAATTTAGACACTTAAAGGGGAAGTGAAGAAAAAAAAAACATCTCTGCAATAAATTGTTCTATGGACTCCCACTAGTCTAAACACAGCGTTCTGAACAATTTTGGGTTTGTGGGATTTGAATTAAGCAGAATAATCGACCTGTTTTTATCCGACTCGGGGGCGGCCATTTTGCCACTTGCTGTCGATTTGAAAACATCAAAGTGACATCAAAGTTGCGCAGGACTCAGGTTACTGCCGAATATGGCTTACCTATTTTGTGAGTTTGATCATGCGTTGTTTGCAAGTTTAGCCTTGATTGGTCATTATCAAAGCCTGGAGCAACTGTGTTGTCATTTTTATTTGACGGCGAGTGGCAAATTGGCTGCTCCCTTGAGACCGATGAAAATTAGTTGTTTTGGCTGTTAAACTCATATTCCACAAAGCCAATTTTCATTCGAATACCGCATTTAGACCAGTGAGGGCTCCATAGAACAAAACATTTGGGTCGACTCTCCTTTTAACTCAAGACGTACACTTGCGTCTTTTGAGAGTCTGGACATTCAAACCCAATAATTTATGATATCATTTAATTTTATTGTGTAAGGTGAACTGAGTGTCTGAAAGGGACTGGCAATAAATGAGTTAATTTTGTGTTTGCGGAGTTTGAATTTAGCAGCAAAATCCCGTTTGAGTAAATTTAACATCACAGTTACTCAAACCTCCAGTAATGACCAAGCATGAGTCACCTTTTTTCTCAGTTTGGTCATGTGATGTTTGCAAGCTGAACTGTGATTGCTTGTCACCTGTGCCCCGATCTAGTGTGATGAAATTTTCGTTTGACAGGAATTGGCAAAATAGCCTTCTTGAGATGGTTAAAAATGTGTGGGATTTGCTGCTTGATTCATATTTCGCAAGTGCGATATCAGTCACAATACTGTGTTTACATTACTGAGGGCACATAGAACATATTTAATACTATAAAATATGTTGATAATTGCAGAAATATATATACTGTATTGCAACCTGGGATTGAATGTCAGGACTTTGTTAAGGCGCAAAAATACATGTTTGGGACTGAATGAGTTTAATGTCTTGTTGTTGTACTATGCATACTTTAATCTAGTGGCATATTTATACAGTACAATGGGAGTGCTAAATATAGAAAGCAGATGCCTTATACACATTTTTATCCATTTGTGCCCCTTGTCAACTGCTCCCATCTTTTGTGACAGCCACCCAACTCCACATTTGCTATCTGTAAATGTTGTGTATGTACATCTGCATAAACAGTGAGCTCTTCTCTTTTGCAGGCTGACAAGTGAGTGCCTTGTTTATTTCTGTTGAGGGGCAAAACAGACTGGTATTTATTCCATTGCGCCCCTCTCTACTCTGACAACCCTCCACCCCGCCCCATCCTTTTCATATACAGAAAAACACACAATGATTGCTGAACTGTATTTGGCATTGTGGTCATATTCCATCCAGGTGAGCTTGTTTGAAGTCTCAGAAGACTGACATATGATTTGGGATTCCTACTTGCATTGATTGATGGAAAATGACATGCTGTCTTCCAATAAAAATGAAATAGAAAGTGATTTTTATTGTGGTCTTAAACATTGATGGTGTCTTTATGCTAAAACCATATATATATATATATATATATATATATATGAAATGATTTATTAACAATCAAGTTTGCAATGTCTTCCTCAAACATAAGAGTGGTTAAACACGTGGTCAAAGGCTAAATATTTTGGTTTTAGAATAAAGACACCATCAGTGTTTAAGACCACTTTTCAATAAGCATCACGTTTTATCTCATTTTTATCGGTAAGAGAGCAAGTCATTCTAAAAACAGTTAGGTAAAAAATGGCCTAATTATGGGTAAAAAAAAAAAGAGTTATCCAAATGGGTCTGTGTGATGGGTTGTATCCAAAACCACATACTTCTTTCTCCCTCATTCTATTGTAAAAAAATACCTACAGTTTTATTTAATCAAATTGCCTCTACACACAAATGCATACAGTATGTGTGTCTTTAAATTCATGTAAAAGCATGCCAAGCGCAAAACACATTAACTGGATGTTTGCAATACTATAGTATTTGTAGACTATGTCTGAAACAACAAAGGACGTTGGATAAAATATAAACCAAATTATTGGGTTGGTCAGTTTTTGACCCATAATTGGGTTGTTTTACACACAACTGTTTTTGGAGTGTAAAACCACTGTATTTTATCTTTTGTCTCCTGAGCTCATGTGATGCTTGTGTTGTGTTGTCAGGTATTTGGAGGGCCATAGCAGTAAAACACTGCTAAACTTTAAACAGTACATATTAATAAGCATGCAGTGTCAATTTCTACATTGTATTTTTATTTTGATGTTAAGAGGGTCTGATTTATATACTTAGTTTAGGTATAAAATATTTCTATTATTTCCTATGGGGACCATTATGGTTAACCTCAGATGCATCAACAGATTGGTCATGTAGGAGTCACCTACTTCTTTTTTTTGTTTTCTTACACAGACCCCACGTGGGTCAGGTGCAATTGTGGAGTCGAATGGAAGTCGAAGCCACGTAGTAGCGTTCCACTAATAGGAAGAGTGGTGCTGCATATACGCAATGTGTTGCTGTGCAGGAGACACTGTTCTGCCTTCTACTCCCGTGTGTGTGTGTGTGTGTAGGTGTGATTCTTTGAAGCTAATGTACAGTATGTTTGTATGAGTTTGCACATTTATGCATACTCGTGCACAGTTGATCCTCTGCTTATTTATGCATATACGCACACCCAGTTTAACCATGCATGCGTGTGTGTATCAGAAAACATGAAGTTGAAGGGTAACTGATGAGAGGAAGTTGTCTGCTCAGGAAAGAATAATAGCAAAAGTGAAGACAGAGGCGTATCCCCTCTAGAATGACGCACAAGGGGACCAAAGCCGCATTCTGCCACCTTAAGCATGTTTAAATTTTGAAGAGGCACTTAAAAGGGACAGCGCCGAAATACATATTTCTCAAATAGGCTTGAAGAATGCACACGTGGGCAAACCTGCTTTTTTTTTTTTTTTTTTTGGGAAAGGGCGGAGGAAGCAAAGAGGCGTTCGAAGGAGTGGGGCGAGCAGATTCGTAAAGTGAGTGGAGATGCGAGCTCTCTTAATGGAGGTGTTTTTGCTTCACTAATTTTAGGGCCCATTTAACAGAATGTGCCTTCCCCATTCTCCCATCGCCTCCCCTCACCTCTCCATCTCCCCCGCCTTCCTTGCATCTTCAGTTAATTTAATGAAGGGTTGCCCGATTGCTTTTAACATTAATATTCCAATACCAAGTGATGTAAATAATGAATGCAAGCCACCTCCTATTCTCTGTCTCCCTCTCCCAATGATGTTGAGCCCCCATCTGTCGTCTCCATGGTGGCACAGAGCACTCCCTAAGGAGGAGAAGCAAATGTGGGATAAGAGGGCATGGAGGCGAGGAGTATTGGGACTGTGCCTCCCGACATACTGGAAGCAACCTGAGAAGTCCTCATTGGTCGGCTTGTTTCTGTCTGACGTTTAACTTGAACAATTTAGTATGCACCTTCAGGAAAATATTTTTAGAAAGGGCCTTTTATGTTCTTCCTATTCCTCACAGAACACAGACTGCAGTGTATACACAGTATCGTCCAAGTTTATGCCAAATGTTTATTTTAGGAGATTTTACATTGTTTACAAGTAAACAGCTGCTAAAATATGTTGCTCCGTATTAAACAAAAGGTGGAATCTGAAGAGCACCTTTAGTGGCATGTCAACCAATACACTATTGGCGATTTATAACAGGTGTAGGGAACCTCTAGTTGAGCCCACTGGGGATAAAACACCGACTGCAACAAAACCTTTTTAACATCTAAAGTGAGGCTAACCCGTCATATAAAATGAATAAAAGAGTGTCTTTTAAATAATCCTCTTATTAATGAAAACTTAAACAATCCACCTGCAGCCGAAATAGAATCGGCATCTTTGTTTCATCATTTTACCCAGTGTGGATTTTGCAGTTAACTGTTTAATGAAATGAGCGACTATTTCACCTAATGTAAAATTGACATGAGAATTTTTGGGGCCAATCAGCTAGTTTAAAAATAACCAATTTGATCACAAGATTAGTCCATATGTCTTTTTAAATAACTTGTTTATTTACTGCATATTCTTGCATACCTTTTATAGAATATTAACAAAATATTTACCCGTACATCATTTTTATTAAATAAAGCCTTTTGTTTTAATAAACTTTACCACGTCCAAAATTGTCAGAAATGCTCAGGTAAAAACCTCAATGACCCCTCAAAGGCATACAAGAACTGGCCAGGCATAAAGTGAAAATTCAGTCAAGTAAAACAAAAAAACTTGAGACACAAATAATGGCAACTCACAATAATTAAATGATTATATTGTAGTAAATTGTAGTAAATATTACGAGTTAAGAGCTGATGCTACAGCAAATATTCCTCCATCTCTATTAATTGAAAAGCCATACTATCGCAAATAAAAGGCAGAATAATGTCTCTCAAAACAATAATACTACTTATACTTTACAGAACTGAAACAAATTTCTCTTGGTTGAAGTTCATCATTAAAATACTTTTGGATTAAAAATAGGCACTTAACTATATGCTAACAAATGATACAAATTGCCATAGGTAAACATGTAGCATGGGTGTCATTGTGTTAAAAAAACATGAATCCAGTGGTTCCCAAATTGGGATACAAGCACCCCTAAAAGTATTCCAGTGGTTATTGAAATTTTAAAAAGCAGCTATAATGCAAAAATCCTTTAAAAATAATTATTAAATGATGATTTCATTGATTTCATTTTCAGCAATGAGCTCCTTGCATCATGACCTGTCGATCACTTGAGGTACCCAGCATCACCTGTCAATCATTTGAAACTTTATTTAAAATTAAGTTTACGGTTGCTTTTCTAAAACCCATGTTTACTATGAGCTTAAAGAAGGACAGTAAATGAATGTTTTTTTATGTGCATAAAGTTATATTCAAAGTTAAATCTTTCTTTCCTTCCTATTAATGAATAATCAAGATTACCATAATACGATTGAAGCTCCAAAGTTTAACAAAATCACACTTTTTTTTTTCCACTAACTAAAATTGAAAATATATATAACAGGGGATATATAACTGTTAAAAAAAAAAAAAAAAAGTTGTGAACCATTGTTTTAACCGACACATATTGGACCACAACCAGTGGGGCAACACAAACATATTTCACACTCATATTTTCTTTATCTTCTGTGAAGAATCACTATTAGTACTGCATCTTATTGAGGAGCTGAAAGAAAAAAAATTCTGCACATTCCATTTTATAAGGCCATTTTATGTTCATATGGTACACTTTTAAAATGCTACCTTATTAAAAATAAAATGTTATCGAGGAAAGGCTGTAATGATGAAAGGTTGTCTTTGGATTGTGCAAATGCTACGTTTGAATCATTGCTCCATAAGAGCCGCACGGAAACGAAATGAAAAATACCAGCTCCAAACTGTGATGAGAAGGATTTTCAAAGATAGTAGCAGAGCCGGTGCCTGCGCGGTTCAGTCTGCAGGCCTCTTGCAAACTAGTAATGAACAGAGCTAATTAATTTAGGCTCTGCCACCAGATGGCTAAAGCCGCATGGCAGCAGCCGAGGGAGGTGCTCTTCTTTCCTCTCGCTCACCCTCTCTTTTGCTTTGAAGGCATCTGTCCATCTCGCCAGCCACGCTTTGAGATGTGTGCGGCCACGTCCTAGCTGTCGGAAGGTGCGACATTTGATCGATCGTCGGCAAGCTTCAACGGGCCTCCGGGGTGGGCTGTCGGGCTGTTAAACAATTACACGCACACAAGGTGGTCACCTCGACCTTCCGCAACGGGACGGCGCGTGTTTGTTCGACCGGAGGCGTGAGCGGGCGCTTTCGGTGTTATTTGTGACATTTGTCGGGGCTTCACTTGCTCGCTATGCATGCGCGTACACGCCGGCGTACACGCTCAGCTGGCCGCTAACCACTTAAATCTGTTTCCCTTACAATGCCGCCTCAATGAGACCACTCTGGTGTTTCTGCAACCCAAGCCATTTCTGACTAGTTTCCTTGAGTACTTGAGTGGGAAAACACATAAAAGTTTAACCAGCGAGCAGAAAAAAATGAAGAAATAATGAATAAAGGGGACACATCACTGTACTGTTGCACGCCAAGTCCCCTTTTCACCGTTTAGGCCACTTTTCTACGAGCGTTGGCTGAGGCGCTACTCAACTGCAGGCGGGGGAGACATCTATTATATTATATTTTTAAATGCAGTGCAATCTCAATTCAGTAGACCCCAGATTCAATGGACAGGATGCAGCCCACCCAAAATTCCCTTTTGTATAGCACCAAGACAGGTCCTAATGTTGCTATTCAAATATACCACAAGATTCTACTCCGATATCAGGTTTTCGGATTAAAATATAATCTTTTGCTTGGTGAAAAACATTTATGAACACAGAAGACCAGATAACACATTTCCACTCCTTTATGAATGAGCAACTATTGAAAAGCGGAACACTACTTTCCTTTCAGGAAACATTAGATTTTAGACAAATCCCTCCAAATAAATGATGGTCTACAGTATAAAATGAATTTATGACCTGAACCACCACATTTGAGTCAGCATGGTTTGTTAAAATGTGATCAGTAGGAACTGCAACTGTCGGGCTGTCAGCATCAAAGTGCACAGTCATTTATGTGTATCTCACCAGCCTATATGGAGCACTCGAGTGCTGCTAGCTAGTGGTTAATTTATGCTAGGCGCAACTATAATGAAGCCTGACCCACAGGTAACCAATGGCAACAGTTGCCTCATGTTGATGTCAATGTAATCAAATAGTTTGATACAGCACTGTAATGGTGATTGAATGTAATTTCAGAACAACGTTGCTTTATTTGTATTGGGATTCAGATGTTCAGCTGTTATAGAAAGACTCGTTATACCGCGGCATGCTGCCCGGAGCATCTTCAAAATAAAGTTTTACCAAGGCATAGGTGTCCATATAATATTTGGTGAGTGGGTCCAACCAATGATTCTGATTGGGACGTGGACACTCCTGATGCAATATTGTAATAAATCAGGCCTTGTCTACATGTAACTAGGGCCTAACCTGGATAATTCTCCTCCCGTATTGTGTAAAAAAAATAGAAAATCCTTCCATATAGCTTTGTTTGTTAAAAAAAAAAGTAATAAAAGTTGCTTCCACACAAATCCGCATAGTGCATTTTTTATTTATTTACAAGGATGCCAAGTGGCTTGGAGGCAGCAATTTTGCCACAAATTCTGTCCGATCAGGAAGAACTTCCATCTGATAATGTCATCGGCTTCTGCGTCTTTGGGCGAAAATAGCGTTAAGTGATGGCGTAAAACTGCAGTATAAACGTGGATCTCAAATCTCCGCTCCGGTATGAGTTTTTACAGACCTTTTTCATATATGAAAACAAATTTCATGGACACAAATCGAAGACAGGGCAAATTTGAGACATTTACCACCCGTTTGCAAGAACCTTGGCTACGTGTAGACTATGCCTCAAATAACCTTGGTAAAATCCATAAACTGGGATTAGTCATACAACTGTGGCATCACATCATGTGGTAATACATTATATTTTTGTTTTTAATAAATGTCAGTTCATGAAAAGAATAGTTAGCAGTGGATTTTTTTTTTCTTTTACTTTGTATCACCAATCTTTCCAAATTGTATCCCTTGTGGCTTTTCCCGCTTCTCAACCACAGAGAAAGACAAAAGGCTGCAAGAATAGAAGACACGGGGCTGTTGTGAGTGAGCGTTATGCACAATAGTGATCATTATCTTAGCTGTCGAGTGCACACAGCACTTGGCAGTATAGGGTCTGATGGGGGGTTGGGGTGGAGGCGGGTGGAGGTTGGCAGGGGGGCTCGGCAGTAGTCATAGTAGTAATACAATCTTACAATCATAGTCCTTTGTGTGAGCAAGAGCAGAGGGCGGCTCGGTGTCAGCTGTTATTGAGTGTTTATCCCCTAACGCCCCCTACACACACATAAACGCGCACAAACACATGCTCAATGTATAGTCACGTCCATAAAATTGTTCTATTTATGCATTCATCCCCAGTCACTTGCACATGTCAAATCCCCCACTAACCCATCAGTCACAGCTGAACAATGTGCAGTATTCAAATCAAATACGGTTTGATCTGCCGATGCGCTTCTCGGCTGCGTAATCACCGCGGTAACACACATTTATGCCATTGTTTTTTTGTTTTGTTTTTTGTATGCTTCCGTTACCCTAAGTAGTTCCAAAATTTACTTGTAACCTAACCTAACAACAATATTTTGGATTTATTTGCTTCAGAAATATACATTATCATGGGATAGGACACAAATCCCATAACATTTTCATTGTTAATATGTTTTGTAATACATACATCTTACCTGTAGGACGTGGTTAACAATAGTTTGATCAAAAGCTAGGTTTTAATGGCGCATGCCGAGTGTTTCTGAACCTACACATCCTAGAGGTATTGCATGTGGAATTACTCTGTCCACAGCTGGGGCTAGCGGAGGAGATGTTCTAACTATAGCTTGAAAGTAGGCTACTCCATAGAGAAATTGCACAATTTCCCATGCAATACACAAAATACTCGATGGCCAGTAATGTTGTGGAATTCAAGGAGAATATTATGACACGAAGTGGTGACAAGTCGACAGAAGCAGCAAAACTTCACCAACAGAGGGTGCTAACCCTACTGTGAAAGAGCCTTGGAATCCCTAACGGCTAGCCAGAAGACCCAACACAAATTCACAAATTTGGACACTTGAATGGCAAAAATCATCACAACTATTCTTTTAATGTATTGTTTTTCCTGTTGTATTCTTTGTAATAGATTTACTTCATCATCCAGAATAGCCGAGGATCCAAAAAAATTACACAATGTATATTAAGATATACAGTGGGCTCCCGTATTACGAGGATAATCCGTTCTGCGGTTGGGCTCGTAAGGCGAATCCACCGTATGGTGGGCAATCCAAGACTTTGTTAAACAGCTAATGCGTTTAGAACCCCAGGTAAAAACATCAAAATTATTCAAAGTAACATCAAAATATTAAAAATGGGTTCCAAAATAGTATAGTAAGTGCTACATATACATAATATACATGTATACGATCAGAATAAAAAATACAGAAAGGATTTATTTACCTTTGAGTGGCACTTGTTATGCCCACATTCCCTAGTAAGGGTAGCTTAGAACGGGCTAGCTTCGCATTTCTTGATTATCTCTATTTTCGTTTCCATATAAATCATCTTCTTGCTTCTTTCTTTAACATCACTAGCAATCTTGGGACCCATGACTCACCCATTCAACTTTGAATTAAGCAGTAAAATACACTCTAAATACGGTTTTGTAACTCGCGACAGAACAGTTTTACCATTCCGCTATTTTGAAACAAGTGAGGCTGACCAATAGCAGGCCAGCATCTCTGTCATGTGACGGCAACAGAAAATTAGTGCAAATACAGCCAACCCCCTAGGGTCATGACAGTTGTTTTTGTCGCATAGTGGGTAAAATACCGTAAAGAGGGGAAGAAAAAACTCAGTACTCCACATCGCAACATGAAAAAACGTAAGCCAGGAGGCTGTAACCCGGGGGTCCACGGCACTGAGCTATTTTGATCCAAACACAAAACATGTTTTGATTCTTTTGGCATCATCAAACTGGAAGCAATCAGGTATGAAGCGGGCTGAATGTGAATCAGCACCTCCAAATCTGACCATGGAGGTCAAGGATGATATCCTTGCCCAAGTGGAGGAGTTCAAGTACATTGGAGTCTTGTTCTCAAGTGGGGGAAGAATAACCACACAGAACCAACTCAAACCCCATTGGAGATCCGTGCTCCACATTGATTCTCCTGACCCTCTCTCACTTTTTTTTTTTTTTCTCCATCTCATCTCTACTGGGACAGGCCACACTATTCCTCGGTGATAAATAAATGTTTCGCTTTGTCTGCTCATTAATAATGCAGACTTACTTTAAGTGCTGCGGTGGGGGGGCTTCCATTCTTCGCCTTCCCACTATGTGATTCTGTCGTCTGATAGAGGACTGATAGGCAGAACCAAGGAACATAAAAAAGCACTCAGAATCTCCGCCGCTCTCCGCAAAGACGACCTGTGGCTTTGTGTGTGTCTTCAGCTAAGCAACAGGAGGTGAAGAAGACAACATGGATATAATTCTTCATACGACAAGAGTTTACTGTAACAGATCCTTTGGTAGGCTTGTCAAAAAGAAGATGCTATAAAACTGTCCAACCGGGCCGACTAGTGAAGCGAGGATTTTCGAATTTGATCTCAGGCAATACACCCTCACCCTTATACAAATCAAACACGTGTCTGAAACTTCTGAGGGTCATTCGAGTGTTTTAGTCGCTGATTACATTTTAAACGCGAGTGGTCTATTGGCCTTGGAGGAGTTCTGCATTCTCTAAGTGCCCTTTTTATTTCTACTTATGTTTCTCTGCGGCGGTGTAAGAGCATGGTGATGAATCCAGGCAGCGGAATCCTGTGCGTAGGAGGATGTATACTTATTTTCCGACCGTTCCCCTACCTTTCTGCTTTCAACTCGTCCTTTACATGTCATATTTAAATCATTTGTGACTGATTCGTGCTTCTGCTGTATAACTGCCGGTAGAATTTTGTGCATTTCACTTATGTATAATACCAGTAGTAATTTAACGTTGCAAGGACATTTTGTGCGGTGCAAAGAGGACTGCAGTGAAAGGATTACACTTTGATGAGTTTCTCTCTGTACTTAACCAATTTTATTATGCAACTTTCCACTCCTTGCTTTACAGCACGGTGCTGCAAAACAACCGAACTGATGTTCAAGTAAAACTATTATCCCGTATCATCTCATTGCGTGAAGACTGTTATTACCACTTTTTTTTTTATTCCGCACACTTTTTCTTTCCATGTATTTCATCCAATTCACATCATTACAATTTCAATATACAGTATTACAGAATTCACATCATCATGTAGGCTAGTATTTTTCCTCATATAATCAAGGTTTTCATACAGTAACATTTTTTACATTACACATTACAAATAAACATTACACATTTACATGATTCATATCTGAAATTTACTGTATTTCCTCATTCAATTCCCCACTGCAGTGATTTTCAACGTGTCAAAATTCCATCTGACCCAAAATTTAATATGTCACCATTACAACCACGGAAAATGCATTTATTACCAATTATATTTTCAACAAAGCTGATTCACATTGCTCCTTTTTGAAATCCAAAATGCTCATCTTACTCAATTTGCATGCCCGAAATTCTGATGTACCAAAAATTCAAGATTCAAGACCCCCCCCCCCCCCCCCCCCCAAAATAAGAAAAATATAAACATGCATTTAACAAAGCAGAATCATGAAGCTCAAATTCTAAATGTGGATGTCATTCAATTCACCTTGGAAATGATTTTCAACATGCCAAAATTTCCACACCCCACAACCCTAACCCGTCCAATGACACATTCAAAGATGCAATAATTTCACATCATTCTATGTCATTTATTTTCATTCCACATGATTCAAAATCCCTCCATAATTCAATGTTTTTCATCTAAAATTCCATCTTTCACAGTTTCTTCAGAAATTGCAAATGTCCACTCAAATGTATCACTGTATCTCCTACAGTACTGTATCTACATAGAGGCACAATCTTTTTTTTTTTTTTTTTTGCATTTCCCCTGACAATATTGGAGGACAATATTGCACCTATTACAATGAACTTGAATGCGTGTTTGCTAAATGCAACCGGACAGTCTAAAACGCCTGGAAGAATGTGTCAGCATTTGCCAACGCAGACGGCAGCATATGTGCATGTGTGAGTGATGGTGCGTATGTGTGTCGTTGCGGTTTCTGGTTAAGGGGGCTACTGTGTATGTAATGCGATTTGCGGGGTATGCTATGTGTCACAGCAAAATAGCTGCATAAAGCCGTTGGGCATGAGTGAGTGTTTGTGTGAGGGACAGGCTGCCTTGTATCACTATCACTCACACAGACGTGGAAAGACACTGATGTCGCTTCACACTGACGCTCGTCTGACTCCACTGTCCAAAACTCTTCCGCCGCTGCGGGCAGATATTTGTTCTCTCGTGTGTCATAGAGTCACATCACATCAAGGCGTTGCACAAAAACACTGGCCCAAAGCCCGTTTGCAGACGCCTTTGCCTAATTCCTTGTGTTTCCTTTCATTCTCTTGGTTCTGAAAGCGTTTCGGTCCCTGCGGCAATCTCAGTCGCTCGTAAAATGTAAAAGGTGAGCAAGCGGCCCGGCCCGGCTTTATTTCCGGTTGTTGCAAGGCTACTTAACCTTTGATCGTGTGCGAATGTCAGGTTTTTGAGGATGAAAGAAATCAATGAAATCGGAACCGTATCCACTTAAATGTCAACGTTAAACATTCATGTTTAGTCAAGTCTGGTTATCAAGAGCCGCAATCCAGCTTGTTTTCCATGTTTCCCCTCAACCGACAGACCCGATTCAAATGATTAGCTCATTAGCATCCTTTGCGGACTCCTGATAATGACCCTGATCATTTGAATCAGGTCTGTTGATTGAAGGGAAACATCAAAAACAAGCTGGATTTTGGCTCACGAGGCTTGTCCATACAATATTACTTCAACATTAAGGAAATTAGGGCAGTAAAGTTATTTCAACCATTGCATGGTTTTTAATACAAACTAAAGTTGGGAGAAGTGATAGCTTTTGTCAAAACATTTCAGATGCAGTGTACACATGTATGCTAGCCAATGTGTGTCAACTCTTCTACATGTTTGTATTTACTTATGTTATTAAGAGAATAAGAAGACTTTTTTTTTTCTTTCCCATATGTTTAAACGAATTTTCAGCATGCTTAAATGGACTCTAGTTACAAGTCTTCCATAAAATGACAAATTTTAGATGCTAAAAAGATGTGATTAGGCTTTAATCCATGCCGCAAAGTATAGGTCAACCTCATATGTAAAGGTATGTAGTTTTAAAATGAACCAACGTATTAACAGTCAAGCTCTCTATGGAAAGAGACACAAATATGCAATAATTGCTCTCCTCTGCCCTCTGGGGCAGCCTGCAGGCATTAATAGGGACTGAGTCACACAAGTGTTGCTGTGTAGAAATATTCATAATTCTCTGCTCCAATTCTGTTGCATGAATTCTGTCACCAATGTTCTTACGGGTTAAGACATGGCGCACGTGCGCGCGCGCACACACACACACACACACACACACACACACACACACACACACACACACGCAACCACACAAACATGCACGCACTCAGTCAGCCGTCATGGTCTGCCAGCACTCACTTGTAATCCCTCAGACAAATTACAACGTCCTCTCCTCCTCCCTCCCTCTTTGCAGCTGCAATTGGATTTGGATAAAGATGGCTTTTCCTTTTCTTCTCCATTCTTCCCCGCTTCGGCTAAAGAGGGATCTGCCCGGGGAGATTACACACAAACGCGTGCAGACGCTCACACTGCAGCACGGAGACGTCGCATTTGAGGAAAACATCTTCACTAACATACCCCCCACCCCTTCACTCTCCACTACAGCGAAAAGCTCCGTAGCCTAGAGGTCAAGAGCCTCTATTGCTGTGGCTGTCTTTCACTGAATCATCTCTTCTCTTCTCCCACACACTTGTCCTTTACTACTACTACTACAACATGATGTTGTTTTTTTTTAACCACTCAAATCGCTTGTTATCGTCAGCGGTGCTCCTTGAGTTCAAAGGCCTCACCGTGCCATGTTCACCGAGCGCTCGGGGAAATGACCTCCTGCTTCTCCCAAGATGTTTGCAGCTCAACCCCTGTACGTTGAGAACAAATCATTTGTATTGTCATCGCAGGTGGATCAAATGGTAACTGGATCTTCTGTATGACAGGGGTTGTACAGTCTTCCAGTGGCCTCATGAGAAGGAGCCCCAAATAGTCTGAGTGTCCCTGTAATTGCAAGTCCCTGTTATTGTAGAGAAATTTATATTTGCTGCTTAACTGAAATGGAGAGGATGACACTATCAGCAGGGTAAAGATGTACTGGGCAGATGTTTTTTTTACGATGGCAGCACCGGCATTAGGGTCGCAGAAAATATGCGAATTACAAAATCTGACTTACAAGCACCTCTGCTCGTATCCCAGAATGTTCGTCAAATGTTCATGTATAGAGAAGCGTCTGCACCCTGAATATTGGGGTATTGTTTCGCATGCTGTGTTAACCATCAGACACCATCGGCTCTTTATTTGTGCGCGACGTGCTGTAGGGTTTTGCTGGCGTAACATAAAGAAGAAGCAGACCCCATCAGGATGAAATAGATGTGCAGCACCGTGTGTGTAATATGATGAATGCAACCTCAGGGACTAATGTTGTGTGTGTGCGTGTTTTAGGACTGCTGGGCGGCTGAATTATTGAAGAGCGGAGGCAGCAGCTGCTCTTTAACCCTGAACCCCAGACAAGACAACAATCAATATTTAAGCAGAGATGTCATGATACACCACACACGCGCACCCGCACCACACACGTATACAATGGCATTCGTACGAGAAGCCGCGCGCGCTGACAGCGCCGCGCGTGATAAATGGAGTGTGTTTTTCTGCACATCGGGGGAGTTTGCGGCGTGTGCGGGGTAGCCGGGGTAAACACTTTTTGCCGTGTTTGTAAAGACAATCGGACCTTGTCTTGCCAAGGTGCTGTCGATGCAAACCGAAGCAGAACGTCTTGGACGTGTCTTCTCTGTCTGCCGCTGCCTTGCCTGGGCCACCAGCACGGGTAATGGGGAGGGACCTGTCAGCTCACTTAATGCAGCTAATGTTTGCCTGCGCCTGGGGACACGAGCACAGCAAACGCACACGGTCCTGACACACACAGCGCTCCGCTCTCTCCCACTGTCACCCGCTCTGTCACATCCCCTCTCTTCTGTGAGCCCGCAGCCACCCGCCAGCTTCGCATCCCCCACACAATCTTTACCGGATTCTTCTACCTCACTTCAACCTCTTTGCATTCCTACAATTTGTGAGTGAGCAAATTGTGTTTTAGTCATCGAGTAATCGTTTAGAGCCAATTCTTAACTTCAAATTCTCACATTTCAGCCTCTCAGTAATCATTTGATAATCTTTTGCCTTTAATCAGAATAGGACATTTACTTTGGGAAAAAAACAAAAACAAAAGATTACTGAACCAGTGACTGCATCACTTAAAAAGTGAAGAGATGCGACTAGAGCTTCAATCATTCTGTGTAATATGGTTTGATAGTTGCTTAGTAGTTTTTTTTTGTAAACAATATAAAATAATAATGCTGTATTGACAGAGAAATAACATAAGTGGTAATTTAACTCAACAAGAAAAACTGATTTTTTGCCCAACTTTATTGCAAGAAATTTGTATTTTATTTGATTAATCAGTGAAAAAATCAATACAATAGTTAAAAAAAAAAATGTTAAAGACAGCTCTGTGTTTGACGGTAGCATATGCAGCTGCTGATGTCGAATAAACACCCTTAATTCATTCAAATGTACTTGAAAATATTTTTGAAGACATTTGTTGTAGGCAAAAACTGTAAGTGCTAAAACTAGCATATTCTTCCTCATAATGCCAACGGCATATTGACTTGCACAAATTAAAAAATGAAAAAAAAAGGTATTTTTATACACCGATATGTTCGGTCAAGTCAACAACACTGTTTGTTTATTTATTTATTTTTATTATGTCTGTTTAGCATTTTCCCCGTCATAAAGCAACAGGGTATGCACGTTATGCCATTACGGGAAGAAATATGTATTTAGCTGAGTCAGCTTGATCTTGATTGGCCGATAGTTGCCATTTTATACAAGATCAAGGATCGGCTGGATTCTCATAATTTGCCGAACGATTTATGCTGTCATTGATCTGCTCCACTACTGATAAATTCTGCATATCTTTTGAAGTTCAACATTACTTTTTTTATTTACGCTAATTGATCTGTTGATTTTCTAGCATTAATGTAAATGTTTGCTGTGGCATCAGTTCTTTATTTGCAATATTTACTTAGCAGTATTTTTCCCCACTTTCATTTAGCAACCACAGGCCACGTTCTCCTAAATCATTGCCGCCGCTTGGCCTGGACAACATATTGTTTTGGAACCAAAATCGCAACCTCTGACAACTTGATTTCAGGATCGCCAAAATGTTGTTTTTTTTAAAAGACTCCTATGCTTCTGAGCTTAGCACTCAGCGACATGCTACAAGTCACACAAACTTGGTCTGAATTGGTTAAAAAATACAGACTCAAGGAAAACTGTGTTCTCTAGTGATATCGTTTGATCTGACGTGTGTTAAGACTAACTTTGTCACAATAATAAGTTCATGGCCAACAATTTTAAATGTCAAATTTGTTGTCGTATATTTACACGCAACAGTCTTTATTTTGAATGGGGAAAGCTAACTACTTTCAAGCTAAAACTCTGAGGATTGTGATGTGTATGAACTGTGAATTGTATATCTATAACCTGTCCTTATTTAGCAATTTCCAAACTAGAGTCGGCGTTAATAAAGATCTTGTTTTTGCAATAAAATGAGTAGCATATTTACCAGGCTTCAGCACTTAGCTTTGCACTTCAAAATAAGACTGTAGGCGAGCCCTTGCAACCGCGCATAAACAAAGATGAGCGAATGGAGAACAGGGAACAGCAACAAGGTCAGCCAGGGAAGCTTCTTCAAAATAAATAGCTTATGGAAAAAGAAAATACCTGCTTTTTGTCTTTTTGCCCTCCTACCTCCCTCCGTTCTCTATCCACCTTCACTCCCCTCCGCTCTATTCTTTTGCTGGATATCAAGGAAGCAAATCGGAGACACGGTAGAGTCTCTTTTTTTTTTTTTGCTCCATCACCACTTATATTCCTTCCTCCCCTGTCATCTGATTTCCTCATGTCATCCCCCCTTCCTCTATGCATCCCTTTTTCCAATGCATATCTTGTTTTCTCTCATTATGCTGATTTTGAATGTCAGCTTCAGTTGCTGGCCCATTAAAAATGAGCGGAAAACATTTCCTTCCTCCTGCTTCGTGAGATGGCCTCCACTCTGATACTACTGCTTAGTGACATATAGAAGTTAACCTGCGTCTGTTCTCATTTCGCATCTGAGTATGCCACACGCTGGATAACCTTGGCAAATGCCAACTGACACGATGAGTCTCATAACGCTGTTCAGGGAGGCAAAGGGCTTGGACAGGATCGAGATGAGATGCGAATTAGAGAGAAGCCACTTTTTCATGACTTGAACTCTAGTGGCACTTCTATAATGTTTACTTATAACCTAACCTTATAACTAACCCTAAGTAACTAACCCTAACTAACCCATGCATGAAAAAAACGTTTTTCAAACAAGGGATAATCCTTTGTTCTGATGCAAGTAAATGAACAAGTTCTCACGTCTGAGCTGGCCGACTTTCAGCTGTCAGCGCCATGAAGCAAAAATATGATTTCTGAGCATTACGATGACTGAAGCTTTGTGCTCTGCTTTGTTCACTGTCTCCGTGCTTGATGCTTGTATAAGGAGGCAGAGCATTAGCCACGTTCCTGCAGATGTCACCGTCCTCTGTGGATCTGTGCTCATCCATTATACAAACACCTCCATCCTTCATTCAACATCCATAATTGTTTCTCCTCACAGCAACTGCACCCTCTGCATCCTTGCCTCCTTCACAACTTTGCTTCACCTTTGCTATTGCTCCAGTAAGGTCCGCAGCGCTAAATTGTTTGTTCAGACATAGGCGGCCATAACGTGGATGCGTCACGTTTGCCGAAGACAAAAAAAGCCAGTGAAGGAGACGTGTTGTTTGCTTACAGCGTTTATCTCCGCGAGCCATCATCGGGCCGCCAAGGGACGCCGGATCATCTCACATGACCTCAAAACACGCCTGACTGGCCGCTCTGAGTGCGCATGCAAACGTACATGTACAGTATAAGTACAGTATAATATAACATTTGTCCTTCGCTGCATGTGTGACTCCACATATGTTAAGTGTGTTTGTACGGCAGGGAGACAAAAGAATTCCCTGTCAAGGGATTGTTTATGTACCTGCTGTACATAAAAGCAAATACCAAGCGTCCCTTGCCCCCGCCGCCTTCATCTTACTTAGTTCTTCCTTACTCTCTTCCAATTAGCCCTCACGTCGCTTTTTACAACCCCTCCCCCTTGCTCTGCATGTGACATTGGGCTAAAGTGGGACAGAGTGTAGGGGGGCAGTGAGGCAGAAGAGACATAGAAACAGTCAGGCAGGAAGGAAGACAAATCTTGCTCCGAGTACCCCCCCCCCCCCCCCCCCCCCCCCCTTCATCGGGCCCTCCTCGACCCTCAGGCTTGGCCTTCTTCTATAACCGCTTTTAGCATGTCACCATTGCTCCATTCCCAATCGGCAACAGCTGTGTCTGGAACCCCCTCGCTCCCCATCATCCCTCATTACATCGACTCCTCCCCGTTCTTCCCATCTTTGGGTCTGTGTCGCCAAGATGCCCAGCAACAGGGCGCATCATCGGGGAAGGAGCGCAGTTCGGAAAATAACGTCTTCGCTTTCGCTTCTCGCCACTCCGGCATCCGCCTCCCACGAGAGGTGCAGCCATGCGAGCGTCGGCCGTGCTCCCTGGTGACCTCCTGCTCTCCGACGCTGTGTTCATGTCATTGTAGTGCTGCTAACATGCTGTGGCACATCATGGGGACATGGCGTTGCAAAGGGGCTAGGGCCAGTTTTTATGCCAGTGAGCCAGCACAGCCAGCAGCTTTGGCGGGGTTCCCATACGAGGTGGAAATTCTTAAAAATGTTTTTGTAAGAATGTGTGAACATATAACTATTACAACAAGTAGCTGCAAATGGTCAGTCCACGCCCAGATTTATTCCTGTCAGGGCCAAGCACTGAAACATAAACAGAAAAAGTGGGCCGGCTTCACCTTGTGCTCGGTATAGGGCTGCACGCATTACAATATGGGTATTGAATGTTTCAATATGGATATTATTGCAATAAACTAAAGATATTTAATCTAATGAAAAATATTTATTTGATGATGCAATATAAGCAGGCTTAAAGTTTAAATAAATAAATAAATAAATAACTGTAATAACTTGAACTTACATCAGTGTAGTTTTTGCAAGGGATAGACTGAATCTTGTCCAGGTTGATTAATGGTGCCAATATTCACCAAAATGCCAGATGTTGACTGATTTTTGGCATTTTGCTGAATATCGGCATTGGCCTTTAAAATAAAAATAAAAATCTCTTGGCTGAGTATAAATCAATTGAAAATTTAAATCATTTAAAATTTAATTGAAGTTTAAAAGAGATTCTGCTAACCTCTTTTCTGTCTAAAATTAAAATAAAGATAAGTCTAATTTTAACAGTTGAAAATTTTAATCTTAATTCAAATTCCACTGAAAATGATTAATTCTGAAAAACCTTATTTACATTAAAACAACATTTTAGGACCACACGATAACCCTTGAAGCTTCCAGAATGTTTAATTAGAATTTTACAACAATATATCTATCTATCTATCTATCTATCTATCTATCTATCTATCTATCTATCTATCTATCTATCTATCTATCTATCTATCTATCTATCTATCTATCTATCTATCTATCTATCTATCTATCTATCTATCTATCTATCTATCTATCTGTGTCTGTCTGTCTGTCTGTCTATCTAGCAATGGAAGTATGATTAGAGCTTAGCAAATTGTCTCAGAAATAGAATTGTTGAATGATGTGGACAAGACATTGCTCATGATTAAAAAAAAATAGCGTTTAAGGTACAACAACTCACGTCTTTTGAGCTGTGTGCTTTAGGCAATGCGAAGCCAGCATCCTTCCTAATGTCGATGTTGACCATTTGGTGATCTTTGATGAAAAAGTCACCTCTGCCAAGCAAGCCTGCGCTAGTCTAACTGTAACTCTGTTCATATTTGCCAAGAGGCATGTGACAACTGCAGCAACGTCTATAACTAACAGACTTTGAATGTTATTTTACAGGGAGGGATTTTTCATGGACTGGACTCTCAGTTTCATCCATTAAATCCATAATTTGTTGTTTCTGGGTCTGTTAAATTGAGGTTCCACTGTATATTGTTCCATTTGCTCTTCAATGCAATGAAGTCATCTAGTGTGCTCAGCCTTTGGCCCAAAGTCAATCGCGATGGGAACCTTGTTCACCATGACCAAGGACACACATTATAGAAAATGGATGGCTATGCATAGTCTTAAGAATGTGCAATATATCACATATTTAAGGCGCCGCCAAATGATATGCGCGATGTCAGTAAAAATACATCAACACCACACGGCGTATTGCTTATGTATGACTTTACAACGAGATGACGGATTTGATTACAACAGCAGAGGAAGAACTGCTCTCAGATGATTTTCCCAGAACATCGTGCCTTTCTCTAAATAATGAATGACAAACACACAAAAACAGACCTGTGTGAAATTACCAGTTTTTTGTTTTGTCTTGTATTTCTTCCACAGCTGAATTAAGGTCACTGTGTAAGGAGTGTTTTCCGTGTGTGTGTGCATTGTGTGTTTATAATGCATTAGTGATGTCATGTTCGCCTTATCATAACTGGTGAGTATGTCTGTATTTATAATCTATGAGGCTAAATAACTAAAGGCAAAAGGGATACAATAAACTGCATGTTGACAAGTATGAAAATATGTTTGTGTGTGTGTGTGTCGAAGAGGGAGAGAGATTTTTGGGATGGTGTGTTTCTCGGACTTGAATAGGATACAATACATGCTGACAAGCTTAAGACAAGAGGATAGAAGACAAAGAGGATTAGGTGGGGGTTTTTTTCGTCACTCTTGATGCTCTTATGCTTTCACCGCATTTTCACTGCCCTGCAAAAATATTCAACTCCATCCATCCCCCGTTTTCAATATTTATACACCTCCCAATCAAAGTCAAGCACACACTTTCAACTAGAATCCATGGAGTGAGTCTGGGTATCAAAACAGATGAGTAGATTTTCATGTCGACTCGCGATGTGAGCAGGAATTGTGTTTATCTGATATATAAAGGCTACATTTGGAAGCAAATGTAAAGAATAAGGTCATCACAAGAAAATTATTGTGATTGCAGTAGTGGAGTGACAGGAGCGCTTCATATTCCTGTCCTGGCGCCTCAATAGAATACAGCTTTGTCAACAATCATAATAGTAGACAAATGGAATGGAAAACACTGGGGAAAAGCCGCATTCGATATTAATGCGAACAGACTCGCAAACACAAAGCGCAAAGCAGTAATCTGTTGGAAGCACATGTCATGAAAGGTGAAGATAAATCTTCAAGCAGTACTAATCTTCCTCCACTTTCCTGTACATCCATTGCTATCACTGCGCAATTGGACATGATTTTATTTGACTTTTGGCATTCTCCTGCTCATTTTTAACTCATTCTCTGCCAGCCCAGTAAAAAGGAGTCTTAGAGAGGATTGCCTTTCTTTTAAACAAAGCTCATTGTACACTTGCAAATACAGTACATTATAGTTAAATGTCCTGTGTAGGGATGTACACAATCTTTTTTTTTTTTTCTCAGATTGATAGCAATATGAGTACTCAACTCTTGAATAGTGACTGTTGACCAATACCAATAGTAATTTGATACCCATTTGATACCCCCATCTAAAAAAAAAAAAAAAGAAAATAATACATAATAACAATGACAGATTATTTTAAAGAAAGACCAACCTTATCCAATTTAGCATTTGGCAGTTTTATATTCTTCTGATTGATGGGAGATGATGGGACTTTTGAATTTTTGGAAGGAGCTGTTGTTGATATCCCAACGATTAGCAACAAGCGGTTATTTTAAGGAGCCGTTGTTGTTATCCCAACAACCAGCGACAAGCGATAAATACATCTGAGCACCAGTATCATAAATGAATATCTCCTCTTTTGCAATGATATCACCATACGATGTTTAGTGATAGCACAGTTTAATAAACTTCATATCAATTAAATCACACATCAGGGCTGTGTCGGTCAAGTCGGTCATGTAAATTTGCCCAACTCTTATGAGGGACAGTGCCTGACCCGGACAGGATAGATTGTGGGACAATATATGTTATTTGTGTTTTTTTTTTTTTTAGCTTGTTGACCCAGAAGTTCAATGAGCGATACAGGAGAATGCACTGTCAAGCTACATTATTATAGTAAAACACACAATTGTTGTGAGAAAGCTTGTCAATGCGTCATACTAAACTATAGGTACACTTTTATTTTGAAGTTCCTCCCGGAAGCAAGGTTGGGAAAGGTTTCTACTACTTGATAATCTTTTGCTCCCCCAGAGAGCAGCTTACAATATAAACAATACGATGTTGTTCTGAAATCCTGTTCAACTGTCAAGTCAGGGCACTTTAAAAAAATACAACCAAAATCACAAGAAACATCATGACTGATGTTAAATTTTTTACAATCAACATTCTTTTTTTTCTTAAATCACTTTTGTTTTCAGCTGAGATCGATCAAAGCACTGTGCTCTCCTTCTGTAGTATCTCAATAAACTGCAGCTTGAACATCGCTGTGAAACTCCAGCAATTATGCTTTTCTTTTTCGCTTCATGACAGCACATTACATTACATTACATTATGGATCATGAAACTAAGCAAACACTTTTCCATTTGTTCTGTTAAAAAAGAGGTAATAAAAGCTAACTTCCGCTGAAAATCACATGACGGAATGGGGATAGCCGTAGTGTCATGGGTTGAAAATCGTATGACCAGGGAAGAGTCATTCCTCGGAAGGGAGATGCAGGGAAACCCACATACTAGAAGAGGAAGTATGCGTGTGCTTGGCGGGGGTGGCCAGCTGGCATTTGACAGTGAAACATGTCTTTTTAATGAGATATTAGGCTTCTGCTTTCCGCAGATCACGCTGCACCTGAAAAACATAGCAGCCAACCAAGACCCATCGCATGTATCCTCCTTACTTTTTGCTAGCTCGCTTTTGAATTAACTTCTTGATTAACCTCCTTCTACTATTCTTCCAAGTTCACGCGCAGGCCTTTGTCCACCATTGAGTGAAAGAAAGTGGCAGTAATATCACCGTCCTTGTGGCTCTTTCTCTGCCGACTTGTTCCCGGCAGCAGTCGTCTATTATGAACTGCTTTGAATGTGAATTGAGGGAAGATCGGAGCAAGTGTTCATTTCATACCAGCCCGAGAGACAGAGGAAGAGGAGGGGAAGGAGGAGGAGGAGGCTCGGAGCTTGTTGTGGCGAGGTGTCAATTTCCCTTTGTCAAACACGCCACTCCTTCACGCCCCTGCAACAGAACAGATGACAACAAAATAAGGAAATGATAGCGGCGGAGGAATGTTGGAAGGGGAAGGAGGGGATCGCTATTGATTTGACACGCGGGGTTCATTTTCATTCATCTGCCCCTGTAATGGGCTGTTAATGCTGTGGGTTGGTTAGAGGGAGAGGGCATAGGGTAGAGCTGAACAATTAATCGAATTCGTATCGACGTTGCGATGTACGAGTGCGTCGTTTCCGTCGATCGTAGGAATGGGAAAGTACTGATGCCAAGTATCAGCTGATACCTGGCTTTATTTGATTCTGTACTTGTGACGGCAGCCGATACTAGTAGTAATAGTTTTTATCTGGCTCTTGGAGAGTATTGACAATCTCAAATAAAAAATGACAAATTATAAAGTTGCCTTAAATTTTTTTAAGGGAAAGGCTATATTGCAATAGTTAGGCCTTTCCTTAAAATGATCAGTCATTGTTTTTGGGGGGCAAATGTTGTGTATCAGCAGTAATAGTGGTATCGATATTTAGAATCAGTATATATGATGACCTGGTATCAGTATTGGTGGCTACTCAGGAACGGAATACTAGTACTTGTATCAGCCACCTTCTTGGAGCATTTTTACAATCAGGGCGAAAAAAGTACTAATTAAAAGAATAGAAAATATTTTTTTAAGTAAAATGCTATATTGGAATGGGTAGGCTTTTCCTAAAAATGATCAGTCATTGTTTTATATGGGAAAATGTGTATCCAAACTAGTGGTATTGGTGTCGGTGACTACTTGGTATTGTTATCAGTGACTGCGTAGGAATTGAGTACGAGTACACGTATTGGCCACTCTCTTGGAGCATTTTTACAATCACGAACAAAAATAAACAAACATTACAAAGAAGAATAGAAAATTGCTATTATGTTCATGAAATTATAAGGAAATGCACTATTTGAATTAGTAGGTCTTTCCTTAAAATGGCATTTCATAGTTTTTTTGGGGGGGTTATGTGTATCAAAAGTACTAGGGGTATCAGTACTCTGTATTGTTATTGATAACAATTTGGTGTTGGTATTGATTGCTATTCAGGAGGCGAGTGCAAGTACTTGAACACACTAAGACTTTGTGTGGTAGCTCAAATGAGTCAAAAGATGTAGGACAAAAACCAATGTCCACTACAGTGGATACAAATGAACAAGTCAAGCCTCAAAAGGATACAGGCCTACAGTATATTTGATTTTATAGTGTCTAGATAGGTTAACTGCTAAAAAAAAAGTACAGACCATATGTTTACATATCATTAGTAAGGTTTCCATCACCATGTTTCACATTTTTTAAGCAAACACAATACGTTTAAATTAATTTGCTCTTATTTGGAAAAGAAAAATGTACTGTTGCTGTCACATCATCAAATCATATATGCTGTTGAAGTCCCTTGAAGTGCCTTTACGTACGTACCCCCAAGGGTACTCCCATGTCCCCTTTTAGAACCACAAACTTAAAAGAATGTCAGTGTTTAATGTTGATACTAACAGGTAAATAAACTAACTTTCATATTTGTTTGTTCCTTGCTTAATTTAACTCTATTTACTAAATCAGTTTTTTTATTGTAATTGACTAATTTATGGCTTGTGCTGTTGTAAAATACATCGAGAGAGAACTCTAAAACACTAATCCCAGATTATCCCACGTCGTTTTCAGAATCGTTCAGCCGAAGCATTGGAGGATCTATCAGGATAAGTACGTTTTATTAGAATCAACATTTTTATTAGAAGCAACATTTTTAAATCTCGCCCTTACCGACCTATCAGCTGAATTTACATGCAAGCACACTTGGATGGGGAAGGTGTTAATTACACGTTGGATTTGAATGAACTGACTGTTGCTCAAGTCATTTCTCATCAAGTATGCGCGTGTGGGTGGGTGCGCGTGTGCGTGCACATACATGATGCAAAGCGGGGGGTTGAATATGAGCAGCACAAATGAAATAGCTTTTAGGCTTTCCTAGTGCCTGCTTGAAATCAGCCATAATGGACCCTTGGTAATGATTAAGTAAATCAACCAATGGAAGGAGCGCAGAAAGCCCAGCTTGACCACATATTTTCTGTTTTTGTGAATTTAAGTGCATTGGCACCCTCCAAAGTCAAACACAATCACCTCTGTGAGATTGGTTAATTTCAAGTCTAAAATGGTCTTTAAAATTCCTTAATATTCCTTGCCTTCGCCCTAGTCTAAACATGGCATCTGATTAACATTATGCTTGTGGAATATTCATTAAAGGGATAGTCCACTTATTTGACATTTTTAAGTAGTAAAAAGATCACATTTTGTCTTGAATCTAAGAACTTTTTAATGAACAATTTATTGCCTTTAAAAAATACATTTTCCATTTGCTGTCGACTGAAAATGGCCTCACCATGCTCATGGCTCTGGTATCAACCAATCATGGTTCACCTATTGGTCACTGTGATCTCATTTTCAGGGGACAGCAAGTGGCTAAATGTTTTTTTAAAAGTAGCATAGAAAATTGACGAAGTGGACTATTCCTTTAAGTAGCAAAGTCTACCTGTTTTTATCCACCTCAAGCGGCAGTTATTTAACCTAGCTTATATTGTGAATGTCACATAACCAAACCCAGAGCAGAGTACAAGAGAGCCGTGATTGGTTGTTATTTCAGGCAACAGTAAGTGTCAACGTGTTTTTTGAAGGTCTTAATTGTAAATGGAAAAATAATGTAGCTATCAAATTCATTCATCAGCAAATTTTCCAACATACAATTAAAAACAGACGTTTAGACCGTTTCTGTTGATTGAAAATGACATCACATGTGCTCAGCGCTCAGGTGACAACCAGTCATGACTTAGCTTGCAAACATCACATTACCAAACCCAGAACACGGGTGAGCCATTGTGAGCATTGTGCACATGTAATGTCATTTTCAGTCAACATCAAGTGGCAAAATGTGCTTTTGTTGGTATCAAAAGTAAGTTGAAAATGTATTTTGTGATTAAATTAAATCCAGATGATGTTAAATAGATTTTTTTAATCAATTTTAGCAGTAGAAAGTTTTTATTTTGACTATAATTGCGTGGCTAATATTCCAGTTAACCACAATCAAAACACTGTACTGAAAACGCAGTAGCTTTCGCAATTGTTGTTCTGTGGCAACCTTGGGCAGTGTTGTCGCTGTCCGCGGTGCTGAAAGACTGCAGACCTTGAATGCGTTGAGTGCTCCACTTCTCCTGCGCCGCTTTACTCATTTGCTCATACCGAGGGTCAGACTGAATGAAAGTTGCTTTCAAATTAATTAGCGATGTTAAAAACACATTACAGTTACATCTGCATGCTTTAAGTTTCTCATTAAGTCTGAGAAGCTCCTTTTTTCTTCAACGTTGTCAATACAGAAAGTGTATCACAGATTGATTTTAATGAGAACATTTTGCCCTTGCAAATGCACAAATAAATAAAAAAATTCACTTAACATGTGAGCTATCTCAGCACTCTTTTTAGTGGTGTCAACTGAGAGTGTTTATTTAGTAAATATTGTATATAAAATTCTGTTGTTTACATGCTTTCCCAGGTCAGCTGTGTTGTTTTTTTATGCTCTCCTAGGGTCCCCTTGTTGCGCGTGATTTCTTGGAGGTTAGAGTACTGTCAGGTTTAAAGGCTCTGCCTGGTCTGTTTTAAAAAGATTTCAGTGGCCTGCGGAGGGCTACAAAGCATAATAAGAAAAGCTCCCAGATAAACAAAACAATGAGTCTCAATGCCAGCATTCACATACTCATTTGTGGATGCTTTTAGTAGAGAGAATATTCCATTGCCAATGCATTTCTATTCAGTTGTTGATCCTGCTGTTATCTTACATTTCAGTCACCGCATGGAGCAAATTGAATGGATCCTTTTTTGTTTCTCACTTTCTCCGTTGCCTCATTCGTATCAGTTTGCATCTGGACTTTTAAATTGTGCTAAATTGCATCTGCCTCTACTAGATTGTGCATGCTGTTAGTGGGCATGTTGTACGTGATTTACTAGCATTGCAATCTTTTACTTTTAAAGATCCTGATGGCGGGCACTAAGATATGTGTTCATTCACCAAAACGGTTTGTTTGGACGAGGGATATGTGTGCTTTGGGTGGTTCTGATGGTTTTCATCATTGGAAATTTACATGAAAGCACAAATGAAAGTTAGAAGCGATGGGATTGGACGTGCCAGTGGAAGAGGCGATTATAAACAATGAATTGAGCCCTACGTTAATCATTCAGAAGCAAGCAACCTTATTTTATTTGATAGGAATTGGATATATGGTATCTGCCTCTCCTGCATTGTTTGTAAGACCTGTCAGCCTTTATGCGGCATGATTCCTTCTTGTGACTGTTTCCAATTTAGCCCTTGTATCAGTGCTTCTCAAACCTTTTACACACGCCCACTCGCGCTCAAAGCACCATTTTCATGGCCAACATCAAAATACATATAATAGCATTGTAGCTAAGTCTTCAGAAAAATACTTAGGCTAGACCGTCCAACTTTTTCCAAGAATCAGTCTAAGTTAATTAGTTAATTTATTAGAATAAGTAATAAAAAATATCAAATAACACATTAAGATGGGTCTCCTCCGCTATGTTAGAGAAAGTGTGGAGCGCAACATGCAAATAATTTTCTTACATGAGGTATTCACTGGTTTCGGGCAAAATGTCTGTAACGAAACAAAAAAATGGGTGACATAAGATAGTCCTAATATTAACCCTAAGCTGGTGTCCTGTGCTGTCCTCAAAATCGAAAACGTGTCCCGCCAATATTTTTACTAAGAGCCAAAGTAGAGCGAGAATGTTAAGCTACTCTCTGGCCTCTAATCCAGGCCTGCTAATCAATTACCGAGGAATTCAGCAGTTCCCCACCCCTTCCTTGGATGTCTGTCGCCTTTTTTAAACGTCTGATTCCGTTTGTACTACTGATGAAGGGTACTGTGTCGCACACACTCCATCGCCATGCACGTAAGAAACACATTGGCACACGAGACGCCATACCGCAGCGCCCCCTACCCAGCTGTTGTCATGCGAGCGAGCGGGCCCTAGCAACAGCGAGCGAGCGAAAAAAAAAAAAAAACACGAGATCCTGACGAAAGCAGGGAAATGGGTAAAAGAGGAAGAGAAAAAAAAGTGGTGATGAAGGGAAGCAGGAGGAAGGGAGGGGCTTGGGGGCCTTGGAGCATTAATAAGTGATGAGTCCAACAGTGTGAATTGCTGTTAGTTAGCATTGCTGCAGAGCCGCCTTCATTTGCATGTCCCCCCCCTTACACCCCCAACCCGATTTACGCCATTTCCTCTCCCTTTTTCCCTGGCTTGCCTTCACTCGCCGTTTCATCTATTTTGGTCCTCTGTCCCTCGACTAGTTTGTATCTGAAAATAAATATATATTTCCTCTTAATTTCTTTGGCTCCAGCCTGCGTGCTGGCAAAACTCTCCGTATTCCTTTCATTAATGTGAACATTTTCAACTTCCGCCTTGCGTCGCTCCCTCGTCTTGGCAGGAACTCTTTGAAAATGGCAGATATAGTAATCTATATATAGCCGCACCTGTTTTTTTTTTTCCTTTCTCATCCAATCTATGATCCATTCGCCCTCACCTACAGTATTTTTAAAGAAAAGGATTGCTCTCCCTCTCTCACTTTGAACTTTGGGGGAAACAAGCAATGCTCTAGGGCTCCCCAATCTTTTTTTCCCCCTCTCATTTTTCTACTCCTTTGTCTTTCTGTCTCAGTATTTGCATGTGTGTGTGCACCAATATAAACATACACATCCAGCAGGGGTTTCTCTCTGCACTTGGCTTGAATCACCGCCTCGGGCCAGTCAGCTGAACCGAACTCCATTACTTACACACCCTCCTACAAAAGAAGAACAGACGAGAAGGGAAAAAGGCAGCGATTGAAAGAAGGTTGAGGGCAAAGGGGAGGATTGGTGAAGAAAAGACGATGAAGAAAAGGTCAGGAAATGAGGAGGAAGTGAGGACATGCTGAGTTGAACCTCAAAATTCTCTTTCTGCCCCCCCGGTAGAATGAGAAATAATTAGAGGAAAACAGACTGTGACACATGGGCTTACAAAAATGCATTCAACAACAACAACAACAACAGTCCCGGAGGCGTTGGCAGACTAGACGGGAATTGATCTCGTCTCCCACGAGGAGATGTTTGCGCGGGGAGACGAGATCGAGACGTGGAAGAATCGTTTTCGCCCCCTTCACTCCTGGTGGCTTGTGGCTCTTTAGCTCCCCTCTTGCGCCCTTCATCAATCTTCATCTGCTGCCCTCCTTACCTGTAGGGCCGCCTCCTCCTGTTTATGGGAGGCCAAAGTCAAATATTAGATAAAAAGAAGTGAACAGCCATCAACTGATGCTACTCTTAAATCATTGCAATTAATTAATGCTGGTAGAGTCATCACAGGCCTCAATAACAATAAATAGGCACGCTAGGGAGTCGGAATCTGCATTTCTGCCTGTACAAAGATCATTATATATTTATATATAGACACTAATCCGATCAACCTAAAATCTGTGATTTCTTTTTGCGGCGTCATTATAAACAAGTGCACTGATTTTCATGTATATAGTGTTCCCTCAGTTTTTGCAGTTAATGGGGTCCAACCCCCCCCCCCTTTAAAAAAGGGAAATCCATAAAATTGGACCCCCCTACAAAAAGCGAAATCCATAAAATTGGACCTCCCCAAGGAGTTTTCATGCAAGTGTATATAGATACTAGAATTTTAGAATTTTTAAATGTGAAAACTAGTTATACTTTACAAAATTTACAAAATTTACAGCAGTACACATGTTTACTTAAATCGTATAATATAATATAATATAATATAATATAATATAATATAATATAATATAATATAATATAATGTAATATAATATAATATAATATAATATAATATAATATAATACTTTATACAGTACATGTACTGTACTGTAACTTATAAAAAGTACTTGAGTGATGAATCACATCATCAATTAATTAATTTAACGACTAAAGTATCCTATGTAATTGACTCTTTTCATCTAGAAAGTCATTGATCACCTTAGTACTTTATTACCTGAAATCATTGATTAGTTCAGTTCTTTATTTTGTACCGACCCTTTATAGACACCCCTTCGGTCAAACACGTGAAAAATCCTGAACAAGATATAAATAGGCACCTGAGACAAGATATGTCTTAGAATGAATAAGCTAATGTGGTTGATAAGTTTTAGTAAGCATACAAAATCTGACAGCATAAAAGAGATGAAAAAAAAAAATTCCTCGAACCCCGAAAAGCTCTTCCTCATTAATGTGTCCCGTTTGTCTCTCGCTCTCCCTTCCTTCCCTTTCTTCATCATCTTTAAAATCTCCTACTGTACGCCTCCTCCCGCCGCCCTCTCGGCCTGTCTTTCTCTCTGCAGGCATGTTGTGACAGGGTGTAGCAGTGTGTTATACAGAGTTCCACGCGCCAAGTGCACATTATCCTGTAAGGCTTAATACCCAGGTTGGAATAAAAGGGCAGGCTTTGAAATTACATCTTACGTCCTTTTCTCGCTCTGTACAAGTCACATACAAAATAAGCAACAGTGTGTGAATGTCATACACTATTACCACTCGCTCGGCCCACCTGTGTTCCACCGGATTCTTCTCTTGTCTGCCTTGTAAAGAGACATAGGGACATGCAAAGCAAGCAACTGCGCGTAAACACACATAGGGCACACACACACACACACCCCCGTGCACTTTGCGGTCACATCGGCGTAACCAAACAATGTGCAACTTACAAGGAAGCCTGAAGTGTGCACTGTCTAAAATAACCCTTTGGGGTTAGAATGGAATACAAAAGCAGTCAGGCAAGCGTAAAAAATCAAACACTGAAATTCACTCTCCTCATCTTTTCCCCCCTGTCGCTCTCTCTTCCCCTCCTCTATCACACAACACACACACGCGCACGCTCACACACTCCTTTTTTTACTGACGTGGATGAATCACAGCCAGAACTGGAATGAAAATGACACTAATCTGCAGTTACCGTAACACACACAAACATGCACACACGCGCACACACACACACACATCAATTATTAACATGGACAATGACTCCCCTGGTCTCTTTTTTTCTTTTTCTTATCTATCTTTCTTTGCGGTGCATATCTCTCCGGATGGACGGGACATGTTAAAAGCCCTCATGTGTTTAGCTAAGTGCTGTGGTTGGCTCTTTTAACATGATTTTCTTTTATGATCATTCCTTTTGAAATCTGTGCTTCGCGAGAGTTTTCCAAAGAAAATGGTAGCAGCAAAAATCCCCTAAGAGCCACAAGTTCAGTATCCTTCTTGATATGACGTGCACAAAAAATACTTTTTTTTTTCCTAAGGGGAAATTTTTTTCTGATGTACTATTAATATATTATTAGATTGAATCCAATTTACATGTGTCCTATTGAGAGCGAATGGTGGCGGGCAGCTTGACCGTTGCCATAGAGAGGATGCTGTTTACTCAGCATCATACTCCCCATGTAAGCGCTCCCATTACCCCTCATCAGTGTCAACTAACTGTATTTATATCTAACAATTAATAGTATTACCATGTACTGTATTAGCTGAGATTGTAAAAGTGTTAAGTCGGATGCGATTGTAAAAGTGTATAATCATAAAGAATAATCATCGAGAATGCATAGTTAGCTTCACCAAGTAAGCGGCGCTAGCCATACTCAGCTAGCAGTAGCACTGTAAACAAACTGATCTTAACCACTGCTAGCATTTATAATTAGGGTCTTGTATATGAAGCCAGAGGGCAGCCATCTTACGTTGCCACTATAACTGAAGACTTCATTTTTTGTTCTGAAAACACTGTTATCAGTGCATTTTTTAAGATAGGATCCCTGTAATGAACAAAGAGAGCTTCTCAAAGAGTAATCTTCACCATTTGCATCAACCATTCAGTAAATTATCTCAGTAATGTCAATAGCGAGGTAAATACCCATCGATCAAATATGTTGCTGCCGTAATTCACCAAATAAAAGACACACTTTTTTCCCCAAAAATGAAAGCTAAAGGTATGGGTGTGTTCTATAAACGGTATCTTATAAATTAAATTTGTTTTAATTTATTCACCACCATTTGAGATCTGTAAGCCATATAAGCTGAGTTTTGACTCACAGATGTGCATTTTTATATCAATCATTTTCTTATTTAAAATAACTATTGTAACAGGATGAGCTGGAGTTGGCTGTTAGCAGCAAAGTGCTTGTTGCAGTCAGTAGCAGCCCGTGATAGCTAAGTTTTTATTAAGGCATTATTTTTTAAAAAGAAGCGAGCAGACTGAACCAACGTCCTGGTCCACCCTTGTTCATTTACAGGAATATTACTAAAATGGAGAGGATCATGCAAAGGTTATAATACCTCCAGCTGATTCAATTAAGAGTAGCAAGCTGTGTGCACGTTTAGAGAATACGGGAAGGTATTCGTTTGTGAACTGCGGTCTTTTTGCATGTACACACAATCATAAGCTTGTTGAAACACGGATACTGCTAGGGTATTTATGCTAAAATGAACTCGAACCGCATCGCGAGGAAAAGGAAAAGTCGAGGTGTTCACTGACCACTCACAATATGGGACATCTTACACGCATTAAATATATAACTTATAGATATGAAAATATGAAAAAAAAAAACATTGCAATTTAAAAACTTGACATGGGGACGGCCAGAAAGGGGGCCACGCTAAAGCTCCGCCGCTGTTTATGAGATATGCAAGGCAATTGATTTTCCTCATCAGTCAATCCATCTGCCTTTGGTTATTTTTCTTTGGGTGAGTATTTTTTCTTTTAATGTATTTATTTATTGGGGGAGTTTCAAGATGGGCATAAACAGAGTTGAATTTTTCAACCACTTTACTTAAGAGCTGTTTTAATGAATTATTTAAGGAATCTGGCTGAATGCTTGTGTATAATAGCATATGATTACTAGTAGCCACATGATTAAATAGATAAAATAATCTTATTTCTTTGCCTGGCTATTGGTGTCACTCCAGAATTTGGGCCCCCATTAAAAAAAAAAAAAAAAAAAAAATCCCATTGGACCCCATCCCTTTAATGCCACAAATGGAAAATACTATTCCCTTGAGCCCCTGTCAGTCTTAGATTTTTAGATTCATCTCCATTCTCTCTTCTCCCCAAATAGTGGCTTTATGCTTGGCCTAGACTTATAGTGTGCACACTGAAAAAACATTCAAGTCCCTGAACAGATAAAGCCACAGAAAATGAGGAAATGAAAGTATTTATCTGACTACAACTCATGCATCCTCCTCCCCTTTCTCCTGTTTACCACAGGTAACCGTTTCTTCTTGACCTCATTCGGAGCGCTGTACATCTCAGAGGTGCAGAAGGAAGATGCTCTTTCCACCTACCGCTGTATCACAAAGCACAAGTACAGTGGTGAGACTCGGCAGAGCAATGGAGCTAGGCTGTCTGTTATGGGTATGCAATTTGTTTTCAACAGTCGCATCTCATACGGAATCAAGAAGTGAGTTCCTTGATTCAGTTGTCTTCCTGTGTGACCCCCTTCAGACCCTACGGAGTCCACCCCGTCAGTGCTGGACAGTTTCCAGTCCAGTGAGGTGAAGGTGGGGCACAGTGTGGAGCTGCCCTGCATCGCATCCGGCTACCCAAACCCCACCATCAGGTGGTTAAAGGATGGACGCCCGCTGCCGGCAGACTCCCGATGGACCCGCCGCATCACGGGCCTCACCATTTCTGACTTGAGGCTAGAAGACAGCGGCAACTACATCTGCGAGGTCACCAATAGCTTCGGCTCCAAGGAGGTGACAGGTCACCTTAACGTCATAGGTGGGTAACATCAAGATTACTATTAACTTTTAATGGTTAAAGTATTTGCGATTTAATGTCTGGACTCAAAAAGAAGGTGAAAATACGTCCCTGGCATTGAAAGAGTTTAAAAGACGCCCAGTGACAGTGTTGGACTCAAAACGTTTATTTGGTTGTGGTTACACTTGACTGACTTTTCTTGGACACGGCCACTAGAATATCCAAATATTTGTAATGTCTTGATTGAGTCAGATTGTTTTTATTTCTGAAAATGTATGTTCTGTTTCAAATATTCTTGAAATAAAGTTTTCCAGATGATTAAAACAGGTGATTGGTAAACCATGCCTGGGCAAAAAGCATGCATTTTTTTTCGTTCATTAATGGCTAACTGCTGCGGGGTTATAAAACTCATTTTATAACTCGTTTTATAAAAACGCAAACTTGACAACGCAACTTGACTCTGTAAGAAGACACATTCGGCACCATGCCAGGCTTTGTTTTTCGGAATTGTTTCAGTTGTTTATCTACATACACAGTTAATTAAGCAAAGTGTTAATATTGACCTCCATAAAATTGGACTTGACTACACCTATGATTGAAGCAACAGAAGTTTGAACACCGTTGGTGGCGGAACACGCGTTGAAATTTAATAAAACACTTAAAGGCATATTTTCCTTATTATCAGTGAAAAACAAATATATATGGCTTCGGCTTACAGAGATTAAAATCTTCTCTTATAGGTTTGTATTTCTACTATGCTGCCCCCAGGTAGCCACGAGAAAGAGCAGTGTCAAAACGTTTGAATAGAGACACAAATATGCATTTTATACTCTCCTCGATTACACCATTACTGCATGTTTTTACAAAATACTATGATATTGATTTGGAAAGGTTTCTGCATAAACAAAACAAAAAAAATGCCTTCTTGTGAGAAGTTAATACAAGCGGATGAGCTGCCACACTTAGAGTAGAGTAACCCGGAGGGCGGTGGGGGGTCGGGAATTAAGAATGGGAACGTCAATGAACATCGGACTGACTGGCCACAAGGCACAAGGCACATCACTACACAGCCCGCAAACATCTAGTGACACGGCATATAGAAGCTGGGGCACACACATACACACACATAGAAGCATTAAGACTGTAAAGAGAGTCATCTTGTCCACGTTCACTGTCACTTTCACCCAGACACACACATTCAGGAGCCCAGAGCACCTAACACCAGCTGCTTTATTGTTCACTGACATTTTCTCCCCCTTTATGTCGCTCTGTCTGATTTTCATTGTGATTTAGCACACACACATACGTGCGTAAAAAGGCAATGGAAGATGCACAGTATGTAATAAAATATACAGGTAGACATAAAAGAGCCCGAGAGGCGCCAAACGTAAGGCAGACATAATACATAACGGCATGGCGGACCGTGCATTTCACACTTGGGCCTTCAGTGGTGGCCTTCAGTCCACGGCTGGAAAAATCACACGTATGCATTACTGGTCGTTGCATTACCTTGATCTTGTCCTACACATGTTTTTTCTGGAGCATTTAAACATCAATAAATCTACATCGGCAGTTAACACTTATTTTAATTAGTTATACATGATATCCATTATTGAATATCAGCTAAATAAAACTACAAAAACATATTAAAAATGAAAAAAATATATAAAATAAGCTCTCATTTCAACCCAAAATCCATTCTTCTTTCTTTCCTCAAGAAGACTTCAATGACTTGGTTGACGTTTTCCTCCCCTTCACCCATTGTGGGTTAAAAAAGTGAGTAGAGATACATTTGATTTTTTTGCTAAAGGTCCCCAGCTCTGGCTCTGGTGTTTTCTTCACCGTTAATTCAGATCAACCAAGCCACACCAAGTATCCAATGTAACCACATCTCAGAAAATTTGACTTGGGAACTAGACTTGGAATGAAACTAGGAGAAAGTATGACATGACAGCTTGAGAGCATGACTTGTCAACGTGTCACTGAGAACCTTAAACATCAAATCTATATGACATAAAAAAAGCAAAATACAGAACCACCGCAACAACACATACAGTACAAGACTCAAATGAGAAAGGTGAAAGAATATATGAACTCATACCCAAATACATATGTGTATATATATATATATATATATATATATATATATATATATATATATATATATATATATATATATATATATATATATATATATATATATATTTTTTTTTTTTTTAAGAGTCCAGACATTCGATCCAAGCCACTTATGTACTTTTCTTTTGTTTTGTTTTTTTTCACTAACTGAAGGTCTGAAAATAGCTTTACTGTACTAATCAAATGCTATAGAAATCATTTACTTTAGATAATTAGGGGCTCAAGTACATAATTGATTACTTTAAATATTTATGTACTAAAGTAGTTGATTACGCTTTGTAATTCAGTGCCAAAGTATTCAATTACAAGGCACTAAAATACTAAAGCCGCTTATCCTCACTAAAATCTTAAAATACTTAATACTTTACTTCTTAATTCCTTAAAGTAATCAGATATGTTATTCGTTTAGTACCAGCCATTTTTATACACTCTACCAAACACATGAAAAAAATATTAGCACTTGGCATTGAATGTCTGGCAACGTAAAAATAACGTAAAAATATGGGATTGAGAGAGTAACAATTACAAAAGGTGAAAAATACTGGATTGTGGATATAAGATAGATAAGATATTTTTCGGAATAAGTGGGGAAAAATTATGACTACCTTCTTTATCTCTCCCTGCATTATCCAACTTTAGAGCCCCTGCGGGTCACCTTATCCCCAAAGAACCTCAAGACGGGGATAAGCAGCACGGTCATCCTGTCTTGCGCCGTCCAGGGATCTCCTCACTATACCGTGTCGTGGTACCGTAACACAGAACCCGTCCTGCCCGACCAGCACTTCTCCATCCAAGGCGCTCACAATGAGACCTTGTTCATTTCGGCGGCCCAGAAAAGACACTCAGGAGCTTATCAGTGCTTTGCCACGCGCAAGGCCCAGACCGCCCAGGACTTCTCCATCATATTGCTGGAAGGTGAGCTTCATCAAAAGCACCCATGCATGCAGATATAGAGAAATGGACGAATCGCACGACTTTCTTTGACAGTTTTTGGGTGAATAGTGTATCCGTTTGTTTTTTACAGATGGTACTCCACGTATTGTGGCCTCCTTCAGTGAGAAGGTGGTAGTCCCAGGCGAGCCCTTTTCCCTGATGTGCACCGCCAAAGGGGCGCCTCCTCCGACCATCACCTGGACCCTGGATGACGAGCCGGTGGCCCGCGATCTGTCCCGCGTACGAGCCAGTCAATACACGCACTCCGACGGGAGCACCGTGAGCTACGTCAACGTCAGCAACCCTCAGATTCGCGACGGAGGATTGTATCGGTGCGCCGCACGAAACTCGGCCGGTAGCGCCGAGTACCAAGCGCGCATAAACGTAAGAGGTGCCTGTCTACTTTTCAATATCAGTCATAATCAGGGCTTCACAGAGCCTCACCCCTACCCTCTCCCCGACCCGTACCCTGTCCTCTACCCTTTGACTTCTCTCTCTCTCTCTTTCAACGTTTTCTGCCTTTCTCGCTAAAATTTCACTTCTTGGGGTTTGTTCCAAGAGGAAACCCTTGGTTAAACCAACCAACGTGACATTAGTCAGACCATCTGTTGAGCCATGGCAAATTAACCAAATTTGACTTAACCGGCCCATCTTTCTATGCCATCAATGTATATTGTAGTGAGAGGCTGAACAGAATTCCTTTTTGTTCAACGGAACATTTTCAATCTTAAGGTGACAAAATGCTTCAAAGCTCCCATGGAGTCAAGAATGTGAGTTTACAGCTGGGTTCAACAAACCTTTTTAAAACTGAGAGCTACTTCTTTAGTACTGAGGGCTACCAGTTTATGTGAAGATACCGATCATGTTAATGATTTTTCACAATAATTAAGGAACAGCTGTAGTAAATATGTAAATCACGTGTAATATGTAATGTAATACATGTATAATTGTTAGTAAAATTCGTAGAAAATCACCAATGTTCTATCGCTTGTAAGTTATTTGCAGAACAGGCCTGGGGGCTACTTATGTGATCTTCGCAGGCACCACGTTGGTGACCCCTGATTTATAATATACAACGCTTCTCATCCACTTGAAGTAATCAATGGTTTTACATCTTAAATTGGTTAACGATTTGTGAAAATAGTGGGTACCACCTGGGGAACTAAACTTTAGTTGCCAAGAATGTTTAAAGAATATGAAATTGGTCTAATTTGGACAAAGTTTTCCTCTTAACAGCATATACATAATTTTCTGTGTGTGTGGGTGTGTAATAAGGGCTACTAGATGTGTAGAATTGCAGCATTACTTGCGTCACAATAATAAACATTGTATTGGGAATAGATTTAATAGCGCTTACTTCGAATATACTAGTAGCTCTCATTATACTGTGTAGATATACCTATTGCAGTGCCCAGTGTGAGATGGATGGAGTGCGGTATAACATCCGGTTTGTAAGAGAGGAAGAAGAGCATAAAGCAGATGCTTGTCCTAGCGAGGTATGTGATAAAAGAAGAGGAGTGCAAGCGTGCGGACCGAGTGATGGTAAATTCTGGTGACAGGACGGGTGCTGTCAGTGCGATGACTGACCCTGATGGACACAGCTGCATTGCTGTCTACATGTCTCTCTCTTAGTGTTCTGTTCATTCTTTCTGGCGCTAGTGGGTTTTACATCCCTTGGTGAAACGCGCCGGTGTGACAGTGTTCTCCAAAGATACGTGCTGTAATAATCTCTGCAGTGACAAGGAATAACATTGCCAGAGCGCTTCAGACTGATGAGGAACTTATAGTGACACACGCATGCATCGAGCCACCTAAAGAAATGGTACCTATCCACTCACAGAAATGGGATACGCTTACCTTATCCCAGTCAGTCAGGGGGCCAGCCATTGTTGAGACTACACATGGAAACACTGTAGATGTCTGTGTGTTTTTGTGAGTGTGTGTCTGCGCTCGCGAGACGGTGCTGCTGAATAATACATCTTTGGGTCGTCAAAGATGAGACTTCAAAGCTCGGCACACACTGAGAAATGGAGGAGAGCGAGTAAAGGGGGAGTCGGCAGGCATGGCGGCGTAAAAGGCAGACAAAAACAAAGATGTACATAAGATGAAGTGAGAGGAGAGAAGGTCGACCAACAGCTGAAGGATGATTGAGGGATGGCCGCTGTTGTCCTCTATTGACTCCAGACACATTTTCTCTCTCGCTGAATTGTTTGCCTGCTTGAGTCTATCTATCTTTGTCTCATATTGTTGGAATTATGGGCACAGCTGACATTTTCTTCACAACCACTTACCTTTCACAGCTCTAGCTAGCCTTGCACTATCTAACAAAATACAGTTCGGGCGTTTTATTGAAAGTTCAGGCTCACTGCCAGAGGAAATCATTGAAAATGTGACGTTGTGATCACAGTATATACAGTACATAATTGTGGCTGTGACGATATCCAGTAGGAATTAAAGGTTGGGACTTTGCAAGTAACCCTTGGTCCACTCCATATGGTTTATACCACTCTATTAAAAACAATTGGGTTAAAAATAAACCAATAAAGGCTCAATAAACAACAGATCCGATATTTGGTTCGATTTAATCCAACTTTATCAGTTGTTTTCTACAAAACAATCCAATTTAGTATTTTTTTTAAGCGTCTCTTTTGGTCTCATCAGGTTACGTTCAAGGTCACATTAGTTCTTAAGATGCTTTTAGGACATTTTGCAACAGCCTTAATTATTTTTCATGTCACAAGGACGCTTGAAACGTTCAAAAAGCTCAAACTTCTTCTGAATGTCTTAAGAATGTCCTAAGAACAGACGTCACTTGAACAAACCCTGAAAAACCCCTGAAGTGAACATGCATCTGCTACCTTCGTCAACGCTTCCAGGCTTTGCGCATCTTGTTTTTTTCTCGGTCAGCTTTATGATTAGGATGATTCTTTCAGACCTCGAATGACTTTCAGTTCACAGCTGTGCGTCTTCAAATATTACTAGTTTAAATTTCATAACCTCTCAGACTTGTTCTCACCATGTGTGTATGGCTTTATTTATTCCTGAAAACACCCAGGTTGAGTTGATTGAAAACTCTCAATTTGTCCATCAGTATAGATTTAAGTAGGAATGGTTGTTTCTCACCCCAACCCCAAAGAGGGCAAGCATGATAGAAAACGGATAATTGGCTATGTAATCTAGTGCATATAAGCGATGCTTCCACTCGAAGCATATGGAATCACAAACACCTGACTCAATCAAGATCAAACTTCTCTCTTTCTCTTCTTGACCCCCTTGTCCATCCCTTACCCACAACCCAATCACCTTCCCCCTGTAACTCCTTCCCTCCAAAATTTCCACGCCAAGGTTCGGCACAATTATCTAATGATTTCCCTGTCCTTTGTTTTTTGTTTGTTTTTTTCTTCTGGTCTGGTCTGGTTCTTTTGTTCAGGTAATCCAAGGATTCGGCCGATGAAAAACATCACGGCCGTGGCGGGACGCAGCTCTTTTGTAAATTGCAGAGTCATCGGCTATCCGTATTACTCCATCAACTGGTATAAGGAGGGGCTTCTGTTACCTGATAACCATCGGCAGGTAAAGCCAGCCACATTAAACTCAGATTCTGAAACGGAATTTCCTTTTACAGCATAACTAAAGTTTTGTTATGTTTGTTATGTTCTCTTATGTCTTGTGCATGACAAAGTATTTCTGGGATTAACTTCATATTTATACTTGCACCTTTGAGCGATAACTAGATTGATCACAGTTATTAGCTTAATTTTGAACATTGTGTCATGTTTTTTAACTGTTTAATAAAATGGAAATGCAAGCAAATACAATGAAATTAGTTGACGAGTTTACATTAATGCTTGTTGATTTTTTTTTTGTAATCGCCTTGATTTAATACATTAAACCCGAATACTAAATTGAAAACGATAGCGCAGGTTTTGGCTGTTTGTCCCTGACTGTAACCGTTAAGAAACTCTTTGTAGGTGGTGTTTGAAAACGGCACCCTGAAGCTTACCGATGTCCAGAAGGGGATGGACGAGGGGGCGTACATCTGTAGTGTACTTATCCAACCTCAGCTTTTCATCAAGCAGACTGTATACGTCACTGTCAAAGGTGAGCCACGCTATTCCAATCATGTTCCCTTTGTCTTGCATGCTTGTGCTCACAGGAATTCAATACATATATATATATATATATATATATATATATATATATATAATGGATGGGGGTTGACTGTAAATGACAGAGTGGCCAAAAAATGTAAAATGCTAGGTCGGGTAATGTTCTTTGCAGCGCCAGTAATTTAACCCTTACAGTATGTGGTATTTTGGTTCCTTTTGGTTCTTCTGATGATGCAGAAGAGTGCCATACAATAATCGTATACAGTATCACGTAAGAGTTTAACAGTATTCTCTTAATATTTTTGTGGAGTATGAATTAGCAGTAAAATCCATCCATTTTAATCTATCTCAGTGGGTGGCCGTTTTCTTACGAGCTGTTGGCATGACAATCGCTCAGGTTACAATCAGTCACGGCTCACCTGATTTCTACATTAGGTATGTGATATCACCTGAGCTCCAATCAACTGTAATGTCATTGTCAGTCAACAGCTAGAGGCAAAATGGCCGCCCTCTAAGATGAAAGAAGCAAAAGATAGCTGACCATAAAATGTGTGGTAACACATGTAGACAGCCGGTATAACAATATTCACAGTCATACGTTCTCTATCCTTTGTGCAAAAATGACTACTGCTGCTTACTGATTCACTTGTGATAGTTGTGAAAGTCATTTATATGTATATGCATGACTCTTAGGTAAATATTTTCCCGCTTGAAAACCCCCGCCATTTTCCAACATTACTTTTGGGTTTTGAAGAAAAACCTTCCAAAGTCAGATGGTTCTTGCCTATGAGAGCAAAGGGAACAATTATGAGTAAGGAGAAGTGAGGCTGCAGAGCAAAAAGGTTGTGAGTAAAACGGGAAGAGAAAAAAGCGTGTATGCATTGCCTCTAATAACCCCTGATTAAGGGGCGGAGTGGCCTAGTGTGCTCTCGCATCCACTCAGCAATTACATGGAGCCCGAGTGCCATTGAATAGAATTCGTGCCAAAGCGCGCCAAGCACACGTGTGCATGTGTGGCCGATGGGTTTGGCTTCTACCTGTCACCTTGCGCGTTTATTCGCTTTGCCCTCTGCCGCACCTGCATTGTTGCGTACGTATTGTGTACGCGTTGAAAAATAGCGGCCCTCGCCGCGTGTTTGCCTACGTGCCTGCAAATGTGTGCTCATCATGTCTCTGATTTAATTAGATGAATTTTAATGAGGTCCAGATTAAATCCCCCAGATGTCTCAGCTGTAACCCCCACCGCCGCCGCCCTCCCCAACTCTGAATCACCTCCATCGGTCTCCATAGCAACACCATTCTCCCCCTGTGGATGGGGCCCTAATTAGAGCAGCTATTATGGGTTAGCTTTATCAGGGCAGGGCGGGTTGGAGTGGAGAGGTTGGCGGGGGGCACAGGCGCAGTGGCTAGTGGGCGTATATAGACAAGCAAAAATGCTTGACAAGCTTTGGGGTAGCCTACATTAGTTTAGATGAATTTATTAACAATGTTTTTTTTTGTCTTCTACCTCTCTCCATACTTTGCTTCATTCTCATGCCACCTCCACCCCACACACGACTGACTCTCCACCTCGCGTCCTTTCAATGCCCTCGCATCTCCAAATCGGCACGTCTCCCCCATATTCTGCCTTCACGTCGTCTCCATCCTTCACTTATTCATATTTGACTTTGAATCTCTGTCTTCACCTCTTACTCACCCTGCTCATTTAAACAACCATCAAACGGTTTGATCCTCTTCTTCTTTATATTTCCATTACTCTGTTTTCCTGTCGTCTCCCACTCCCCTGCCCTGTATTTCACCCTCTTGCCTGTCCTTGCATTGTCTCAACGCCACTCTGTTTTCATCGCACACTGTCATCACCGTTATACGTCATGTCGCTGTTCCTCTTCCCTCCGTCACGGTAATCCCGCCCAGTTCCTCCGCTGATCCAGCCGTTTGACTTTCCGCCGACCTCCATCGGCAAGCTGATGTACATCGCTTGCGTGGTGGCGTCCGGGGACATGCCCATCCGCATCACCTGGCGCAAGGACGGCCAGGAGATCGTGCCTTCCTCGGGCATCACCATCGACACCAAGGAGTTCATGAGCTCCCTGCAGATCTCAAAGGTGTCGCTCAAGCACAACGGCAACTACACCTGCATCGCCAGCAACGACGCTGCCACTGTCAGCACTGAGAGGCAGCTCACTGTCACAGGTGAGGGACAAGCAGAAGCGCCCAGTGACCACAACTTACAATGGGACACATAAAGTGAGACTTGAGCTGGAGTTTTGTATACTCATTGTCGACGGTAGTTCAGAAAGCCACGAAAATTCACTTCCTTGAACAAAATCTCAGAGGAGCGGGTTGATTTGTTTTTGCATCGTTCTGTCCACTAGCTTACACAATAAATCTCATTTTACAGAAAATGCTTGACTACATTATCAATAAATGATGGCCTTAATCCAATATTTATTCTCCGCAGTGCCTCCTCGTTTTGTGGTGCAGCCCAACAACCAGGACGGAATCTACGGGAAGTCGGGTATTCTCAACTGCTCGGTTGATGGATACCCTCCTCCAAAGGTCATGTGGAAGCACGGCAAAAGTGCACTAGGTACAGAATCGCCTCCTCTTCTTTCGTTTACGTTCTTTTCAGTACAAGACGCTCATGCATCATTTTAGGTGGTTCAATACAAGAACAGCATCAAAAATTCACTGTATAAAAAGACTGATTGTGCAAGTATACCTGCATAATGTATTCAACTTTTTACATATGGTCTGCCTTAGGCCTTCAACTAAAAAAGGAAGGTATTGTTATTAGTGCTACATTTTAATGAGCCAAAGCACCACATTCTTTTGTTATTTGATGCAGTCAGTCTAGTAGTTTAAAATGTATTTGGGAAAATATTGTGTCTGTAAAAAAATAAAATAGATTCACCATTTAACTGCAATATGCAATTTCTGGAAAAAATCATACGTGAATGCAGGTATACCAAATGAAAACATGATACATGTGTAATAATACAGAATGATGTATGTATGGAATGATATGATTAATGAATGTATGGAATGAAGTTTAAAGAGGCAGTCATTCATTGATGTGGAATGATAGTGGATGATATGAAATGATGTTAATTAAGTGGCACTGAAAAAAGATGGAATGGTGTGGAATATTTATGGGAAAATGTGCAATACTCTGGTAACAAATGAAATGATGCTGAATAATATTGAATAATGTTTAATAATATTGAATGGTATTGAAAGACAGTCATTCAATGATGTGGAATGATAGTGGGTGAATGATATTGAGTAATAATGAAAAATATGGCATGATATCCAAGATGTTGGTGACAAATATGAATTGATATTTATTGAATGATATGGAATAATGTTTACTGATATTGAATCCTATGGAGAAATATTGAAAAACAGCCATTCAATTATGTGGAACGATAATGGATGAAATTGAATGTTGTTGGACAGTACTGAAAAAAAATGAAAGATGCAATATTTGTGAAAAATGTGCAATATGTTGTTGACAAATGTGGAATGACTTTGAAACATATGGAAGAATATTTTAAAACAGTTAATGAAATTATATTGCTGAAGTTGCATAACAATGTTTTATTGTGTAAAATAACATTTCAAATGTATTTTTAAACCCATTTCCAGTGAGTTTGCATTCTTCTTGTGGGAGGTATCAACGCTCTAACCTACACTATATCCATATCTTTATCTCTGTATTATGGCTCAGCGGGTATCGGCAACCCACAGCAGTACCACCCTGTGCCTTTGACGGGCCGAATACAGATCATGAACAATGGCTCGCTGCTCATCCGCCACGTCCTGGAAGAGGATCGTGGCTTCTACCTGTGCCAGGCCTCCAACGGGGTGGGCTCTGACATCAGCAAGAGCATGGCGCTCACTGTTAAGAGTGAGTACATCAACTCTTATTGCCAAATATTACAATTACTTTGTCACTAATGTAGTCTTCGAGGACAAAGGAGCTTCACTTTCCTATTTCCTGTAAGCTGCATTTTTTTTAAATTTCCATAAAATTGCATACTTAGTATTTTGTCAAGCTAAGATTGTAGTCAATGTCAGTTGTAAAAAAGAAAAGTCATTGAGTTCTCGATTATGAACGTTGCATTAAGTCTCCTGAAAATTCAAAACTTTCCCAATTTTGCTTACATAGCAATGTTGCCTTGGCATACGAATGACACGATACAAGTTTTTTGACTTTGAGCATTTTTTGCCAGTCCCAGTTTTCTGTCACTCTAAACATAGATAAAAGCAAATTATGTTGTGTTTAAAAAATTATCTCAGTGCTAACAAACAATGCAAAATGCCATTGGCAGGCTAACAATCAGCATTGGTGTTTTGATTGTATAATCTTTTAAGCAGTGGATATTTGAATACAAACTAATGACGATAACTATGGATACGGGGATTGTGGACCCAAGTCCAGGGAAGCACAGAGGCATTGAATGCATGCAGAAATCCATAGGCAAGTGACAAAAAGCAAAGCAAAAACAGGGCGCGGGAAAAATAGGACAGTAGAACTACAAAGACAAAAGACAGGCAGGCAGGTACACATGACAATGATCTGACAACACACTCAAAGAAAGCAAGAAAGTAATTACAAGCCAAACTAGATAGCAAGGAACACCTGGACAAGAGAAAGATGGAGCAGGGAGCTGATTGGCAGACACAAGGAAAGCAGGATGTCGAGGACAGGTGGACGCAATCAGACTAACAAGACACTGACACAAGCGGACAAGAAACATGAACAACTAAGTAAAAACACAAAAGCAAGACATGAAAGAAATACTTAAGATCTCAAAATGTAACAGCTTTAAAATAAGAGTGTTTTGAGTTTGTCACAATAACAATGCAATTTGTATTTCAAGGCACCACTTTATTTATAACAATTTTGTGGAAGTTTGTACCCACTGTACACCACAAGTTATGAACATGGTGTGCACATTTTTTTTTTTATCCCCGATTCATATTTGGATTCATAAATCAGACTGTATGGCGTATATAAGAACAAGTAGGAAGAATCTTGCAAGAAGACAGCTAATTTAAATCTTTGAGCAATGTGTATATTGGATAGCTTGTGAGAATGTCGAGCAAGTGGGCAATTGATCCCCTGAACCCTGGGGATCTGTCTCCAGACAATCAAAACCACTTTGAGCTTAATCATTATCTGCAATCAATCGGCGCGGCCTGCCCTCGCTGTCAGTAATGTGATGAAAAAGCACTACGAGAGCGCTGGAGGACGCCGCGCACGCCGGCCGCCGTTATGAAGCAAACAATATTAGCTTCATCTCGCTGGACAGTGACCTTACCTGACAGCCGCGCCGACAAAAAGATGTTAACGGGTCGTGTACGGATAGTGCGCGAATACCTGCACTATCAAGGGGTCGACCCCCACCCCCCACCTTTCCCTCCCAGCATCCGCCTCTTGCTTTACTTGTGGTATTAGTGTTATTGATTGAAGCGTTCCTCTCCTCTGCCTCCCTCAATTTTGTCTGTTTGCTTCAGTGGCGAGAACAAAATGAGGCGAGGGTGAGATGAATAAGTGATGAAAACAAAACAACGGAACCTTCCTCCTCGGGTCGATACTGTGTGCGCGGGAAGATTGAGTGCGCCAGTGATTTTGTGTACAGAGGAAGGCAGAGTGTATCGCTTTTGCCTCTTCATTCACCTAGACCTCCATGTTAACTATCGGAGAATGAGAGAGGAGCGTTATTGACTTTACCTCATTGACCATTGCTCTTCATCGCTGCAACTTGGCTGCGCTCAACTCCACCTTTTTTAACGGATCGCCCTCTCTGCTCCTTCACCTGCTTATTATCCACTCACTTTTCTGTCTGTCTGCCACCCCGCCCCCCTCCCTCACCCATGCTCCAGTCCCAGCCATGATCACAAGTCACCCCAACACCACCATGGCCAAGAAGGGTCATGTTAAGGAGCTGAACTGCACAGCCAGGGGAGAATGGCCCATCATCATTCGCTGGGAGAGAGGCGACACGGTCATTGACCCCGACCGCAATCCCCGCTACTCTATTACCACCAGCCCCAACGAGAAGACGGATGAGGTGTTGTCCACTCTCAAGGTAAGAAACACTCGCACCTTGCAGAGCGCTTGGCTGATGGGAGCAGACGGGTGACTTTATGACTCTTGCTTGACAAATTGTTGCACTTGGTTTCCCCAAGTTTGGGTGACAAGAAACAATCGCTTTCACTCAGAGGTTCTCAAATGGGGGTATGAGGACCATTGTGCGTGCATGAATGCACTTCAGGAGGAATGAGAAATTTTAACGGGGTTTCTGCAGTTAGCAGCAAACCTAATGATATGCTTTGTTATGCTGTGACAGGAATCAGACAGTTTCCTTTTCAAATTAAGAGCAAATTAATTGTAAAACTCAGCAACTTATTGCTAAATTGCCTTTATTGTCATTGTACAGCAGATATGGAGAATTTGGCAAATTTAGAGCATTGCACTGATTGGTGCATGTTAATCAAATATGAACAATAAATAGTAGAGAATCAAAGTTATATTTGTACTGTGTTCTGTTGCTGTTCATTGTGTTAAAGTGACAGTGTAAGATTTAGATGGTTTTTTATTACAGACAGTAGGAGGTACATTGTCCGTAGCTATAACAGACATGGCAGCCTCCAGAGGAGTGCCACCCCCCTTGTAATACTGTTGGTCATTAAGAACACATTAATTTCCAAGTGTTTGAAATGTATAATCATTTAATTTATTCCTTTCTAATGAAAAACAGTCTAAATCTCACACATCGTCCCTTTAATAGCTCTGCTAGTTAAGCTACTCCTGAGTCTGTTTGACCAACTTTTATAGGTTTATGTTTTATAAGTGTTCCCTGGTTTTTGTTTATCAACCAATTATTGTTGTGTGTTTGTTATTATTTGGAATTAAAACAACTAAACAAAAAACAACAAATACCGCACAAGAGGGTTACATCGAAAATTGTTCTGTTTTCATGAATGACTACAAAAAGAAATAAAGAATAATTACTGAGAAGCTGACAATGTTCGGGCAGTTTCAATTTAAAAAAATGGCTCTAGATGGCTACTTGATTCTTAAATAGTTATTAATTAATTTGATCAACTATTAATTGTTACATATTTGATTACTTTTGACAACTCTAGCCAGTAGTGTCACTAGTGGAGCTGAGGTTGTAATCTACATAGTTTATGGAATTGCTAAATACGGCACACATAGAGATACCACAACAAATGTAGCGCTGAAATTTACTAAATCAGACACGGATGGCACAACACTGTTTTAAGCATTTTTTTTAATAATTTTTTTTCACATGGGCTGTGTCACCTAAAAAGGTTTCTCAAAGTGTTTTCTTAAGTCGAAGAATATATTCTCCAAGATAACCTGCATTTGCAATTCCCTACGCTAATGTGTGCATACGCTGAGAGATGATGTTGCCGGGGTGATGTGCCGAAGAAAGAAATGAACTGCCAAATATAACTAATAACTAGAGACACCCGACACTCTTCAAATACCACGTGAGTGTCCTCCCTAGAGGCTGCGAGCAATATACGCACGACATATAAACATTGATTGGATGCTTTTTAAGAGTGAGGCTATGACATCGCTGCTTTCTCCGTTGCATCTATCTATAGCATAGAGCAGGGGTTCTCAAAAGTGGGTACTTGAAGTAACTTCAGGGGGTACTCGAGATTTTAAATAAAACAGACATGCAAAAGTCCTTTAAAAATAATTATTGAATGAAACAATTGTTTCAGGAAAATATGAATTCATAAAACAAATTTTACGTTCAGTAGGTTATTTATTTCATTTTTGTAAAAAGGCAGAATCTCGCCTACGCTAGAATGGTTCGACCCGACTTGTCACGTGCCACCTCTCGTTACCTGTCAAGTTCAATGTCAATCTGTACTATGATCCCAAAATAGGACACTTTAAGTTGAACATTTTTCTGTGGACTAATATTTATTTATAAAAATCTCTATGTTTATTTTGGGGGGGATTTTTTTTTTTATAAATAATTAACTTCATGAATTATGTTTGTCTCTACTGTAGTCCCAAAACAGGACGTTGTATGTTCTGTTTCTGTTTACCGATACTACCTTCATTATCTCTTCAAAGATAAATACCTGAGTGCTAATATGTCTACTTGTCTACTTGTAGCTAAAACCAGCAGAGCGGGAGGACTCGGTTTTCTTCTCTTGTCACGCCATTAACTCATACGGCGAAGGACGAGGCCTCATTCAGCTTACTGTGCAAGGTACTTCTTTGATTCTTTACACAGAATAAAACACCATCTTCACTGGTTGCAATTACACTGCTTACTCCGTAGAGCCCCCAGACCCTCCAGAGCTAGAGGTGCGGGAAGTGAAAGATCGCAGCATGAACCTACGATGGACGCAGAGGTTTGACGGGAACAGCGTCATCACCTCCTATGACATCGAGTATAAGAACAAGACAGGTACATTCAAGGAACACAGAAAAGAGGAGGATCGTTTGGTTCTGAGGATTGAACGGAAACATTGTCACCTTTTCTTGTCAGATAACTGGGAGCTGAAGCACGCCACTCGAAACATTTCCCCCACCAACAATCAGGCCAATATCGTGGACCTCCACCCGGCCTCCGTCTACAGCATCCGCATGTACTCTTACAACGCCATCGGCAAGAGCGAGGCCAGTAAGGAACTCACCATCAGCACGGAGGAAGCTCGTAAGTACATCGCTGTATGTGAGAAAAGATCATTTTTTATTTGGCAGTGACTAATGATATGTTGTCCATCTTCAAAGAGCCTGATGGTCCACCCATGGATGTGATCCTGCAGCCTGTGACCTCGCAGAGTATCCGGGTTACTTGGAAAGTAAGGCATTCTATTACTGCGAAGATGGGAAAAATCTTACACACTGTTCTAATAGTTGTGTAAATAATGAGGAAATCTTTCCCTGCGACCTAGCCTATTCATTTGTGTCCAATGTGGTGTCCATTTTGTCTCAGAAAGACAGCAAAGTTAATTGCATACAACTATAGCATATGAGACATCATTGGAATGGCCAGGATGTCCTCTACTGAGCACACTAGGATTTAGTAAGGTCCAATGTGTCCACTAGTGGACACAAATGGTTTACAAATATTGATTTAAGCAAAGTATTATAACTGATATGATATGATTTGAAATAAGCAGCAAAATCCACCCATCTTTTTACATCAGGGGTTCACCATTTTGCTAGTCACTGAAAATGACACAAGGCTCAATGGCTAATCAGGGTTCAGCTTGCAAATGTCACATGACTAAATGCAAAAAACAGGTGATTTATCAATCTTCATGCAACTTTTCTTCAAATAGACATATTACAGTAGTTTCATGGCTGTGTTTTTGTGAACTTAAACCATCTGACAAAAACTAAGTCAAGCTTTGTTTTTACTACAAAATGTATAACTTTTCAATCTAAAATACGAGGGGTAGAGGGAAACAAAAGAATGAGTCTATTATGAGATACCTAAAGAAAAAACTTCTTGAAAAAAGATATTTCATCTCATCCCACCTCTCAGGCTCCCAGGAAGGAGCTGCAAAACGGGGTGATCCGGGGTTACCAGATTGGTTACAGAGAGAACGGGCCAGGCAGCAACGGCCAGTACAGCATTGTGGAGATGAAGGCTACCGGGGACAGTGAGGTGTACACACTGGACAACCTGAAGAAATTTGCCCAGTATGGCGTGGTGGTTCAGGCCTTCAACAGAGCTGGCACAGGGCCCTCCAGCTCCGAGATTAATGCTACTACGCTTGAAGATGGTAAGAAGAAGTCTTCACAGATGCTCCTCTACATACAAACCTTCGACATACAAACATTTAGAGATAAAAGCAGAGTTGCCTGTAAGTCAGATTTTGTATTCAGCTATTTTTGTATAATGCTAATGCCAGCGCTGCCACCAGAAACAAACCTCCTTCCCAGTACGTCTTGTAGTGAAGGGTTGCCTAATAAAGCTCAGTCTGATAGTTCTTTTCTTGAAACCAAGATGGTAACATCTTTGGTAAACAGAAACACCGCTAAAAGCTAAATGATGAACGGCAAATGTAAACAGGAAATGCAGCGTGGCCTTCTAGATTAAAAGCAGATGTTTTAAAGATAACACAGTTAAGTAAACAATACAAACGGGAGCACTTGAATAATTTTCATATAAATGCTCCTGTTTGTGAACACGGATGATTCAGACGTTGGTTCGGTCTGCTTGCTTCTTTTAATGAAAATAACGTGGTACAACCTTGGTTAACAAAAGCTGCTGTAAGCAACTTCAAGTCAACTTATTGAGCAAAATTTGAGCACTTATTGAGCAGTATCAAACCGTGCACTTGTACACCACGGCAAACTACAAAAAAATGAACTGTTTTTTTTTTGTTCCTGAAGTGTAAAAATGGGCCACTTTAGTGACCAGCTGCCGTAATTGATGCTTTTCAAACAGCACGGCGCCGTGTGAGCAAGTGGAAGAGCAAACTGTCACCCATCCGCCAGCTTTGATTCACAGTTACTGCGCGTTCTGTGTTGCTTTCTCGCCGCCTGAACTGTGTCTCGGTCCTCCATCGTTTATTTTTTTTCACTCTATTCGAACAAGAATGAATGTTGCCTGCTGTAATCCGAAGCTTTCGTTCACTGCCGGTGCACAAAGGAGCGTGGCGATAAAAGAGCTGGCTGATTAGATGGAAATAAACAAGTACAACTGATCTTATTGATGTTTCCTTTTCGACTTTTTTTTTTCATCAGGGCCAAACGTTTGCTCATTTTAGATGTTAGAAATGTGCCAGCTACTCTTTAGTGAACTATTTCCCTTGTTTGCTGATAAGACAAATAAGCATTAATGAAACTGTAGAGTAACAGATCAATAATGGAGATTATTTTTTTTTTGTCAATACAACAAAAATGATTGTCATTCAAAGATGCTATACGCGGAGCACTTTTTAAAATAGACATTAATCAGAATTTTTGCTCAATTTGTCTTTTTTTCATCCACAGTTCTTGGTATCTGACACATTAGCAAGGAAAAAAGTGATTCAATTCCAACACACGACATCCAAATATGCAAAAGGGCCTGCCCGTGGATAAAGTTTCGCCTCAATGACAACTATAAATTGTGTAGACAAAGATATTGATTTTGAGAGTTCTCCAAAAAATATATATAATCCTTTAAAGTCTCTATCTAGTCAAAAAAGGACCCACCTCATGCAGCACTATTTCGGAGATGAAGATAAAATGAAATTAGGCAAAGATGGCAGCCTCCAAACTTTCTAGGCAAAAAACAAACAAACAAAAAAAACACTAATTTATAAGCACTATATGTATTTTTGCCTAAAACAAAAGGTCTTTTTTTTAAATAAAATACCATTTGCATTGTGTAGCTTAACACCTTAGTACTATATAGGTACAATATAGCATTTAAAACATTTTTTTCCCCGTAAAACAGGCTTCCCACAATCCCTGTCATCACGGACCATGCAAAAACACACATATCTGCACGCAAACACACTCGGAGTGAACAGTTGGCTGAGCCCCATTGGTCCAGAGCAGCCAGAGCCCTCCAGCGCTTCCCCGTGGCTGTCACCGTGGCGACAGGGATATTGACGGCCATTATGATAATAGTGATAACAACAAGCATACTAAAAATAATTATAATTAGCTTGTCTGTCGGTCCATCTTTCCCTCGGCCGGCTTCCTGCTGTAATTATCCGCAGCTGAGCGCTTTGTCTCCCTGCACCTCTTTTCATCTTTCTCTGCCCTTCCTCTGCTTTTAACTCTCTTCCTCCCTTCCTCCAGCCTCCCCTCCTCCTTGCAGTCAAAAAATGTTTTGTTGCTTATCCCCCCCCCCCCCCCCCCCCCCCCCCCCTTTTGGTTGTCTTGTTAATAACAAATAAACGCGGTTATGTTTTTCTGTTTTCTGGCCGCCTTTCTTCATTTATCTCCTGGCATCTGGCATGTGATGCTTTCTCCCCTGGATTAAGCACATGTCCTCATTTATACCTGCAAAGTGAGAAGCGATGCATCCTAATTATTTACACTTTGTAGCCCAAAGGTCTATTCATGCGAGGCCCAGTTTCCTCGCTTCCTCCGTCCTTCTCCCCACCTCCGCCCTCCACGCCAGCTGCCCAGAATAACGGCCCTGGCGGACTTGGCCCAATCTCGCGTCTTTCGCTCTTCCTCTCTTCCTGCCCCTCCCAACCCTTCCCGCACAAGTTGACTTCTGTTCGCGGTCCACACTGCGCGTTGTTCAAAGTCTGAAAAGTCGAGGCTTTAAGGCGGCACCTGGATAAGGGAGAACAGGGCTCGGCTTGTGCGGGGAGAGGAGATTCGATGCATTTTGCTAGGCCGTTGAATCGCCGCTGGGTTGCGGCGGAAACGCCCATTAGGGCTTTGCTAATTAACCTTCAATGGGCCACTCGTTATGCACTTCTAATTTACTGTCCAACCCTGGGCTAAGCTTTCCTTTTATTTTTCATTTCCATTATACCGTACTCTACTGTACTGCATTAGGAGGCAATGCAGAGTTGTTGTAAATTATTTGTTTTCGGAATCTTCCCAATATATCTACAAAGATGGTTTGACTTTAAATTGGTTTCCTAAAATCTTTAAACTATTTGCCCATTATATTGAATGGATTCTGTCCTTTCACTCCTCAGTATTGTAATTCATACAAAAAGCATCCTTTGACAGTCAGTTCAGAAAGTTACTAAAAAAAATGTCTGTACCATAGCCCACACATGAATTAATACAGTAATTTTATAAATACAATGCAAAATAAAAATAAAAGTGTATCATGATTTAATGTTGCGTGTTGCTTTAATGTTGCAATTTGGCCACCAGAGGTCAATAAAATTCAGACATTCATTTTCAATAAAAAAAAGTTTTACAACTACGTAAAAAAGTTTTACAACTACGTCACCCAGTTGGCTGCTGTTGTTTTGTTGTTTTCCACAGATAATAAAGGATGATGTATTGGGGGAAAAATGTTTTTTTTTCATTTAATTTTATTATTTCAGGCAATGATCAACATAAAAAGGACAGCCATGAACATAATTTCCAGTCAAAACTAATACACTAGTTAGTTCCCGACTGATGCCAAAGGAAAATAAGAGTGCCCTTGGTAAGAGACAAAAAGAAACAATTGAAAGCAGAAATGTATTCCTGTAAACAGTAATAAGTGGCATTTATACCATCAATGGTAATAGATAGCAATACCAAACTTAAAAAAATGAAGTAATAAATATTGGGATTTTAAAACTATTAGAATGTAATCACCAAAAAGCGGGCTATTCATAATGAATCAACTTGAAATTAAAATGAGTAAGTCTTTATTCCACTTTAATTTCCAGACCAATACTGAGAATTCACACCTCAAGTACTTTTGATATATACAGTACATGTAATTTAAAACAATGCTACATCTTTGTGTGCAATCCCTTTCTTTCTAGTGCAAGTTATTGCTTTAAATATCGGTGATTGGTATTGTCAAGGCTCGGTACTCGCCCATCCCAGTTCGGAATTGTGATATACTCATTGTTTCTGTTTCCCATTGTGTTCTCAGTTCCAAGCCAACCTCCTCAGAACGTGCGCGCCATCTCCGTCACATCGGACGAGGCCGTCATCTCTTGGGCCGAACCCCCCAGGATGACCCTGCACGGTGTTCTGAAGGGATACCGTGTTGTCTTTTGGGCTGTCTTTCCAGATGGAGGTGTGTTGGCTGCTTCTGCTTAAACTGCTCAAAGCAATGCTTTTCTTGTTTTCGTTTTTTTTAAAGCTATGAACATTTTATGAGAAAATCTCATTGCATGCCATCAAACAGAAGCGTATATACTGAAATAATGACTGGTGTGGGGAGCCAATAAACGGTATCGGAACACTATTCACAACGTATAGATAAAACTGGATAATTTTCCAATGTTCTGATTATGAATCGATGCGTCGGGCAAGTACCGAAATCCAGTCTGAGCATCTGTCTGTTGATACGCTCCTCAGAATGGGGTGAAATGCAAAACATCACCACAACCAAGGAGCAGGTGGAGCTCAGGGGCCTGGAGAAGTTCACCAACTACAGCATCCAGGTGCTGGCCTACACGCAAGCCGGCGACGGCGTCCGCAGCAACGTGCTATACATTCAGACCCGAGAAGACTGTGAGTCGACTCTTGATGTATTTTATCTCCGCACACACATGGATAAAGCAATTTTATCCAAGGGTTTAAGACGTTTCAGTTACGGTGTGGGAGGCACATTCATGCGGGGGGGTAGAGGCTCTTTGTAAGGCTGAGGTAGCTGATTAAAACGTCTTTGTGCTCTGATGTGCCATTACCAGTGCTAATGAGAATTAAGAAGCCAAAAAGCGTGTGTGTGTGTGTGTGTGTGTGTGTGTGTGTGTATGCGTATGCGTGTGGTGTGTGAGATGAGCCTAAGGGTGTGGATCTGTGCATGTAAAGCCACTGAAGGGAGGAGGGGTTGTTTAGTGTGTGTTTGTACGAGCGTGTTTCCCAGCTTTGCTGTGAGAAAATGCGCTATTGTGTATGTGCAAGTCTCACCCAGCACACTGTACAAGAGAGAGATTAATTCTTTGTAGCTTAGAGAGAATTAATTTTGTGCTTACACTGGTGGGTCGTGGATTACATTCGGATCCGCCTCTTTGCTCTCTCCCCAAGGCCCTGACAAGGAAGGAGGCAGGCAGGGGTAGAAGAGATTTTTAAGAAGTGTCATTTCAAAAAAGGGGCCTTTATTCTCTTTTCCTATGGCTTATTTTGTGTGTGCGTGTGTGTGTGTGTGTGTTAACTTCACTGCAGGAGCTTTTCAAATATGTGCCCGTGTGAGTGTGTGTTGATCACATCTAGGCTGAGCGACTCTTTTTTTGCCCTGATGTGGGCCGACACGGTGTCCAGGGGCAACCTCTTCACATACGTTCAACATTATCTTTCTGATCCTTTTGCCCTTGGTGCACCGCGCGGCATATGGGAAAGTGTTTACAGTGGAGTTGTGCAAACAGCAATCGTCAGGCCCCCTCGCTCCGGTGTAAATGCACAGATGACAATGATTCATGACCGCTTTCTGCGGGCATCCTATCAAATGTGCAGATGTGTGTTTACATGCTTGTTACAGTGCTTGTTACAGTGCTTGTTACAGCGCTTTGGATACTTTATGGTTCTTTGTGAGGCATCGCATCCTTTTTGAGTTATTGAGAATCTCAGTAGGTATACCAATACATTCTTTGAATCAACATTTATCTATCTATCTATCTATCTATCTATCTATCTATCTATCTATCTATCTATCTATCTATCTATCTATCTATCTATCTATCTATCTATCTATCTATCTATCTATCTATCTATCTATAAACACATACTGTACATACACATACACTCTATAAATACATATATATTATGTTGTACTTAAGGATTAAAAAAAAAAAACTAAACATCATTTTTTTTTTTAATGAAAAGAAAAAGGAGGGGAGTCTATCCAAGTTTAGACAAGCATTATGCACAAGCTAAGCAGAAACACTCTTGTGCTGGGGAAAAAAAAAGGCTCGGTGAACCAGCATCGTAAAGTCGAAGCATTGTAAGTCGACTACATTATAACTCGAGGACTTCCCGTATATGTTTAATTGCTGTATATACCTCTGTCCAAATAGAACATTTAAACAAGTGTCAAGCTTTACAGATAAGTAAATAAACAATTTCGTTCTAAAACTATTGAGCAATCAAATGGATCATTTTTTCTAGGAGTCTAATGGTACTGATAATCAAATAAAAAAGTGTTTATGTTATCCTCAGTATTTTGTGTTTTTCTGTCTGTGATGCAGACCCCGGGCCTCCAGCTGGCATCAAAGCTGTGCCCTCCTCCGCCAGCAGCGTTGTGGTATCATGGTTACCCCCTCACAAACCAAATGGAATCATCCGCAAGTACACCATCTACTGCTTGAGCCCTGGATCCGGCCAACCGGTGAGTCAAAAGGGGTGCATGCTCTTATTTGAAAGTAGACAAAAGCACCAAAGATGATACTTGGAACATGGGATTTTATTCTATTTTTTTGTTCAGCTTTTGCTGTTTGTAATTCATTCAATGCAAAGATAAAAGGTGAAACAGATTCAATTAAAACGTGCATGAATTGCGTGTGCACTCGCGCACTTTTTGCTGCAGTCTCAGCACGAGGCATGTGTGTGAAATGAGCTCTGCTCGTACCGCAGTGTGCGCGCGTGCGAGCTCACCCTCCCTCCTCATTTGCATATCTGCGTCTCATCACGTTGCCACGACAACCTCATCTGTTCATCAAGCAGTGCAGAAAAACACACTCACACATGCGACACTCACATCTATCTATCTATCTATCTATCTATCTATCTATCTATCTATCTATCTATCTATCTATCTATCTATCTATCTATCTATCTATCATCCATCCATCCATCCATCCATCCATCCATCCATCCATCCATCCATCCATCCATCCATCCATCTATCTATCTATCTATCTATCTATCTATCTATCTATCTATCTATCTATCTATCTATCTATCTATCTATCTATTTAGCCATTCGTGCGTCCATCTGAAGCCCCATGCAGAGTTTGGGATGATTACTATGTAAATGAGCGCAACTGGAAAGAGGGTAGGAAAGAAGGAGGGATGGGATGGGGAGGTTGCAGGCAGGAGAGGTTTGCATACACACCGCGCAGGGAGTACTTTTGTTCTTCTTTTCATTATCTAGCTCTATTGTTCCCTAGATCGCCGCTATCTCCACGCCTAAGGAATATTTTAATATCCGTTTCAACAACGCGCTCACTTGTGCACCCACACCGAACCTTCACACACACATCTCCCCCCCATTGCCATTTTTGACTGGTTCAATTTTCATACAGACACCAATTCATTCATGACTTCCCTTATAACTCCCTTCCGCCCCCTCCACCTGTGACAAATGCACAGAGGAGTCATTGAAGTAAATGTGAGTCAGCAAGAGGTTGTAAAGTATAAAGTGAGGGGGTGGTGCGCTGAGGGTCACTGTACAGGCGGATGGATACAAGCAAGGAAGCGAAATGATGACACAGCCAGGGGTGAAGGCCAGGCAGAGAGGAATGATTGACAAACACAGGCTGAGAAATAGAAACATGCCCGTGTGGGTGCCGCCACTCATACTTTCGAACAAAATTGTGAATGAACTTGCCGGAAAGACTATAAGACAGCATACTCAATTTTACTGACCACCCGGAAAAAAACAACTGAACCTCCGAAAATGTCGCTGCTTTTGCACGAGATTTGTGTAACAAAAGTGACTCCTGCTTATGTTCACATTTATACCCCAAATTGTTCATATTCTTGCAGATAAAAAAAAATCTATTTGCCAAATTGCTGCTTGTTGTGAAGTGACTTAAGTTCAATAACTATTCAGCTTGTTTCTGTAATTTTTGTTAACAAGTCAAAACCAAAAAAAGAAATAAATCTCCTGAACAACTCATATCTCGACTAATTTCCTTAGTTGGGCCATTTGTATCGCAAGGCACCAATACATGAAGGATTAATTGGTGAAGGTCTGAGGCGTGGCTGCCAGTCTTTCTGTGTAAGCATACAGTAAGTGTGTTTTGAGAACACAGTGATGTGACTAGACAGCAGACACATGGCTGGGTTAAACACACTGCAATTACACATCCACCTCGGGTCATGTATGCTGTTTGTGCTATCAGTGGGTGCAAGTGTGGAGTTGTGTTATTCTGCATTTGTTGTGGCTGCTGTAGATTGGCCTCATTACTGTAGTGTGTGACTTTATGATAATGCTCAACCTTTCTGCCCATTGTCTTCACCCTGTCTTGAGAGCACCTTTGCTCTCATCTTCATTTCTTCCCTTCCAGCATCCCCCCTACATATGCAGACATACAAAAACACGCACATTTTCTCAAATTATGACCCCAAAAAATACTACTCATACCTTCCGCGAGACTTCTCGGTTTTGCGTTGAGGGGAGACTTGAGGGCTTGTTTCGCATTAAACTGATGTTCACTGAGTCCTTCACATTAGTTCTGCCTCTATGATAAAGTGACAGTGTGGCCCAGTGTTTATAACACCCTGGATTTTACTCACTGATTATGTTGCTACAACAGAATGAAATTATATGATTCTCTTTTGAACAAAACAATGCTGCTACCCTTATTATTTTATAATTTTATAATTGTTCAAACTAAAATCAGCATATACAGTGGGTTTTTACTGGATATACTGTAAGTTTCATTGGTGTACAACTGAAATACATCAGACTGAATGTGTGGTTTTATTTTATAAAACTAAGATTAAAACCTAAATAACTAAGCTGACTATAGAACATTAGAGTGCATACTTAAAGTTAGTACTGGTAATGTGCATTATCGCCATCAATAAAAGCGGATAACACAGCTTAAAGCAAATGTTTAGGTCAGTGTGATCCCAAAAGATGTCTTTCTGTTTTGTTAGTATACCACTTATGTCTTCAGCTTGTGCCAATGTTTTTAATGTTGTGTGTTTGACTTACGTCCTCCCTGTGTCCTCTCTACCGTCTCCCTAGATGCCCAGTGAATATGAAGCCAACCCAGAGCTCGTCTTCTACCGCATCAGCCACCTCAACCACAGGCAGCAATATCTGATCTGGGCTGCGGCCGTCACCACTGCAGGACGTGGAAACTTCAGCGACAAGGTCACCGTTGAGCCCGCCGCCAAGGGTGAGGTCCCATTGTGTGATAGCGGGTTTGGATATTAGGTGACTTGACATGCCTACTGGTTTGGTAGACCACGTCTTTAGTAGACGTCCCTGAACTGAACCCTGAACTGGTTGCCAGCCAATTGCAGGGCACACAAAGATGAACAACAATTCACACACCCAATCACACCTAAGCACAATTTAGTACTTCCAATACAGCTGCCATGCATATTTTTGGAATGTGGGAGGAAGCCGGAGTGCATGGCGAGAACCCACGCGGGCTCGGGGAAAACATGCTAACCACTGCGCCAGAGCCTCCCTTGAAGCGGACACTAAAACTATATCAAAGACAGCAAGAATGACAAATTATGTAATTTAGACAACCACATAACTTTACCTTTAGAAAGTCAGCTTATTGCTAACACACAATGCAAAACCCTTTGACCAGGTCAAAACATAGCTTAAAAGTAGCAGTTATTTTGCTATCGATGTGTTCAATGACCACTCACACAGTAGCACATCTCACACATCAATGGAAATATTAATTCCATACACCAAACAATAATGACTGTTCCATTAGCACATTGCAGGAGCTATTTTTGTTATTTATTTGACAAACCAAACTCAGAACAGCCTCTTGACAGCTCAAAGGGCAGGGGATACAAATTTTATTATATTTGCACAAAAACGGGAACAATTTCAAATGTTGGATCATGCTGAGTGCATTGATTTGTTTAGCGCTAGTAGACTGTTATCAAAGGTACCAATTAGCATTAGCTAAAGTATTAACACAGCGACCAGTTACCGGATTGAACAAAGATTTAATTAGCTGTAAATAGTTCCCAGTGAGATTTATTGCATATTTCATTTTCAGTTTAAAATTTTGAAAATCTGGTAACCTTACTTTCGGAAAGTTTGCTGGCCTATGTTAACACTGCAAAACTCCATAGACAAACAAATAGCTTTAATTGTAATGGTCTTATAATTCCTTAAGAAATGGATATTTTGTGATAATACTCATCTATTCATAGTTTTCATTTTCTGCAATAAAAGATTAATATTGCTGAACCTTAATGAGTAACTTCATTGTGAAAATGAGCGTTGCTTGTTTCTGTGGGTCAGTTTAGTCCTAAGATTACAAATCCCCAACAATAACGGTAGATACATAAGAAACAAGTTTAATTTTTGCTTGCAATCTTTGAGCATCACCTCAGACAATCAAGTCCCTTTTCCCTCAATGTTTTTTTTTCTCCACATCGCTCCCTCTCAATATCTGTGTAGCATAGCAAGGTGCTCTATTGATTTTGTAGGTTCAGAGGGCATCAGATAAACTGCTCTGAATTGAGAAAGGTGATCGGAGTGCATAAGACTAAGAGAAAACGGCATGACAGGAGAAGACTTAACTAATACAGCAGACAAGAAAAGGGCAAGTTAAATCAATAGGCGCTGTATTAAAAGGCGGGCAAAAATAATAGAGTTAGAATTGATAAGGAGTACTGTCGGCTGTTGCTTTTTATTTTTTTAACTGCTGGGTGTAAAGGTTTGCTAGCGCGCGTGCGTGTGTCTGTGTGTATGCAAGTGTGTGATCGGCAGCTGTAAATGGCAGCATCCTCAGGCTTGCCCACTCGATACTTCATTCAACCAGAACATAAGTGCACTAGAGTGCTGGCGTTAAGAAGCCTAGCCAGAGAAAATAAGTGGGTGGGTGACGAGGCCTCCCGAATGGATGGATTTTTTTTTTTCCATTATATCCTCTCGGCTCATTCTCTGTCACGTCCTGTATTATTCGCATTCCGTACTTTGCCAGGCAATGCCATTTGTTACGGTTTAGTGCAAGGTATCAGCCATCACATATAGTCTGGGGAGACATATTTTAATCAATTTATTCACCACATAGGTCCCAAGATATTTCTGTGCTTCCGGCTGGGAAAGGACCTTTTTTCACTTCCAACTTGACTGCCCCGATGTGTCTTGTCATTCTGGACATTTTCATGCCCGGCTCAAGTCGAGCAAATTGTGCATTCTGACATGGCGCATAGGTGTTTTCGTTCGTTCTTTCTTTCGTTCTTTCTTTCTTTCTTTCTTTCTTTCTTTCTTTCTTTCTTTCTTTCTTTCTTTCTTTCTTTCTTTCTTTCTTTCTTTCTTGCTTTCTTTCTTTCTTTCTTTCTTGCTTTCTTGCTTTCTTGCTTTCTTGCTTTCTTGCTTTCTTTCTTACTTGATTTCTTATTTTCTCTCTTTTTTCTTTCTTTCTTTCTTTCTTTCTTGCTTTCTTTCTGTTTTTGTGTGTAGAAAGGGGTGTTTGTACCCTTGTGGGTGTAAACACAGCAACTTGCTTCCCGGGCAGTGAAAGCAGCTCCAAATGGTTCAATCACTGGCCTGACTGATTAATCGGCTAGTTATGGCCAAAATTTGCCAAAAATATTTGGCCAAATTGCCAATATTTACATGTAATTTTAAGTCTGCAAATCTCTACCCTCATCTTTTATAGGAGTTGTATACAAGTAATCCTGGGGTGATTATTTATTACACATAAATCCATACCCCGGCCTTCTATTCACAAATATAAATCATGAAATTTCCCGATAAGCTCCTTCTCCAGACCTGTCATTCAAAACATAGCAAATATTAATCTTTGCAATGATTAGGTGAGCAACTCAAGAAGCATCCCTTTTCATACCCAAAGTCACAGTTTGTTTAAATAAATAATGCAACACCAATTGACCATAAATGTGTTCATTAAGACGGACATTTTACTACTAGCAACCCAAACACATTTGACAAGAATTGATATCCTTCCAACTTTACCTTACAAATGACAATATTACACTATTTTTACTTTTGACCCCTCCCGTACTTGGGGAGTAGGTATCAGGCCAGCCCTTGAAAAGTGAAGAGCAACATACAATTGACATCTACTGAAATGCATTGGGAAGAAACGAACGCTACAGTCGGCCAGTTAATCGTTAATCCGTATGTTTTGTTTTTCTGCCAAAATTTGGCATCGGCCTAAAAATATCAACATCAGGTGGTCTAACATCTATTCTACTTTCAGTGGCCAATGTATCAAAAGCGGCAGGGGTGTGTATATATATGATAATGCCATCATTCCTCCATGACGCACTACATGGTGCAGCACAAATTCCCAAACACACAAAAATAGACTTTCTTCAGCTCAGAAATCAGGAGGTGACAACTTTTACCAAAGTCCCGCCCATGAGTCATCACACCTTCTTGTCCATATTCCATCAGCCCCTGCTAAGATCCTGTCATTTGGGGGTACCGTGACAACTCCGTGGATGAAAGAAGTACGCTTACCTTGCAACTCAGTAGGCGAACCAGCCCCAACCATAAAATGGACCAAAGACAGGTGAGAAACGACACAAAATGGAGTCACGTGCCAAAATTAGAACAGTGGTATTAAAATATGATGTGTGTCTCTTGGGCAGTGAGAACACGGCCATCCCAGTGTCTTTGGATGGACAGCGCCTCATTATGGCCAATGGGACTCTTGTGCTGCGCACTGTCAAAGCTGAAGATTCTGGCTACTACACCTGCACGGCCACCAACACGCTGGGCTTTGACACCATCATCGTCAATCTTTTAGTGCAAGGTGGCAAACTGACACTATCTGTTTATTATCCTTGAGCGGGGCAAGAGGGAACAGTTCAACGTCAACCTTAAGTGAAGATATTCATTGTGAATGTCTTGTGTGCAGTTCCCCCAGATCAGCCTCGACTCACCGTGTCCACCACCTCCACTTCCTCTATCACTCTGGCCTGGATACCAGGAGACAACGGAGGCAGCTCCATCAGGGGTATGGATGCATATGGTCTTTTCTTTCATATAAAATCAAAATTGATCATGAGCCGAGTTTTGATGCACAGATGTGAGTTTTGACTCGGAGGCAGTAATCGCTGGACGGACAAACCGGATTCACTCAGGACTTGTCTTCCTGTGTGTGTTTTTTTTCCCCTTTCTTTTGTTTTAATCAACAGTTAACTGATTTTGAAAATGTGAATATTAAACTATATTTTGGGATACTTTGATGTTCTGTTGACAATTTGAAATATTCAAATATTGTAACACTTGCGTTGAGAAGCGAAGAATGAATGGGTTTGATTGAGTTTAAGTTTATTTGTACTATGAGGACATACCCTTGAAGGTACCGCTGCAATGACAAGCCATTGAACCCATAAAAGTACACATTTAACACTTTTTTTCCTGACAGTGTATAAAAGGCATATTGATTACCCTCATTAGCAAAGATTCTGTGTAAGCACTATCCCACTCTTGAGATTTTTAAGTAACCTAACGAGGCCGTCCTTCAAACTGTGATTAAGACGGACTAATATTGCCACCTAGTGGACACATTTTTATCACAAGACGGGGATGCTCACGGTTACTGTAGTTTGTAAGTGATGAATTGTCACGACTGTAATGAATGCAATGCTTTATTTGTGTTTGCACCGTGCAGGTTTTGTGCTGCAGTACTCTGTAGACAACACAGAGGAGTGGAAAGATGTGTTCATAAGCTCCACCGAGCGCTCCTTTAAACTGGACAACCTGCGCTGCGGCACCTGGTACAAAGTCAAGCTGGCGGCAAAGAACAGTGTTGGAGCGGGTCGCATCAGCGAGATCATCGAGGCCAAGACCCACGGTAGAGGTGAGGCACCCCTCAAATTATTATGATATCTTATTATATAATTAGCCATATTTTTCTAATTACTGTATAACTATCAGAGAAGGGCTATAAGAAATAATCTAATCTCATTTTGAAAAATGCAAAAGCTCTTCTACCTCCTTGACATTTGACCGTTTTTATGTTAACTGCATATTTTAATTTCAATGTCTATGAAAACATACCATTATTTTATTTTATAAAACTCTGTCCATATGTGCAACTCCTCACTAGGTGATTGTAACACCACAGAAAATGTTCTGGTTATGCCCCTGCCCTCGGGCATCATTAGAATTCAGTAGAAAATTGAAACAATAAGCTTTATATAATTTACTTCATTTTTTACATATTTTTCATTTGATTTAAATGATTTGCAAACTACCAGGGGTAAGGCCTCCCTTGGCTAAACTACTGTTAGAATGATGTGGAAAAAATGGCCCAAAAAAGGTCAAATACATGGGTTGAAAACAAATAAATAAATAAATAAATAAAACAGCTGTGGTCACAATGCTTCCAGAGCCCCAGTTCAACAAGGACCAACCTGTGTTCACCCACATCAACTCCAGCCACGCCCGCCTCAACCTTCAGGGCTGGGCCAGCGGCGGCTGTCCGATTGGCGCCGTCACACTGGAGTTTCGCCCGAAAGGTGAGTTATTTCCATACCTACGAGGGCGAGCAAAAAATCATAAATGTCTTTACATGGCCGTGTTGCTTCAGGTACGTGGGCGTGGCAGAACGTGCGCACCAACGCCACCACAGACGTGTTCCTGGCCGAGCTGCGTGAAGCCACCTGGTACGAGCTGAAGATGAAAGCCTGTAACAGTGCTGGCTGTGGAAACCAGAGCTCCCAGTTTGCCACGCTGGATTACGACGGCAGTGAGTTGGTTGATGACACTCAGACATTCAACTGGCTGATTCGAGAGTTATCCCTGCCTTCTTTTTTTTCTAGGCACAATTCCTCCAATCAAGTCCCCCTTGGAAAAGAATGATGATGTGAAGAAGCTGTTTTCTATTGGCTGCCCCGTGATCCTGGTCACGCTTGGCGTGGCGTTACTCTTCATCGTCCGCAAGAAACGCAAAGAGAAGCGGCTGAAGAGACTGCGAGGTGAGACCGCCAGCAAACTAGGACGTGCGAGTGTGATGAGTTGGCAGTAAGAACAAAGCAGCCTGAAGTGTGAAACAACTTCAAATAGATTTTGAAATGACGCTTTACCTCTGCCAAGAAGGTTATTTGACTTTGTTCTGTGTTATTTGCTATAGCTTCCTGTCTAGAGACTCATACATCTGTGCCACCTCATTTTAAGACCGCCCCCACCTTCCATATTCTTTTTTTTTTTTCAAACTTAAAATCTGATTGGTTTAAAATGTGTAAGTTGGTTGAATGTTGAATGTTGATTAAACATTTAGCTACTAATGAACTATCGGACCGATTTCTGATATCAGTATTGGATCAGGACACAGCTATTTTTTTTTAAATTGGGGTGATTCCCATTCAAAAGCTATCACAATTTTCAAGGACTTATATTTTATAATTAAGTCTAATTTTGGAAGCTGGAATTTAGAAGAAATCCATTTTTTTCTGTGTTATAGGCATTCGAAATTAATCTTTCAATAAGACCATTTGCAGGGCACACCAGGACTAACAGCCATTCAGGCACCCAATCACACCTAAGGACAATTTAGTGTGTCCAATACATCTGCCATGCACGTTTTCTGGAGTGGGGGTGGAAGACGGAATAAACCCATTCGGGCTTGGGGAGAACATGCAAACTCCACACAGAAAGGCCGTCGCTAGCTTGAATTGAACTCGGGTCCCTTAACTGTTAGGCTAACCACTTAGACACCAGGCCCATATTATTTATTAATTAATGAATTAATTTATATATATATATATATATATATATATATATATATATATATATATATATATATATATATATATATATATATATATATATATATATATATATATTTATATTGAAAGCTAGATTTTTTATTCAACAGTTAATTTTATTGCCCATTTGCATGTTTCTTTCCCGGCAATCGCTTTGCTTATCATGACCTTATTACATGACCCTTATACGTGCTTCATCCATCAAATTCTCATAACGGTTGTTCTCATTATGTTCACGAGTGGGGGAATAAAAATGATCAGGATTGTTTTTATGTCCCATTATATTTTACATAGTTTAATTTTGCAGTTTTTTTCCCCCCCTGACATCGCTTATTTTTGTATCGCTGGAAAAAATGCCTTTCTTCTTTTCCCCCCAGATGCCAAAAGCCTAGCAGAGATGCTGATCAGGTAAGGTGCATCTCGGACTCCCGGTTTTGAAATCCTCCTCCAAAAGACAGAGTTTTAAACTGAAGCTTTGTTGATATCCCAACACCGCGAATGTTTGTGGCTATGTGTGGCGCAGTAAAAACAACCGAAGCTTTGACACCCCAGTGAAGGGGCCGCCTCAGGGCCCGCGCTTGCACATCGACATCCCCAGAGTGCAGCTGCTGATCGAAGACAAAGAGGGCATCAAGCAGATCGGTGAGAGGAAGGCCCAAAGCGAGCGCCGGAGAGACAGAGCGTTGTTGTGCTTGCATCGGCGTGCGCGGCGCAGGAATGATAAACACAGGACCGGTTTATGTGAGCTGTTTCCTGCCTCTCGGACAGGCGAGGACAAGGCCACCATACCTGTGACGGACACGGAGTTCAATCAGACCGGGAACCCCCAAAGCTTCTGCGCAGGTGTGTCCGTTCACCACCCTGCTCTCATCCAGAACACTGGTCCTTTGATTGACATGTCAGACATCAGACCAGGAACCAGTAAGTGATCCTTCTCCTCGTTGGGCCTTCTCACCATCTGAGACAAACTTGAACTAACCGAAGCACTGAGCCATAATGCAAGTGTCCATATGAGCCACGTGTCTTCCTGGTTTGTTGAACCCCCATTAGATGTGCCTTAAGTGTCTCGCGTCTAATGTTTTGCCCCGACCTGAGACGTCCTCTGCACTCCAATCCGCCAGATCCGGTTTCCAGGAAGAGCGTCAAATCCGCCCACAGTATCAGGAACCGCTACTCCAGTCAGTGGACCCTGACCAAGTGTCAGGCTTCCACGCCGGCCCGCGTCCTCGCTTCCGACTGGCGCACGGTCAGCTCGCAGCACGGCATCACCGTCACCGAGAGCGACAGCTACAGCGCCAGCCTCTCGCAGGACACAGGTTCGCCGCTTAACAGCCGCAAGCTTAAAACCGGTTGTCACAGTTACCTGGAAAAAGTAACTTGGTTCCTTTACTGCTTTAACATCCCTGTTGTGTTTATTTACAAGGAACAGCAGTAATGTCCCAGGTCACTTTGACCCGCAGCATATTTAGTCACCCAAATGTGTCAGAAATGTGTATGATCCAAATCCAATAGTTTGTTTTAACCAGTGGTTTACTGTATGTTCGTTTTCAAAAACAGCAATGGAGTCTCTAGGTCAGTTTGATCCCGGGCATCAATAGGAATGTTAAAAAAGAACTAATTTAGAATTAGTGAAGTAGTTACATTTCACAGCGACCGATCATCCTGCTTAACGTCAAAAAGACACTCCCCGTTTTGCCAGAATTAGCCTTTACACTTGTTATTCTAGTTATTATTAAACTTTTAATCCTCACGCCTTTTCAGACTTTGAGTGCTATTACTTCAACATAATTAATCAGCTATACGTCATTCCCATTTCAAAATGTTCCATTTATTCATGAACACCGGCAGTTTAATATTTTTCATCCTGAAAATTTCCCCCAAATTCAAAATTTTTCAGCCAAGAATTCACCATTCATTTCCGATGGTATTTTCAACATTAACATTGTTACCCTTTGAAATTCAAAACATTTAGCTTTTTTTATTTACTCTGGGAAGGATTTTCAAAATTCTAAAATCTCAAAATTTTCCCCCCAAAAATACGTACAAAATTTCAGAAACTTTTAAATTATTTGCTTTTCGCCTCTTAATATATACATTGTTTAACTGATTCAAGCAGATCACTTGAAACTGCTTTTGCTTATTCCCCCTGATGCCAAAATTTCCAATTTGGAACATTTTAAAAACCTCACCATTTAAATGCCCACAAAAATGACCAAATTAAGATTGTATTTGTTTCTCTTCCAGAATTTTTTTTTTTTAACAATCTCTACATTCAAGCCATTCCTACGGTGGTCCTGAAGTGCGAAACAAAACAAAAAATTGTATTCAAAATTCTATTTAGGCTGAAGATTTGGTTTTCCATCGACTGAAAATAGCCCTAGCACGGGAGGGAACATGTAAACTTCATAAATGCAGTGGCCAGATATTTTTGTCCATGAAATCCCACCGGAGTGATTTTCTTCCCTCAGACAAGGGCCGCAACAGCATGGTGTCGACGGAGAGCGCCTCGTCCACCTACGAGGAGCTGGCCAGGGCGTACGAGCACGCCAAGCTGGAGGAGCACCTGCAGCATGCCAAATTCGAGATCACAGAATGCTTCATCTCGGACAGCTCGTCCGACCAGATGACCACGGGCACCAATGACAACGCCGACAGCATGACGTCCATGAGCACGCCCTCGGAGCCCGGCATCTGCCGCTTCACCGCCTCGCCGCCCAAGCCCCAGGACTACGATCGCGGCAAGAATGTAGCCGTGCCCATCCCGCACCGCGCCAAAAGTAAGTCTTCTTCATTCAATTCTGACCCTAACTCATATGTATATGTATACATATATATATATATATATATATATATATATATATATATATATATATATATATATATATAAAAATGGGGGAAAAAATTAGTGACTTGACTTAAAATTTTCTTATATTTACACTGCATTGGGGCAGCAAACTTCACTCACTCAAATTTCAAATAGAGACTACAAGCTGTTCATTGCTATTCCCTGGTAAGCTTTACTGTCAAACGCAAATTTGAATAAAAATAGATTAAATTGTGTATTTCAAACTGGGACATACTGTAACATAGCCTTTGGAATATCCGCTAGCTTAATGCTAACACCCAATGCAAAACGTCATAGCCATGCTAATGAGTGGCATTTGTCACGGCATTTTAGCTCTTTAAAAAGATAGTAAACTTATTTAGTCATTTTCAGCAGTTGAAACAATACTATTTCATCAATCAATATCAAATTTTAAATAACTAAATTATAATGAATTAATACTTTGCCTACTTACTGGCAACTGAACAAAATCAAATGTGCTCAAGGTTGATTTAAATGATTATGTCATCAGCCTGCTCTGCATAATCCTGATAATGACCCTGATTTGAATGAGGGATGTTGGAGGGAAACATTGAAAACCGTCTGGATTGCAGTTCTCGAGGACCGGACTTTGCCATCCCTGCTTTCATCACTGGAGAGTTGTGCACAAATGGGGCAGCAACACATGATGGCAGACAAATCAATTCAATCATTCACTGCATTTTCGTGAACCACTTATTGTAAATGTTACCCCACCTAGTGGCCGAAAGTGGAATTACTCACCAAAACAACGATGAAATTGGGTTATGCGTAAAAAGAAAATCATTAATAGCAGAATCAATTGGGACCTGTAATTGAAGGACTTTTAGAACACTCTAAAAGTGTTTTTAGAGTGTGAAATCAATAATCCAGTCCCACCACTGATGGTTTTTTTTTCCTTGATTTGTCGCCGATAGGTGACTACTGTAACATCCCCCTTTACATGAAGTCAGACCCCTTCTTCCGAAAGCAGTCCGATCACCATGACCCGTGTCCGGTGGTTCCGCCCCGCGAAGCCTCCATCCGCGGCCTGGCCCAGCGGGCGTACCACACCCAGGGCCGTCACATGACTATGGACTCTGCAAAGCAGCAGGCGCTCACCATGGGCCACTCTGGCCTGTCCAACCTCACCTCCTCCGGGGCATCTGGCGGAGGAGCCACTGGCGGAGGAGGGGGAGGCGGAGGAGGAGGAGGCATGTCCGCCAACTCCAGCAGCTCCACGCTCCCCCAGAGGACACTCACCATGCCCGGCTCCTCGGCCGCTGGGGCCCAGAGCGCGGCCGCCGCGGCTGCCGCCACCGCCGCCGCCGCCGGGGCGACCTCATCTTCCGGCGGGGCCGCGGGAGCCACGGGAGGCACGCCGGGCGGCGCCTCCTCCTCCTCCTCCAAGATGGGAGGATCCAGAGACTCTCTTTTGGAGAGCAGCTCTTCAGGCTTAGGCAGACTACAGAAGCAGAGGGATGGGGGCGCGGGGGCCTACTCCAAGTCGTACACACTGGTGTAGCCTGACATGGTAACGGATAACAAAAAAGATTAGCGGTCAAATGTGGGGCGAAGAACACCGACGCCCGGCTCCTCACCCGAAGGTGCTTGGGGGTGCTGCTCGGGCTCCAATTGACACCACAAGTAAGGAGGAGTTTGGGGTGGGTGGGGGGTCTCCACAGCACAGGGGGTGTTGCCTTTCTTTCTGCCTGATTACATTTCTCCCCCGTTTCTTTGAAGTCATCACTTGCCAAAGCGCATATGATTTATTTGTCTACTTTGACCCCCACTCATGCACAAAATCCTCTCGACAGGTGGTTGCCTGGATTTCCGGCGCAACGGAGCTCATATCACGGCATCGTGCCACGGCGGGATGCTTTTATTGTATGCATTAGCCACCCAACTTGGTGGCTCCATGAAATATCTTTTGCATGTTTCATGGAACACGTAAGAAACACGCTGGTGAGGGGCTACCCGCTTCTGGCGTTAGGGAATATAATCTCGCAGCCTGCGTGTGTGTGAGTATGTGTGTGTATATGTGTAAATATATACAGTTTATGTGCACGTGTGGCAGGCACAGAAAGGGTGGACCTGTATGCTGAGCGTCCAAACACATAAACCCACAGTCCGTTTTGTACGTACTTATGAAGCTGCGTTTCCAAGTGTTTTTGAATGCTAATGTTGTTTGCAATGAGAGAAAGGCAAAAGGGGTTATACGTAACTTTTAGGGTTCTTTATACCCATACGGCATCACTATGATTAGCAAACATGTCACTTCATGACTTGACTGCAATGGAGGTTTTTAGTGTTCCTAAATCAGTCCCTAGCCACTAGACCCTAACGAGACGCAGTGTTGGTTTGTGTCCACTGTCGTGGTCATTAGATTTTGTTCGAAATCTTTTCACTCATTCAGGCTACCCTACAAAGGCCTAGTGTGCTCAGGAGAGGACACCGGGCCTTTCCAATGATATCTCATGCGTTTGGGTGGGATGCAATTAATGTTTCTGGCTTAAATAAACATTTTCATTTCACAAATAAGTTTATTGGACAACATGAATGAATGAAAATGAAGCTCCTCCCCAAAATTCAATATAGTTCCTTGGCAACAAGATGGCATCAAAGCACTACATACTGTAATTATTATACAGAGCTTTGACTTTAATTAAATAAGGGGGTAATAGGTACCCAAATAAATCATCTTTAAAAAACTAATATGCGGCAGAACACTATTGTGATTAGTGAGTAGCAAATGAGTGAATGATCCCAAAAAAGGTATGGAGTGTTGGGTTAAGTGAACAAAAAAAGCAAGATAATAACCTTAGCTGTATACTGTACACGGTGCTGTGTTTTTTTTTTGTTTGGTTTTTTTTGGATTAACTTTTTATTTCTTTATGATCCCAAAGCATTATCCCATAACAAATAATCTGTTCCAAATAAAGAATACCTAAAAATAGTTGCTCCAAATGATCAAAGGTAACTAACATCAGGGCTCTCGCAATAGAAAAAGATATATATATATGTTTGTTTAAAAAAATATATGTACATATATATTTCTATTCAAATATATATCAAATATATGACTATTGAGGATGAAAATAACTGAAAAGCGTTCTAATTGAAAATATATTAGAAAAGATCACAAGACAATCGCTCCGAAAGAGAAAAGAAAAAAGTGACAGAAAAGCGAGTTACTGTAACAGGTAGCACAAGGAGGAAAAAGCACAGTAAAGTTGTTGTGGTGTGAGATTGTGTTGCTAGGTAGAAAATAAGCAGTGTGTGGTGAGCTTGCTGTTGAAAAAGAAAGAGTAAAAACGAGCAAACTATACAGCGGATGGAAAAAGTCTACACACCCCTTTTCAAATGCCAGATTTTGTGTGCTACCAAAGAAGACAAGAATAAACATAAGAACAACTGAATTTATTTAGGGTTCCTCAAAGGCGCTTTAAATGCTGGTGGGTGTGAGCACAACCCCAGTTATGGGGGGGTGCCCACTTACGCAACCCCCTCATCGGTCATTTAAAAATGTGTTTTCAATTGAGTCAAACTGGTCAGAGGTCGAAGCATTTACTTTGGACTTTTTGCAGTATTCGAACAGGGGTGTGTAGACTTTTTATAGTCGCTGTACAGTAAGTGAGTGAGCTTGTTGTAATATGTCGTATTTTACATTTCGAAGGTGTGTTCACTACCTTGATGCCGTCAACCCCACGCAAACTAGTTTCTGCGTCACTTTGACTTTTACATTTCCACTTCTCCATGTACGAAAGCAAATGTTGGATGGAGGGCCTGCTTTCGTTCTGTCACATGCATATTGCATGGAGTGATATGTTCAAGTTGACAGGAAACACTGATCTGATGTCAGGATGCTCAAAGTAAATCTTAATGTCTTATGCAGAAATCTACCCTTCTTTAAGATATCTTTTTTCAGACTTACTTTTTAAATGATTTTAAAAACAATAGTACACTTTAACCTGACATTTTTTTTGTTTGTTTTCTTGAGCGTGCATAAAGTGACAGTGGATTACAATAACATGATGTGCTTTTTAGATGGACTTTTAGGAATTTAAAAAAAAAAAACACTATAGTATGTTGGCCATTACGGTGGTATACGAAGTGAAGGATTTTTTTTTTTTTTCTTATTTTTTGGAGGTGGTCTACTGTCAAGTTTGAGAACAATTACTTTTAGTCATTTCTGTAGCAAGGCTAATAGAAATTGGATTACTTAAAAAAACAAAACAAAAAAAAACCAAGGAAAATCACTTTAATGGACTGACATCATGATATGTTTTTCCACTTTCCGCAGATAAATACATACATATAAATTACATTTGGCACATTGGCGATTTAATTTCTTATCAATAATGAGTTTTAAGTTACTGATATTTCGAACCAGGAAGTGAAACATCTTGTTTACTGAAGCAGCATCTCTCGCCGTGTGGCTGATTCACCACCTTCATGACATTCTTCAATTCTGGCCAGCCACAAAACAAGTATCCAGCCATCTTCTTGACCGCTCATCCTCATAAGGCTCGTGGAAGATGGAGGCTATTCCAACAGAGTGAATAACAGGGATAAAAACAGACATTTTACTGAGATTAAAACGCAAAACAGCATCAATACAGCTCTCTTACTAACACCAGTTCCTCCTATCAAATCAGTCTTGCGGGAACCCGGTATTTATAACATCAGTTCTGCCTGTGGGTGAATTATTTACTACTGATGTTGATTGTCCTACTGTGTGCTACCAAACACAGATTTCCCCCAATTTGGCATTTTTTACAGTGAAGCATTGTAACTAATAAACTCTGCCATTTATTTGTACAACTCGGTGCAAAATCTCTCCTCCTCAACGTCGGGATTAAAACAAAACAAACACACACACACACACACACACACACACACATATATATATATATATATATATATATATATATATATATATATATATATATATATATATATATATATATATATATATATATATATAAATTGATCTCACAGCAGAAAAGTTGTTCCATTTTCTCTCAACAGTGTCTTCAAATGTTAAATTGTCACGTCACCTGTCACAAGGTTTATTTTTCAAATGATCACACATGATTCGAGTGTCAGCTTGGCATACCCACCTCAATGTTTTGTCATCGGTTCAACCAGTCAGAGGCCCCTCCCTCCCAGTGCTATACAGTATGACGTCATTTTTATTTCATCAAGAGAAACCCTGTGTACATAGGAAAGTGTTTTTGTATAAATGAGTACTATTTTCAACATCTTCACTAGATACCAGGGCACAATGTAAACTTTAAATTGAGGTTATTGTAATGAAACAAGAGGACTTACTGAAAAAATATTTAAAAAGAAAAAAAAAACAACAGCATATAGAATTATACAGAAATTGCTTTATCTTGATTTAATGAAACGTCAGGGTGGACCTTGCACAATTCAAATATGATATCTTGTTTTTCAGGCCATTTGGTTGCGTTGTTGCTTTTGATTTTAAGTTTGAAGCCCACTTGAGGACAGAAGCATTTGCATGTGGTGAACATTTTGCCGGTTGCAAAGTGGCAAATGCTGAGACGAGGGGCCATGAAAACACTTTGAAAATGCAGCGCTTGTTCCTTAATTCCAATTTTGCGGTCAAACGTTGGCTTTGATTTGCAACTGCTTGTGTTGAACTCGACATTTTCTTTTTCTATGAAAATAAACAAAAAGCAGGAAAAAATACTCAACACCTTGTGCAATAAAGCTATCTTTTTATGAACTGTGATTACATTTTCTTTGTTATTTTTTAATCATGCTGTCAATATGAGTGTCAAACCAAACTGAAGACCAAGTGATGGCAAAAGAAATATGAAAATGGCTGATATGAAAGCCCGTCAAAATAACTACTAAAATCGCTGTATTCTTTTGTCAAGAAAACTACAAAAATGGCCGAAGGACTCCTTCATGGACTGCTAAAAAAGAGCGGGTGTCTGATCTATTTAAACTATCAGTGAATAGTGAAACTATTTAAATATGCCACTACAATCTCTTTATGTCGATAAGTTTTATGCACCTCCACCTGTTTAAACAGGGACGGATTAATATTGAGTTTGCAACTATGAGATAAGCAGCAAAATCCGCTCAATAGTTCTGCGTACAGGTCAGGATTCATTTATCTACTGTTTTTACATGACAGCAGCATCCGTTAATTCACGCACTTAAGTAGTGCCATTTTTTTCCACAAGAGAACGCTACGGTACAAATAAAGTAAAGCACCAGAAGGACTGAGCACTTTTGTCACCTTTATTTATTTTGTCAAGGTCAACACATTATTGGTTTCACATTCATAACTTGTACATTAAACTGCAGAACCAAAACATTCTGCATTTCTGAAGCGACGTGGCTGTGTTCACAATAACTGCAGTCCTTATGCGCATGTGTAAAAGTAATCAAAAGGAAGCATTAGGCTGGTAAAAGGGGGGAAAACATTCATGTTGCACATAGCAGACACACTTGTGACATCTGGGAGTGGATTTGATTCGATTGCACAATTCCCCTTTGCTGTTACATACTGCTATTTTTCGGAACAAAATTGTACATAAAAAAGAATAACTATGCCAAAACCAAAAGGTTTCGTCCTTCTCATATAACTTGATAAAGTGCTTACATATCAAGGTGGCAAACCCTCCACAAACTATACTAAATATGGTGAAATGCGTTTATTTATTAAAATAGTTTGATGAGTTATTCCACAAAATACAGTGTAAATACGTAATTCAGTTAGAACGTCTTTTTTGTGAAGGCAGAATCATTTGATGCGTGAGTTGTGTTGGATTTTATTAGCTTGTGCAAATGTTAATACGTGAATAAACGAGCAAGCTCAAAATGTCCACTATAAAAATATAAGATGGTATGAGAAAATAGGAAACTTTGAAACTACTGAACCGCAGCGATGTTTTCACCTACCACTAGAGAGACACCTAGCGGTAGACTGTATACCACACTTTAGAGAATGACTGATTTAGCAATTAAGCAATTTGCAGTTTGTGGCGTACACGTAGTGTCCATCCACGGTTGTGCATCCAAACTAATCCAACTCGGTCTATTTTCCGTTCTTCTGCTTCTTCTGCTGGAACTTCCTGAAATGGGTTTGGATAGTGGCCGCAGCCTTGTCCGCCTCCACGGGGCTGAGGGGCGGCGGGCCGGCCAGCTCGGTGCAGCACGTGCCGTTACTGACGTTGGAATCTTAATGACAATATATGGCACAGAGTTGCAAAATTCCATTTTTTTTTTAAAGTTTTTTTTTCAAACTATCCTTAAGAGTAAACTCAAGCATAATGTCAATTGAAATGAAACAAAGAAATGTAGCAAAAATGTAGTGAAGTTACGTTCTCCTTTTACAAAGCACATTGTTAGGTCTTTTTTTCCTCAGTAAAGCTCACATTTTGGTTGTATACTCTTAAACGTGCAGTAAAAAGACATGAATATATAGAGATAAACCATTTTTGCCACACCACCACAATTGAAGTATTTTACAGACATCCCAAGCAGCACTATACGTTACTATAATTTTGTAAAAAATGATCTATATCCTCAGATAAAAAAAAACGTGTTACTTACACTTTCTGTACACGCCCATGCTGTTCCTTCTAAATCCATCAAGCTGCAACACAGATTTTAAAATAAAACAAAACAGAACAGATTTTAATATAAAACAAAACAGAAAAACAAAAGCGTTGTTTCATTTGATGCCTTGTCAGCGCATGGTACCGACTCGGCTCATCTCTACTGTACTGGCAATTTTAGTGAAAAAATGTACCACTAGTTTAGTGGTACTTAGGCTTTCTCTAGTGGTACATAACAGTAGTACATCCAGTTCAGTTGTGGTTAACATTTAACTCACCAGATTAGCAATTACTTCTTTAGACCTGTTTTAAAACAATTGCATCAAATTCTTTAGGCATGATTTAAATTTATTAAGTCCGACCATTCCGTTTTAAAAATACTGTATCTATATTCATATGGACACTGAGTGTTTATATATATATATATATATATATATATATATATATATATATATATATATATATATAGAGAGAGAGAGAGAGAGAGAGAGAATATACAGTCTATTCTGTATATAGTTGACTTTGAAGAAACGCACCAGAAATGCCTGTGTGCAATACTCTCCATAGGGCCCACCAACGACCCAAGCTAAATTTATCTCCTCCCTGATTTCCTGTACAAAGACATCAGCTATTCAGTCATGATTTACTTCAGCTTACTTCTTTGAAATCAATTCTTACTTCTGAACCAGGGAAAAAAGTAAATGTTTCTCATTAAAAAGAGAGTGATTTCCACTGAAAACGTAAGTGAATAAGTATTTCACTGTATTTCCACCGTACTTATATTTTTCACTTCACTTTCGAATGGAAAATACCGATTTGACCAAAAAACTGCGCTCTGTGGGCTACCGTTAAAAACTAAGACGAGAATGTTGAGTTGCGTGAGCAGAGGCATCAGATACAAAGTGACATGATGAGCATCGGTGCTGCTACGTGACCGGAAAGTTCACTCAAACATTGTTCACATTCTTTTAACTGTCAAATCAGATAGGCCGGCACATTGTGCGCAAGAAAAGTACCCAGCTTACTCCGACTGGAGCGTGTTATCTGTGGTGCCACGTGCATCGCTAGCCCTGTGCCTGTGGGCGTGTGCGTATGTGTGGAAAGACTCGCAGAGTTGAAGTAATGAGTTCCAACACAAATCGCCTTGATTGGGATTTGCAAGCCAAGCACAGCAGGAGAAGTCGGAAGACTAAAAGCTCGAGGTGCTTAGGCCAATCACTTGGCTATGTTCCCGCTGTGTTCGTCACACCGCACAACGGGGGGTCAGGAACCCGTGACTCCGGAGCAGTATGTGGCTCTTTAGCGCCGCCCTAGTGGCTCCCTGGACCTATTCCAGCAAACGCGAAATTTTCCAATGCTTTCCGATGCTGTAAAAGTGACTGGAATAAATATAAATTTATAACATTTCTGTCAACGAAGATTTGCGTCATGGCGCAACGAACGTTTCTTTTGATGGTTGTTGCAAATACAAAAACAAAAAATTGCGAGAGTCTGATAGCCCAAAGGGAAAAAAAACATATAAAACAATTGCCTACGCGGAAGGATTTTCTCCATGTTTACTTTGTGATGACATGTTGAAAAAACAAAAACATCTTACACGCCTCATGTTAAGAAGTGATGTTCAAAAACGGAAATCACCTTGAACAGGTAAGAGCACAATCCTGTCATAGGCATATATTTTTTCTGGATTTCTGATATACATGTACAGTATATATGTATGTGTGTGTGTATTTGTAGCTATAATATCGCCAATATCGACACTTGGCTTCATTTTTTCAGACAGATTAGTCCTGTGTTCATTTTGGTTTTTGGTTCAATATGGTTTCAATGGTTTCTTTGAGCATTTTGTTTGCCAGCACCTGCCACACAACAATAACCAATCATCTTAAGCATTGAAGCTAATTTGTTAGCAAGAGCGTTGTGAACGCACACATTTATCAATAAGCATTTTTGAAGCTTTTAGCTTTTCTGGTATTTTCCTGCTCGTTTTTATAGTTGTTTTGACAGTGCTGTCCATTATTGCTGTACAGCACACTGTTATTAGGCAACCTGTGAATTATTATCAATAAAAAGCCTGTTTGGATGCCGGTCAAAGTAGCTTGTGCCATTTAATACATCCATTAGCAGGATGGAATGCGCCTCCCATTGAGGAAGGTCGGGTGCTTTTCACAGTACTAAATGCTGGTGGCGGTGGTGTTAAATGATATTTTGACTTCAATCACATATTGCTAACCTACATCCGTTTTTCCAGGTCTCACATTCTTAACCTTCTCATAAACCACAAGTCCAATTTACAATTAACATGAGTCAATTTTGACCTGAAACAGCCTCGAGTGACATTTGAAAATATTTTCATGTTTTTGGGTCAATCTAAGAAACGTCATCCAATTTCTGTATGAAAGAATGACATTTAAGCAATTTCCATTGAAGCCAAATGGCGCAAGGGTTCAAACTTGGCCCGTTTAGCGGTTAATACGTTCACAATGTTTCAAACCTCTTCTGCTTTGCTGCTTCTGCGGCTGTGTGACACGGAATGCACCTGCCAAGGCAAAGGCTGGGACACCATGTAAGGCAGAGGCTCCTGTTGGCCGCTAAAGTGCTCCCCTATCTGCAAACAAAAACATCAGTCATTACAATCGAAAAGGTCAGGCAAATATTTGACGCAATTTGAAATTCTAAACTCGTCTAATGGGAACATCTAACAATTAGATGTGTTATTTCCCCGATATTTTCATCTGATAATTCCTTGTTTCTACTAGTTTGTTTTTTAAACTAATTGGTGCAACGAATGAGTGGAATGTAATAGAAGACTTTAAGATTCATGAGGTACATGATTGCTAAAAATTCTCTCATTAAAAAAGAACCTACATGCAATCAAGATGTACTCTTCAGTTAGGGTCCCTAATAGAACATTTTTGTTTGTTAAATGAAAATGTTAACAAAGCTCAGAAATGTTTCCATTGCAGAAAACAATCAAAAATGCTAGCTAGCTGTTGGTTAAAAAAATGTGAAATAGATGTTCAATCTGCCAAGCTTTTGTTTAATTCCTCCAAGTTGCACACTTTTTGACTGATTCAAGCATTCCAACAACAAATTGGTCAGCTCATCCCTACTGTAATTTTCCTCAAATTTCTAAACAAAAGAGAGAAAAAAAAGATATAAATTTTATAATTCCATATTCTTCATTATATCGTCAACTGATTCCATGCATTCCACATGCTTTCACAATTTTACATTCAGCTTTCAGCATTCACATGGAATTTCTAGAGTAAGTATTCACTTTTTAACCCATGTATGGTTTTTTTTATCCAGTGTTTTGATCTTTCTATCATATCATATTTTTTATATCAAAGGAAAAAAACTAAAAGAAGACCTCAGGGAGCAGGAATTTCACCCAGATGGTGATTTATATGTCACCACCCTGTCAAAATGTTCTTCCACATCATTCCCGCAGTATTAGACGTGTATACACTTTAGGTAGTGTAACCAAGCCGTCGTGCCATGTTGAACTTTGACATTTTGTCACATGTGTTTGAAATTTCAGCTCCCCAGTGCCTTCTGTCATTGCTTTAAGTATTTTTGTTACACATACATAACATTTTGGAAGTCATGGTCACGGGCTTACCGTTTCTACGACTCGGACCATGACGTACATGGCCGTTAGCATGGCGATCAACATCTTGACCACTTGAACCTTCTCCACGATAGTTCCGAGTGTCCTCAGCTCACTTTGCGCGGGGCGGCTGAAGGGACGCTTTGGAGGCACACCAGGGGGAAGATTGAAGAGCGGCTCCACAAGGACAATTGACTTGATTATGGCGGCTCGCGCTTGCTCCCAGATACACACACACACACACACACACACTTCACTCCCACGGCGTCTGACACATGAAGGTAAAAGAGCTTTGCAGGACATGTTAAAGAGCTTTGCAGGACATAAATAGAGAGGCGCTAATCTTTTTCCTCTGCGCAACAACTTATCCGTCGTGTGCATTTGCCTTCTCCACAGGGATCTGCGTTTGATGTTTTCTGCCCTAATGTCCGTCAAAAGTCAAAAAATGACATGAGCTTAGATTTGAGGACCCCTGACGAGGTGTGTTAATAGTAGTGAGACCTCCAGATGCACGATAACCACAGGACAAGTTCATACATTTGAGTACTCGCCAAAATTGAGTAGCAATACTTGATTGTGATGAAAATGTTGTCCCTCCATCCATCCCTCCATCCATCCATCCATCCATCCATCCATCCATCCATCCATCCATCATCTTTGCATCTTATCCTTAGAGGAACGATTTGTCATTCCTGATATTTTAACATTCAAATGCATGTGTTTCTAACTCCATACATTTCACACCCAAAACCCATTTCAGTTATGTCATGTCCCAGCCTCAACACTAGAGGGCACTATGTTTAGGTTAGGGACAAAAACGAGGCAAAGAAGAATATTTGGCCAAGGAAATAAATAGACATTTGTTTATAAAATAAAAAATAAAGTGAGGATTAACGCTTACCTAAAAGTATCAGAGCCATGGTATTGATGTATCTGGAGTGCAGTGATTCCAGCAGACTGCCCAAAAAAAATATAACACCCTGGAGCACTTAAATTGTTGTTGCTTTTTTCATTTGATTGTTAGCAAGCTGCTATCCTGTTTATGGTGGATAACATCTGTCACTTTTGACATCAAATTTGATATCTCATCCAAATCCTAAAGAGAATTTAGAGCTGTGCAATATGTCCGTATAAATCTTCCAAAAGATCACTATGACACAATTTAACAAGTAGTTCAAGTTCATGTTCCAGATGATTTGCTCTCAATTTGAAAAGAAAGCGATCCTGCCATGGCATTACAAAGCAATAAATGCTTAAACCTGCAGTAAAATGTCACATAGCTCCTGAAATGTTTTCACGTACCCTCATTTCAGAACTGCTTGTCTTGGGCAAACATGTAAGGGAGCAAATTCCAAGAATACTTGTATATGCATTGTTATGGCTCTGTATCTTTTTTTTTTTGTGTGTGCCGGACAAAGAATGTTGACGCAACCAGTGGTGCCACTTCTTCTCTTACTTCCACTTATGTGCGCGACAATGGGCATGTCGGATGATAGAGATAGAAGACAACGGGAGGGATTTAAGTACTTCACCGGTAGGCAACAGTCACTGACCTCTGAGAACATGAGAAGGTAATGTATATGTCCCATCTTTTCTTGCTACAATGGCTAATTCCAGGAAATCAGAAGAAGAAAGATAGGTAAGCACATGCGGCGTTTACACATTTCAAAAACAAAGCAAACGAGGTAAAAGCATTTTTACAGTAGTGATTTTAATGTAGTGTCATTTAAATCACAGGTTTCCACACATTTTTGTTCATATTGGTGATCTGCGGAAGACACAGAAGAAAAAATTAAGTCAAAAGGAAGTTCATCATGTCAACAAAACTTTCAAAGAGGCTCAGCAGTAAAAAGAAAAGTAAGTGGACTTTTCATGTTACTAGCATAATTATGGTACAAGGTCTTTTTTAAAATGCCTTACTAACCATGTGTTTTTTTTTTTAAAACGTCTTGCTATACATGTAATTTACTTAAAGATTAAATAAGCCTTCATTGAAAAAATGTTTAAAAAAAACCTTAGACCTTAAACTGTCTTTTTTAAAATACCCTTAATATATATAGCCATAAAACACTATATTTTACATGGTATATTTTACTTTTTTTTTAAGTTCCTTACAATAACGTTTGTTTTTGTATTACCTATGAAAAATTTTTTAAACACCTTACTGTACATGTTTGTTTGTTTATTTTTAAAGTGCCTAACTCTACAAGTATGTATTTTTAAAGCCTTAATAAAAATGATTGTTTTTTGCTTCAAAAAAAAGATCTTAAAGGGTTGTTTTTTCTTTTAAAAATGCATTATTATACCTGCATGTTTTTCTCAAGAAAGCCTTACACTGTCATTTCTTAAAAATAAATAAATAAATACCTTATTTAAATAAATAAACAGAGCTTACTTTTCATGGTCTTTTTTCCCTCGATAAGTGGCAAAAGCATTAACTGTTTGTACATTATTCAAAACAGAGCCCGCAAAGAACAAGGCTGACCTTCTTATCCAACTTGGTCTGGATTCTTTCTATCCTTCCCAACTGGAACCAGCATCAATATTGGACCTCAGTACCTGGATCGTGGACAACCTAACACCCCGAGAACCAAATGATCTGCCGAAATCTTTCCTCCATAGGCTTTGGCTTCTTCGACCTGATGCTCGGAGTACTTGCTGCAAACCTCTCTCACATACCACGGATTGTCCTGCTGTGGAGGTCGATGATTTCGAAGGATTTCGCTCATCCTCCATCAATCCTCTTGATTTAGTGACAGCTGTCTTCTTATGTTCCGACACTTTCCTTCAGCAGGAGATCACAGCACATATGCTGCAATGCAAGTTCGCCGTGCCACTGATTCTCCCGCAGGTTGATGATGAAGAACCAAGTAGTTTCCTGCTTTGGCCTCTGAGAGGGTTTATGAGACAATGGCGGTCCCAGTTTTTAGCTAGTCCCCAAAAAGTCCAAGAAGCAGTTTTGGCAAGCACATCCATGCCAATGATCTCGTTTGTGAGGCTTCGTTCCTGCAGTGTTTCAAAGTCAGAGGTGCTAAATCGTATCATCAGAAGTGAAACTTTCCTCCACGAAAGGATGGAAGGAGGACAATCACCCCGAATTCTCTCCGACGGTCTCGTGGAGACTGCGTGGTATGTTCCTACGGGAGAGCCAAACAAAGACATTTTCCCAGTTCCAGTGGTCTTCTCTAACCTCCGTGGAGATGCAGGCATACGTGTGAAATGCCTCTACCTTCTCAGTCAAGCATCTTCAGCAGTTATTGTCTTCTGCGAAAATCTCAAAGAGAAAGAGAAGCAACTTCTTACCTCCTGCAAAGATATGACGACCAAGCTTATTTTGATTGACCTTTCAACTGAGACGAGAGAGGACAGAGAGGTAAAGTTTGTTGGTGGCGACCTTCAGGAGGCGATCGGTCTTCCGGATGGATCAGTCATTTCAGGAAGAGCTTTGAATGTAGAAGACCTTGCTAATGTACTTTGTGATACCGTCAAACATTTGCTACCAGAACTGAGACTAGTAACACTCGAAGGTGTAGCAAAGTTAGCAGTGGAGCTGGGATTTCACTGTGATGAAGGGACTCGCTGTAAAAAATCAATGCGCATGGTCGAGGAAATTCTGAAAGGTTTCCACGAAGGACCTGCTATGTTTAGGCAGAAACAGCTTCCACTACAGGGTGTCTTGTGGTGTAGGTTGGCTGAAATTGAGAAAGAAGAAAGTCAAAAGAACAAAGAAGGGAAGGCGTTGGATCATCGATTGCAAAATGAGAAACAAGACATTGTGAGCAGTTTGAGCAGATACAAAATGACTCCATCGATGAAGAATTTTGCAAATGCTGTTTCAACCACAGATAAAGTAGAGAGGATGTATTTCCTCAGGTGGATGAGAGTAAAACTCAGACTTCTGCAAATGCAAGAACAAATCAGCCTCAAAGATGTCCTGATAAAACAGCAGACAAAAGAGAACATCAGCATTCCGGAACAATCACAGCTTCAGAATGGAACCAATGATGCCAGGGATGATAGTGATAGCTTTTGCACAGATTCAACAATTGAGGATGGGGAATTAGAGCAGATTGCAGATAAAGATAACGATCCAGGGTTTGCAGCTTCAAGGAACAAAGTAGGTTTACAACCCCTTTTTCGAAACCAAAATGAAGGACCTGAGTCCCTGCTGAGTGAATATTTTGAATCAAATGAAAAAGAGATTCCAGTTGAAGAGATAACTGAAAATTCAGTGTTTTTTAACCCAGTGTCAAGCGAAAATGGAGCAAAAGATGTTCATGGGAATTCTTTTGATGAGTCTATGTTTCGTAAGGCTTCTTCTGCAGAGGAACAAACGGGCCAAGATGGTCAGACATCGGCCTCCATACATTCATGTTTACTTCGGCTTGAGCAACGTAAAGTTAATGAACTAGAGGTCATTGAATCGAAGACCGACTTAGGTTTGAAGCACAGTTTTCAAACTGAAAACGAAGGAACAGAGTCTCTGCAAAACAAACATTTTTCCCCACCAAATGAAGAAAACATCCTAGGTCAACATTTACTTGAAGATAATGTTTCTTTAAACTCAGAGTTGTTGGTTAAAGGAACCTTAGGCATTCAAGACACCGCATCAACAATTCAGAAGACTTCTCCAGAAGAACAAAGCCTTCAAGATGCATCTGTTGGTGGTCAAACAGTTACATCTGCAAGGTCATTTTTGATGAGGTTCAAGCAGCGGATTAACAATGATCTACAGGTCACTGATCCAGATGACAAAGGTTTTCAAAATACAAACCAGGATGAATCAGAATCTCTACAAAAAGAACATTTTCACAAACCAAAACAAGAGGAGGACCCAGGGGAAGACATTCTTAGAAATAATGATTCTTCAAACCAATTGTTGAGACAAAAGGAAGCCTTAACCATTTATGGGAAAGACTTCAGAGAATCAGCTTTCCACAATACCTCTGCTGAAGGTCAGATAGTAAGTTCTGCACAACCATTTTTGCTGGCACTTGAGCATAGTAAAAATAGAGGTCTTAAGGTGTCTAATTCGGAAAGAGAACTTAGTGTGAAGAACATTTCACAAATTACAAACAATGCAAAATCAGAGTCCCTGCCAAATGAACATTTCATCTTTGAAAATCAAGAGGACATCCCTGGGGAAAAGATTCTCAACCAAGATGTAAGGTTGAGTCGAAAGGAACACCAAGGTATCCATGGGAATGACTTCACTGGTTCAACCTTTGAAAAAAAGTCTTCTACTGAAGAAAAAACATGCCAAAACATATCTGATGGTCAGGAAATAGCCGCTGCACAGCTTGGGCAGTTTACAGAGAATGATTTTGCTGATTCAGAGAAAGAAGTAGACTTGGAGCCCACATCTCAAACCGCAAAGGGTAGAGAATTAGAGTCTTTGCCAAATGGACATTTTGATTCCTCAAATGAACATGAGGTGCCAGTTTTCACAGATGATGGAACCTCAAATGTTCACAAGAATGCCACAACCCTTCACGAGACTTCTTCTGCAGAAGAACAAAATAATCAATCTGCATCAATCAAAGGCGCAGAAGACACCTCAATACAACCATTTTTTCTGGGAGTTGAGCACTTTTTGCGTGAGATGGGCCTCATTTTTGAACTCACCAACATCAGCCTTGGTAGCGGGGGCCATAATGAGCTGCGACTCCCAAGTGTTGCTGCTGACCTGGTCCTCAGTGGTATACCACTTGAACTCATGGATGGAGAAGCTTCTAATATTCCAATGCGCTGGCTTGGCAGTGTTCTTGCAGAAATAAAACAACGCTTTCCCACCAACCACTTGAAAGTGCTGACAAACCATGGAGTGCGTCATGCAAGAAATGCTGAGATCCTTTCAGCATTATTTGGTGCAAAATTTCCAGATGGCTGTAAAAGCTCAACTAGAGGGATATACATGGTTGCCTTACAACTACCGCCTAAGTTCAAGAAGAAGCTAAACTGTGATTTTCTCTTGCTTATTGATGTCGAGGGTCTCTGCTCAGCAACAGATCAAAAAAACAAACAGATCAGTGATAATGAGATGGCAACTGTCGCATGCGGAATGAGCGATGTTTTAATGCAAAACATTTACTCGCGCTCACCTTCTGAGATGGAGACAAGCCTCACAGTCGCCGTCAGTGCTCTACTGCGCATCAAAGAATGGGGCTCCATGCCGATCTGCAAAGTTTTTGTCCAAGATGAAGGGATAAATGCCATGTTAGAAGCCACACAGTTAAAACGCGTTTCTAACATTCTGCAGACAAAGGCTGGAGAGAGTACCCTCAGAGATGCTGAAGCAATGATTCCTAATTGCAAGAAAAATAACTCCATTCTCTATGTTAGGCCGTGGTACAATGAGGCCCTCTCAGAATCAGTTGACAACCAACATAGTGAGGTTATGTTGAAGTTAAAGCGTACTTTGTTTGGGGCACTGAAGGAGGAAGTCACTCAGTCCAAAATTTGCGGATGGTCCGAATTGATGGGCCGTTTGTGTTTTGTATGGGATGCAGTCAAAAGAGATTCCTTCTCTGTTAGTCTACAAAACAAAGACCTCGGTTTGGCCTTCTCTATGTTTTGCACTGAGCTTTATCAGTGGGAAGACAGCTTGCTGGAACACATGGAATGTTGGCTCACGCAAGCAACCAAGACAATTTGTTCCACACAGCCAGAAGCCTTGGACCCATCCAGTCAAAACGACTTTTTGTGTGAGCTAAAGTATGAGGCTAGACGTGAAGTCAAAAGGGAAGTAAACAAACGAAAATCAAATCTGAGGGCCGGTTTGAGGGAAAATAAGCTTGATGTCGACATTAAAACACTAAAAACTGTCTTTTTGGACAACATGATTGAGCTTGAAGAACGAGTAACTGCAATGACAATAGACAAGCTCGAGAAAATTAACGAAAACCATTGTTCTTCCACTCAGTTCAACAGAATGGAAACCATTCTAGAAAATGAGCAAAATGCCAGGCTTCAGGCACTTTTAGACAGCGGTGATAATCAACTCTTTGAAGATGAAGCTCTAGAAGAGGAATTTGAGGGTGTATGGAAGGAGGCATTGTCCAAATTTGACTTCAGGCCTTCAGAAACAGAAGATATTACCAAAAGGGTGCTGAATATTCTCGCAGAGAACTTGTGCAAACACGGCCTCCAAAAGCACTTATATAAGCTTTCCGATTTTGGCCAGAATCAGACTACTCTATTTAGGGTGCATGATCAGTATTTTGGATACAATAGCAAAATGAAAAATCTTTTTGAAGGCAACAACAAATCCCCAAAGGCTAAAGCTCAGCAACTGGCCTGCAAAATAATGCAGCATTACCAGCAGTTTGTCGAGCAGAAAATCAGTTTACCGCAAGACTTCTCTGACAGTTACATCACAGAAGTATTAGAGGTAATTGATGACGCCCTGAAAGAAGCCCAATTGGAAATCAGAACGGCGTTTGGAGTTGATTTGAAGATCTTTGTCTGTAACGCTGCTTGCAGGGACTTCCAGAGAGTTCATGATCGCTTTGCCAAAGACGGAGAGCTTCTTAAGTCTTTCAAAGCCAAAAAGAGTGCATTCATGGCAAAATTTGTTTATCACTTCAGAAAGCGAGACCAGCGTCAGAGGTTGGCTCATAGATTCATCTCCGACATCATCCAACCTACAGTCATAGATTATGTCTATAAGCCTCTGGGAATGCAAATTGCAGAAGAGATCCAATGTAAATTCCCACAATGTCTCTCACCAAAGGCCTTCCACAAGAGCTTGCTGGAGGACCTCATCAAGGAGGACACGTTTGAAAACTTCACCGAGTACCAAAATTCCTATGACAGCTTCAGGCTTAAGAAGCTCCAGGAGACAGTCGTGACTCACTTGTCAGATTGGAATGTGAATCCATGGAGACAACAGCGCCTAGGAGAAATCATCGGAAAGGTTGCAGCAGCAGTGAGCCAAGTAACAGTCAGCACCAATGCAGCGCTGAGTGACACCAAGCCATTGCTGGAGCAAGTGTGTCTCGTTCTGGAGGATGGAGGTGCATGTATCCCTTGGGAGTCTCTGAAAGGACCGCTCTACAATATCACCACAGAATGGGATCACTTCGTCACATATTTCATGGAGTTATTGGCAGCATTACGCTTGGATCTTGCCCAGGCTTTCTCCCAACACATTGCTAGCGACCAACTACTTGAATGCCTTCCTACACAACCAAGAGACTGTCTTTTCGACAAAGTCAAAGGTTGTGACGCCCGATGTCCGGTGTGCGGTACACCTTGTGAAGCGGAGCAAACTGGGCATCAGCTTCACAAGGCCTCACTCCACAGACCCAAGTGCATGTTGGAGCCCACTTCTCACATCAACCCTGAGAGTACAAACCCTGATGAGGTTGAACCACAAGAGGTCCACGTGGCTTGTTGGGAAGTACAACCCCTCCACCCAGACTGGAATCTTTCACCTGAAGAGACAAACGGCCAGACACCTTGTCCTTACTGGAGGTATGCTCAGATGTCCTCAATGGTTATTGGTTAAACCTTGTATTTTTTGTGCCAAATAATCAACATGTATTTTTTATTTAAAGGTATGTGTTAGCAAGATTTCATGAGAGGTTTGTAAAGATATACAACCAGAAGCCTCCAATGATCCCAGAAGAATGGAAGGCGATGACGCAAGCAGAAGCTTTAGACAGTCTGAGGGACAACTTCTCTCTCAGTGGACTGGCGTGAAAGACATCTTAGTGGAACACATCCATTGCATTGTGTATGTAATGTTTAGTTATTTTGTCCAACTGCTTCCATGTTTTGGACAAAAAGAACAAAGTTTGCTTGACAGCAATTGGTTGTTGAAAATGTATTCATTGGACCCACAAGAGGTGGAATGATTGTTATTATTTCATTATTGTATATAGTATTCACCCCCAAATTGTGTTTTCCGCTTTCTCCTTCCTCTCTTTCGTTAAGTACATTTTAATGAGTGAATAAATGTCCTCCAGCTGTCATGAAGGTCAAGTGCTAACAATCGAGTTTAATTTGTTTTTCAGATGACAAGCAGCAGGCACAAAAAGCAAATGCTTAGTAATGTATTGCTGCCCATTATTAATCAGTATATTTTCCTCTTTCCCATCTCAGTGGACTTAAAGAACAGCAAAATGTGTTTTAGTTTGCAGTTTCAGTATTGCTAGGTAGCTAGCTCACACCAATAGCCTCATATACTGTATGTATTAAAAATATTGAAAAACGATTTTTTTAAACTTACAGGTTCCAAAGAAATAGAAACCATTTCTCAATATCAAGAATGCAGAGTAAGGTCTTGCTAAAAATGCTACTCAATGTAATTGGAAATGTTGCAATACTAACACATTTTTAAAGCTTAATAAAAAGGGAACGAATGAACTTTACTAAGCTGAGTCAGCAGCAAATGCATCTTAGGATATTTAACCAGCCGAGTCTTCACGTCACCATCAAATGAATCCTTGATTTAAGCTAGCAGATGACAACATCCAGGTATTCTTTACTTTCTTGGTTCATGTGTCCTTTCAGTTGTAACAGAGCTAACAAAGTTTCTCAAGATCACAGGGACATAAAAACGAACCAGAACGCCAACTGAGAAAAAGTCTGTCTTTCTAAACATGAGTCAGTCGCATTATCAGTTTTTAATGGTTTCCTTTGAACGCAAAATGACTCAGTTTACCCTAGCATCCCCTTCAGCACACATGAAAGTATACTTTAATAAATAGTACGCGGTGCCAAGAGGCACCATACAGTGTTGTTTTGTTTGGTGGGCCGACTCTCACCAAAAAGCCACTATTTGGCACAAAATGACTCTGGATGCAGGTGCCGTGGGCATGTCGCTGCTGTGGGGTGTCGCCACAGAGCTGAGGCACAAATGGAGAAAATTACAGACCTGAGTGAAAAACAAAATTGTGCAGCACAAGCACGTGCAAGTGACGTGAGGTTCCCCGCCAATGCCTCCGCTTAATTTAACTTCGTTGAAGGACGAAACAGCATGGACGTGCTCGGAGCGTGCGGAGTCGACACAAATGAAGGTAAAGTGACAATTGCTTTTAAATTGGATTAAAAAACCATTAGGAAAAAAATCTTAAAGACTTAGTAAATTGTGCCTTTAATTTTTGTCCAAAAAATGCACATATTAGCTTTTGCACTACATGTTAGTTCGCTGTTTAGCATTTTTGTACTGTAGTTTAATTGTACGATTAAAAAAAGATGAACACTAATTTTTAATGGAACAAAATATTAATGTTTTTTTTTTTTAAATTGGCTTTTCCTCATTTCACAACAAAGAAATATGAGTTTACTGAATATTTTTTCTTTTGTTCTCCCTAACTTTAAAACATACCAGTAAGTCCGTCTAGCACAGCAAGATTTTTGTTGGCTTGCGTTTTTGTGCTAACATTGTTGCCCTAAATGTTGATGATTTATATTTTAAAACTGATTGTAACTTAAATGACTGTTTTTGCCCCCCGCCCCAAAAATACGCCACCCATCGCAGTTAAGACGAACTGCATGCATTTTGTTAAACTACCTCAGCTGCAGCTAAAAAATGAGCAAATGACAAAAGCGCCTCGCCTGTATATTTTTACATTTGCATGCAATTTTACTGCAGTTTCCCTCATTTTGGACATTATTTTATATTACAATAATACAATATAAAGAAAACACATTTACTGAAAAGGTGTGTACAGGTTTTGGCCTGTGCTGTATATGAAAGAGCAGATATTTTGTTTGTATTTTTTTATGCAATGTGTATGGCCCCAGCATAGCAATGATAACAAATTGTAGCATCCTCCATCATTTAAGTTTCTCATCCTTGGGGTAAAGAATTGAGAATCCTTCTGCAAGATATCGATCGTGTATCAATGAGGAATTAAGGTATTGCCTCGCTTACTGCGCCAATTGGCGCTGCCACAAGATTTTACCATTCACTCTGTATTGTGTCTCATTAGGTTGAACTGCTCTTTTGTCTTTATGAAGAGGCAAATCAATGGCAACTTTCCTTCACTTTCTGCAAAATGATGTCCCTGCAGAATTCTGCGACACATTCCAATCAATATCGAAAGCTTCTTTTTTTTTTTTTCCCCCGGTGTGCCTCAGAGCACCCAGGTTCTCGTCTGGATGGTGCTTACTATTGAGCGCTCTGTCTGTACTCAATTGATTCGCCCATTTGTAGCAGTGTGAAATGGCTGCAAAGGAGAACAGTTGAGTGTCAAACCTTTATCGCAGAGCCAACAAGAGTTAATGCATGGCGGTGCAAGGAAATTGAAAAAAAATGCCGTGAAGAGAAATGATTTTTTTTCAAGGGGTTGTTAAAACCGACAAGTGTTGTATTGTCTGCGTTACCTTGTACTATTTTGTAGCCTTTTTGCAGTCGGGGCAAGGTTCTTCAACCAAATCTGCACAGAACTGTTGTCATCCCCTGCTGGTAACAGCATGATTGGCGTGCTGCTTGCTCCACCAATATTATGGACCAATTACATTCAGTGATGCAGTGTTGCCATGACAATGCCAGAGATGCTATTTTCCCTATTCCAGAGCCGTGCATGCGCTATCCACGGGTTAAACAAGTCTGCCTCACATTTTTAAGCTCAAATCTGGGCTGGTGTCAAGTTTGCATTCTTCTCCTAATTCTTAAGTGGATTTCCTCATCAAGAAAACAAAATAGATTGGCAGGTGACCATTTGAAACCCAATTGTCACCTAATCAGTTTCAAGGGTTATCAGTATTTGTTCCGATGCAAAAACTCAGCCTTGGATAGAAACAGTGTGTATTCCACAGCAAAAACTGTAGGTGTGTGTGCGTGTGTGTGTGTGTGCGTGTGTGTGTGTGTGTGTGTGCATTTTTTTTTTTTTACCCCTTCTGCTAAAAAAAAATCCCATTGTCCTTGATTACAAAGAAAGTGACTTTTCCCAGCACAACAGGTTGCTCTTTCACAATGCCAAAAAAAGAATGGGAATCGATTGGCCATTGTAGAGTGTTGGTTTACTGCTAAGACGTATCGCTATTTTTATATTATGGCGTTTCAAGACGGGAGGGGAGCTCCTCTCTTCTTTTGAGGTGCTGAACGAGAGAGGTTACGTGGGTTGCTTTTGGGTCCTTCCTCGCTCCCGCACTCACTCACTCTCACAGAGACCTCCTGACTGACGGACTGCCCTTCACTGGGGGTGCATGAGCGCATCAATATCCATTTTTGAAAAAAATATTATAAGATACTCTAAAATTTTAATAAAACAGTCAAGAAAGAAGAACTAGAGATCAATTTTAGATATCAACAGGGCTCTCTCTGAATCTGTAATTTGCAACGCACACTATAAGGTAAGTGAATTCATTTTCTTGTATTTTTTTTTCTATTGTAATGTATTTATTAGCAATTAATAGTATTTAGGTTTCGGTCTGGTAGTCTGATATTTCATCATGAGACGTAGCATATTATTGAAAAGAATTACATGGTGAACATATGTTAAAGATATTTCAAATGCACTGGATTAAACTTCACACTGTTTTACATTTTTATTGTTATGCTTTCTAAGATAGTAAAAATATATGTGAATTCATGTGCATTTATCTGATTTGCTCTAATATGAAAAACAGGATTTTTTTTCACATTCACTAATGTTCCATGTACAACTAAGTTAAACATAAATTATAAATATCGTGTATGTGTATATAATATACATATATAAGTGTGTATATAATATACATATATATATATATATATATATATATATATATATATATATATATATATATATATATATATATATATGTTTAAATACTTGCATGTATAAAAAAACATGTCTCCTGTTTTCTTCATTTTTCCTCCTCTTTTCATTTTTTACTTGAGTTTTTTTTTTCTTTTTTCTCTCAATTTTGGTTTGACCATTTCTTGAAAAAGAAATGACATTCTGTAAAGGACATGGACAAATCCCCAAATTGCCTTTCAATCATTCCCAACAGAAACCCATTTTTCATTGATATCCTCAGATTGCATCAGTCGTAGAAAATGTGTGAAGTGTCTCAGTGGATTTTTATAAATGGTTATGTGCAAGGAGCCTGCAGTTTGCACAGCGACCCCACATTCATCACAGTTTCCAAATAAATACAGTAGATCTTGCTACTCCAAACACTGGTTGATTCTCATTATAATGGTTCATGTCACCATATATATATATATATATATATATATATATATATATATATATATATATATATATATATATATATATATATATATATATATATATATATATATATATATATATATATATATATATATATATATATATATATATATATATGTATATATATATATATATATATATATATATACAGCCTTCAAAGTTTGACGTCACACGCACAGCACTCATACTGCTGAGGAGAATTGTATTATTCATACCTATTATATATATATATATATATATATATATATATATATATATATATATATATATATATATATATATATATATATATATATATATATATATATATATATATATATATATATAATAGGTATGAATAATACAATTCTCCTCAGCAGTATGAGTGCTGTGCGTGTGACGTCAAACTTTGAAGGCTGTTCTTACTGTGAAATCCTTATTTTTAGTTCCGTTTTCCACATCATTATATTCTCTTTGTAAGGCTGTTTTTACTGAGAAAACTTCTTTTTTCCACGTCATTATATTCTGTTTGCAAGCTCTCATCCGTAGTGATAAAACAAAGGCATTTGGACTTGTGGGGATGCTTACACCAAGGCTATGGGACCATTCTTTTCTTTTTTGTTTTTTTTTTACTTCATACAGGAAAAGAAACCTGTCTTTAAATGTGCATGGAGTTGTGGGAAAGATATGACCTTTAGCTAAGTGAGCAGTACTTTTTCACACACTGCAAGGTTGTTTGGCCAAATGGTCTTATACCTTTGAGAATCATTATGTTGAAACAAAATTGACAGACAAAGCAACTGAGAGAGAACAACTGTCAAAAAATGTATACATTCAAAGCATTTAAGCGCTTCCTAATTGGATGGATGGATGGATGGATGGATGGATGGATGGATGGATGGATGGATGGATGGATGGATGGATGGATAGATAGATAGATAGATAGATAGATAGATAGATAGATAGATAGATAGATAGATAGATAGATAGATAGATAGATAGATAGATAGATAGATAGAAGCATTAAAGGTGAAAGCCCCTATCTAGTGTGTGTGTTGCTGCTGCAGGGAGACCACATATAGCAGTAATTGGCAACACAATTATCCACGGGATTGGTAATTGGCCGTGTAAGAAAAGAAACACATTTCCGCATGCCTTTAAAGGACTTTTGCAGACTGCTCTATCAAGCAAAGATTCTGCATACATTATCTACTGAATATATTCATTAGGAGCAGATGAGATGGAAAAATTCCCATCTTTGCCATGCAATCATTTTCAATATTAAGTGTCGCTCTCGTAAATGAAACTCAATGAATGCACGCTGAATGACGGCGTTCAAAGAGTAGAAAAGCTACAAGATGGATGCCGCCATGTGACTACTTGTGACTACATGTGACTACCTTCATTGTCCAAATGATATTTGGACTGACCAAATATGCATAAATTTAAAAAAAAAAAAAAAAAAAAGAAAGGTCACATTGTAATGAAGAACATTGCCATTGCTGCGGGGAGGATCAATAACTAACGAGCATCTGGCCTTTAATTAATCCAATTGGCAAAGGTGGGAATGCAAGTTTAGATTTCTTGGTCTTGTCCAAATATCAGCGGCATCATGTTCATTTTTGCATTTTTTTTTGGAACATGATGTACAAAACATTATGTGAATAATTTTTTGGACTGCATAAGAGTTGTCATTGGCCCACTAAAGACTATCCAAGGGAACACAATATTTATTGAGTTGAGTCTGACTGCTGTTTCTAACTTTATTTTAACTTTAACTTTAATTTTTTTGATTGCAGAATCCTAAACTGATCTCAGTCTCTCTCAAGTTTTTGAGCAATAGAATAAGAATCCTCATCTTTTAAAATACTTACGTTATGTGCCAATGGTGAGAATTCTCATCAAATAGGTTTTTTTATGAAATGGTGGCTGCTATCACCTTTGATTAGTGCATATTTTATAAGACAATTGAGCACTGTAGTGATGAACTGTGACCATTAGATGGCAGTGTTGCTCACAGTGTGGAAGAAAACCATAAATACTACACATACATTACATACTTGTATTTCTAAGTCAGGAAGGAAAATCAATCTTTCATATGATACTATTCAAGTTTACGTAGACATAGCACTACATAGCATTACATAGATACAGGTTTAAAATGTAGGATTGAAATTTTGATTTCCAATGAAAAGTATTGTCGTATTCACATACTAATGGCAAATTGCCGCACGAAATATATTTGATGAATTTTTGCTAAAGTTCACATCCCATTTGGCCCTGTAATAACAACGGCGTTAATCCTGCTCATGCTGCCCCCCGCCGCTTCGTATTCGCGGGCACCATTGAATGATGCTGTGACAGGATGGAGCGGCCTTGAACCGCCATTTGAAGCGAAAGGCATGTCGCTCGTGTCCTGCTGCATGCTGCCTCTAAAAGCATTACAGGCGATGAAATGTCACTGCTCTCAGATGAACTCGGAGGAAAATAACTTTTGCAATTCTACACTCCGACTTTACCATCGGTAATGATGTTCATCACTTCTGCTATTTCGGAGGCATTTCGGTTGGAAATGTCACCGTCTTACATGCCTTGGGAGAGTTGAGCAAAGAATTACTTTGGCATCTTCTGTATTGGGTCCATGAGTCAGAATAAAAGTTTAATGTGAAAAATAATGGTGAACCTTTGATGCGTTTTCACAAAACCAGGCTTATGTTGGTAAAAATGAAACTTTGGTAGTAAACACTATGTTTTTCTTGTTCTTTGAACATTTAATATCTGAAGGTATAACATCCCAACAGATGAAATAGAGCAAACATGACTTTTACACTTTTACTGTGGTGGAAGCGGAATGATTGTAACCAAAATGTGAAATGGCATTGTGAGACAATTTGCTTTAATGCATGAATGAAAAGAAGACTCAGGATAGACTCCGAATTTCCATTTGGATGTTCAGACAACATGACGATCCGCCTACCATGAGGTGAGGGACAGCATCTTCAAACCGTATGCATTGTACAGTTGCGTCAGCATCGCTGTTCATCCATCTGGTTTCTGTTCAACTTTGTGCTAAAGGCTCGCATTCTAGGCCTTATCGACTCGAAAAGAATTAAGCGATTCCGACTCCAATATCAATGCTCTAATCGGTTCTTCATGGGACTGACCGGATTGACCATCTACTCCTCCACAGACAAGCATGGACATCCTCATCAGAGACGACTATCCTGTGAGCGCCAACATGAGCCAGCAGGGGGAACAAGACGGACTGGCGGGGAACAAAAGTCAAGCGCTGAACCAAAGCGACCCACTGGACATGTTCATTGGCATGGAGCTTCTGCTTCGTTTCAAACTTCTCTTCATGCCGCTCTACTGCCTGGTGGTGGTCATAGCCAGCGTGGGTAACACCTTCCTGTTGACCTGCATCCTAGTGGACAAGAAGCTCCACAACGCCACCAACATTTTTATCGCTAATTTGGCTGCCGGAGACCTGCTGATGTGTTTGAGCTGCGTGCCGCTGACCATGTCGTATGCCTTCGACAGCCACGGTTGGGCTTTCGGGAGGCCCCTGTGCCACTTGGTGCCCCTGGTGCAATGCGCCACCGTCTTTGCCTCGGTGCTCTCGCTCACGGCCATCGCGGTGGATCGCTACGTTGTCCTAGGTAAGACAAACTTTTGGAAATCATGCCTGGGAGTGTTTTGGTCGTAGTTCCGCCTCTGAAAAGCCGCACCCCTTCGAAAAAAAACTGACCAATTAACGTTCATTCTATGATGTTTTTTTGGTGTGTTTTTTTCTTTTGAAAGTACTTTAATAGTGATGAATAATGCATTTCACTGAAAAAGAGTACGCAGGTGTTATTAAGGCATTGTCAAAATACGCCGAGAATCAAGAATAATAGTTGTTTTTTTCATTTTAGAGTATGACTAACACAGATTTTTTTTTAGAGATAATTTTAATATTTATCAGAAATTCTTGTAATAGGACAAAATATATCATGGAAAAAACTTCATAGGCCCTTTAACCATTACAGCAAAAATATATCAATTACAAGGACTGCAGTCAAAATTAATAAATTAATTGTCAAATAATCGATTAGGAAAATAATGAACAACTATTTAAACTATTTTTAAAAAAATGGTTAATCGTTTTGAGCTATCCTTTAAAATATGCTTTAGTGACAGCCCTAATTACAAGCAGAACATTGGAATGTTTTACAGTACATCATCCTACAGTATTAAAATAAATTATTATATATATATATATATATATATATATATATATATATATATATATATATATATATATATATATATATATATATATATATATATATATATATATTATAAATAAATTATAATTATTATTAAAATGGGAAAAAGAAATCAGATGATTTTTTCCAAAGATTGGTCATCTAAAAAAAAATCAACATCTGCAAAAAAAAGACATCCAGCCAATTATTGCTAGTTTTAAAAGGGGTTATATAGGCCAGGCGATCAATCAGCTGGGCCCTTATCTCAGCTGGGCAAACCGTTGGTATATTGACATGTCATTGATGGAACGCCCACCTTCAGTGAATACGTACTTTGTATTTCCAGCGAGTGATTTCAGATGCGAAGCTTCGTAAAAACGATTGGTCGATATAGCGACCGTATGCGCAGCTCCGCTTATGTTCCATAGCACTTATTTTCACGAGGGTCAATCGAGCCAATCACTGCTAACTTCAGAATAGGTCAACCAAAAATGTGCTCAATCTTGTCCATATTTGGAGCTGATTGCAGTAGCAGGGTGCCTTTTCTCGCGGTACGTTGCGCCATCTAAGATGTTTGGCTTTGCTGTTGTTTCAATCAGCTCACCCAGTGCGTCGGAGGATCTCTTTGTTGGGCTGCGGCGCCGTGACGCTGGCCGTGTGGCTTTTATCTCTGGCCTTGGCCGCCCCTCCGTCTTTCTACACCCGCTACTTGGACCTACGGCCCAGCGGCATCGATCTGGTCGTTTGCGAAGAGTTTTGGCCAGAAAACGGAAACCTCCGACTGCTGTACTCCTGCTTCATCCTGATCGCCTCCTACATGATCCCGCTGCTGTCCGTGAGCTTCTCGTACTGTGCCATCAGCATCAGTCTGAAGCGCTATTCTGTGCCCGGGGAGCAGACAAACAGGGGGCAGCACTGGAAGCAAAAGCGCAAAAAGACCTTCTCTTTGCTGGTGGCTTCAGTGCTTGCTTTTGCTCTGTGTTGGCTTCCTCTGCAGGTGAGCTGATGTACAAAATCTCCCCATGAACCCCCTCTCATAAACTCGCATTTTTTCGCATCACGTTGCCCATTTGGAGACGTATTATGGCTATCAAATCCACGCGAAGGATTACTGTCCATTAAAAGATGAGCTTCCTAGACAATGTTATCGGAGAAGCTCATCACTCTCACCGTTCAGATATTAGGTCCACAATGAGCCATGCAAAGGAGGAGATCATCAGTAGAAAAGGGAAGGCAGGCATGTCCTCAAGCGCAATTTGTGCCAAATGGGTTATGAGAACCACCCGGGGGCTTTGGATACAAACATCGCTTACTCCCCCCCAACTGCCATTTTATGAAGTAAATCTGAAGAAATGTATACAATCAAATATGGATTACCACATTATGCAGAGAACGGTCATCTGAGCTTGTAAAATAAGCAGGTTTGGGCTCGGGCTTAATTTGAAATCGTTTGAAATATGAATACCCATGCTACATGTCCCAGACAAATGAAATTCAGTTGTTCTCAAAACAGAGTTGCCAATATTGCTCGGTTTTAGAGCATTTGGACGGACAATTCAAGCCCCATTGAAGATGTTTTGAAGCGTCAAATAAATGAAAAGAATGAGAACTTTTTGTTTGTTTCTAGCCTTTCTATTCTATGGTAAACTACTTTTTATACCGTTGGCATGAGTTGAACTGTCTCTTTGACTAAAAAAATTCGGGCTCCATACATTTTTGCGATTACCTTGTAATGTGGGCATAGAGGTTTTTGTTCCAGCAATATGTTCCACCTGTCCCTTCTAGTTTAAACACAGCATTCTGATTTTTATTGCGTTTTTGAAATTTGGCAAAATCCACATTTTGTTCCTCTTAGAGTGTGGCCCTTTTGCCACATGCTGGCCACTAAAAATGAGATCACAGTTGCTCAGATAATAACCACTCATAGCTCACCTGTTTTCTGAGCTGGACATGAGATGATCGCAAGCTGAGCTGTGATTGGTCGTTACCTGAACCCAGAGCAACTGTGATGTTATTTTCAGTCCACAACAATAGACAAAATGGCCAAAAAAAACGCATTTTGCTGCCCAATTAATATCCTCCAAATGTAATATTATTAAAAGACCGTGTTTGGATTAGTTGTAGATTTTCTTCCTCTTTAAAAAAAAAAAAAAATACAATGCCATGAAGTGAATTGTGGTCTTGTATGTTTCCTTAGTGATCCTTCCTGTGTCTTTTTAAGGTGCTGAACCTGTTGTTGGACCTGGACCCGGACTGCGACCTCATCGGCAAACGCTACATTAACATCTTACAAGTGTGCTGTCACTTAGTGGCAATGAGCTCAGCGTGCTACAACCCTTTCATCTACGCTTCCCTGCACAGCAAGGTGCGCAAACACCTAAGGGGCTACTTGTGCATTTTTCACAGACGAAGAATGGTGCAGAGGTCCCTGACCAGGAGCTGATCTCCATTTTTTTGTCCGTCTGTCTGCATTGAGGAGACCCGTTCATCAAAAACGCAATTGGAACAGCCCATGCTTTTTGTTCCTCTTTCACTTTCATCTGACTTGGACTTTGAAAAGAGCGTTTCAACGGCGACAACGTCAGCAATGATGAAATGAAATGAAAATGCCGGCGCAAGAGTACGCAGCCTTACATGGACCTTGCGAGCAAACCCCGGCTACCCCATGGAATGGAAATGCATGACTTCATACTTCTGCTCATGCAGCAAAGTCATTGCAGTTGGATGTTTATCACATGACATTCCATTGGACTCTATTCTTCACCACATTTTGAATGCGACAATCAAATTGTTGAATTACTACTTGATTGTTACTGTTTGACTTTGGCTTTTTGCGTGTACGTGGTCTGAAAGGGGAGTTTTCAAAAAATAATGCAGGCTGTCGCATTTAAGTGGCAAAATGACCTGACACAGAACATCAGTAAAAAGATCCTGCAATAAACCACCACGCTCAAGGAAAAACAACCAATTAGACAGATTCATGCCATTTTACCTACCACCTGTGCTAATCCACTATTCTGCAATTACGTACTAGTCCCCGTGTTGTACTCAGAGTCACAAGAAAAAAAAAAAGAATTAGATTATGTTTTGATTTGTCATTCTCCCTGTAATATCACAGGTACCAAACGCCAGTGCTCGAGGACCAGTATCCCGCATGTTTCAATGTTTCCCACTCCAACACACCTGATTTAAATGATTCATCATCAGCAAGCTTTGTGATTAAAAAATGATCCTGGTCATTTGAATCAGGTGTGTTTGAGAGAGAAACCTTGAAAACAGGCAGGATTCCGAGGCTGGATTTGGACATATATGAGATTATGACAATTAATTGCATATCTACAGTATGAGCAGATAGAATCATGGATCAAATTGTTTTGAATAGAAAATTGACTCTAAATTGAATTGTGAAACAATTACCACCCCTTTAAAAAATAGATTTCAATCAGTATAGAAAAAAAGCAACCCACGATGGAGGGTGGTTTACTGTTTTGGTATTTGACAAGCTTCTTGCCAAAGAGGCGGCTAGTATTCAAAAGTAATTTGTCTGCCAATAACTTTCACATTATAATGCCACGCATTGCAATTGGACAATTATTTTGATAATTCCTTGCGATCATGCCACAAAATTAGCGATGTTTTTGCAACTACAATAAAAGCCCATGGTACATAGAGAAGCAAATCCGAACAGACTTAGACTTAAACCAATTCATCAATCAAAGATGTGTTACTCCAACTTTCCTGACTTTGTGGACAATTTCGTGCTGTTGGGTGGATTTATTTCTATCGTGCAAAATGATATTGAAATGACTAAAAGGAGCACCTCAATGATGTATGATATGTTGCATGAGTGTGCATGTTATGACTTTGTGGATGAGGTTTTCGTCTGTGACTGAGCATAGTCCATCTCTCATCCAGTCAACTTGATTAAGTTCCGGTGACACGATATACAAAACCGACGGACGATTGGATCGATTGGTATCTTGGTAAGCAAACGGTGAGCATGTCTGCCACTAAAGTTTTTCGGTCTGCGTTTGAATCTCGGAATGGGGGTTAGCATGCTAACTATAGACAACAGCTAACCCACAAATGAGGCCAAACACTATATAAATGATGAAAAAAAAGTAGTAATCATTTCAAGTGGTTTTGTTTATTTCTGCTAATAGTATGCAAGGTGACGGTGAGAATAAATAATTGGCGAGAGATGCAATGGCTTTAATTATGGTATCTAACATAATTAGCGCTTTGTTTGTTTACCTCAAGCCTGCTATCGCATTGAAAGATCGAGACAACGTGACTTGAATTCTAATTACGTCCGCGTGTCCTGAAAAGCTCTTCATACTGACAATATGAAAATCTACACGCTGGTTAATGCCTGATCTTGCGATATAAAAAAGAAAAGACAGTGTTTTCCGAAACATTTCCACCGTTGACGTGACCCTAAAACTTGTACAGCCCATTTGTATCTTTTGGGGAGAGAAAGGATGTGAAAAATTAAACAACTTACACAGTACGTGTGTTTGCACAGGTGTGCAGAAGTCAAGAAAAGCTTGACCGGTTCTACTACAGTCATTTATGATTGGATTGTTTTCTTATGTATATGAAGTTTTGTTTGATTGTGTCATATTAAAACAATGTGAAATATACACTTTTATATACACATTTTTTGTGATAAAAAAAAAATAATGATACATTTTCTCACTTTTGATATACCATATTTTCCGCACTATAGCGCACCGGATTATAAGGCGCACCCTCAATTAATGACATATTTAAAAAAAAAAAATCCATATATAAGGCGCACCGGATAAGGCGCGCCCTCAATTAATGACATATTTTTTAACTTTTTCAATCACAATATTGTAATAGTCAAAGTAATAACAATAATAACTCAAATAATAACTCTAAACTCTCAATAGCATAATAACTCAATGTTAATATGAGCAACCTTGTTCAACTGTAAACATACAAAAGAAACAGGTGAAGCTTACTTTATCACTTCATTCCCCATCGACGAATCCCAATCTTAATATTGATCCATATGTAAGGCGCATCTGACTATAAAGCGCATCATCAGCTTTTAAAAAAAATTAAGGCTTTTGGGTGCGCCTTATAGTGCGTAAAATACGGCAATTAAAAACTGCACCTGTTTATTTTTATTGATTTATTTATTTTTGCCAGAGGGAAACAAAGTTGAAATGCAGTTCAGCTGGAATTGGGGGTTTAGTTTTGCTTTAACCAAGCTGCATTGTCATCCTGAAAAATAAATTCATCATCCCCAAGCGCCCTTTCAATTCATTGGATAAGAAAAGTGTCCAAAACGTCAATGTAAACTGCAGTTATTGAAGATGTAATGACATCCATCCCTCAGGTGCCTTTACCTGACACGCAGCTCAACATCATCAATGTCTGTGGACATTTGCATGTTTTCCTCAGGCATTCATCTTCACACATCTCATCATAACAGGACCAAACAAAAGTAGCCCATGCAGATTGGGGGTGTTAGTTTTTCCGAACGAAAAATTACAGGATGATTCAGATTCTATTTCTCTTTCCTTAGAATTGAGCGATTTCATAATTTTTCTCTTCTGCTTGGTCTGTAATGGAAAAAAAGTCTTCATCCAGTATTAGTGTAAAATGTTGTTGTTCCCTGACCACCTGTTTTTGTTCGAACAAAGAGCCTTTCATTTAAAAATCATGAAAACTATTTGTGTAGCTAGAATGAAACAAACTTGACGGATAAGTCCGTTCAACAGAAATTTTTCATGGTGTTGCTTTTGCCTCCCTTTTTGTCGTAATCTATTCAACTCTGCTGAAGGGTAAGCGAGGTCAAATGAGAAATATTTCTTTGTGTTCAAGGCCGGCTTTCATCCTATAGGACTTTGCTTTTGAATTAGTATCTTCTTTCCCACTTGGCCCTCCACACTCTCTTACGGAACACAAAACTGCTCTGTTAAGATGTGCGTCTTTGAAGCCTCAACTAAAATGAATCCCAAAAAGACGAGTTGTTTTCCAGACTATTTTACTGATCTTGACTAAATCGGAAGATTTATCCTCCATGACTGGTGATTCCATCATTTTTGCCTGGGTTTGCAGTAATAATAGTGCATGCTCACTTTTGCAATCAGGTAATTCAAATTTTTACAATACAAAACGTTTAATTTAATTTCATTTGAAAAGTACAGTTTATAAGTGACGTAAATGCTGGTGATTTTCATGTCATCATTTTGCCTGGCATTTAAAATAGGTTTGATACAATGTACTCAACTTTGGATGACCCACAGGTTCATTTTGGTTTTGCGCCAGTGGCAGCCAATGTTGTCACCTGGCGAAAAATCCACGGCGCTTTGCTTGCCTGTTGCCTGGCAGTGGCAGTCAGGCCGCCGTGCTCATTCACGCTAAGTGAACCTTGAGACTGCATTTAGCGCTCCTCAAATTAGATTCACCCCTCATGTTCTTTCAGGAAGGCTCCGCCTGACATTTGTTTCTTGCAAAGGGCATTTATTACTTCATAAAACGCACGTAAATGTAGCTTTAGGGTAATGTTTGTCCAAGGAGTGTGTAAATGGCTTAAGTTAAAAAAAAGAGCTATTTCTGATGTGTACATACCAATTCATACAGAATTCTACTTTTGTTTCCAACGAGACGAGACGCCTCACGAGAGTGAGTCCACGGAAACGAGACAAAATCTGTCATGTGAAATAATGCCTGCTTTTCAAACTTTTCTTGTTATTGAGAGGACTGCTAGAAAATTAACAAGCTGGCGTAAACATAAACAGGAGAGGCACTTTTGTTACAGGATCATTGTTCAGCTCCAGCTGGGCCAGTTTTGCAAAATGTTCTGCAGCTCGTGTTAGCTCGCTTGTTCGGCGTAATTTTCTTTGCAGTGTTTACAAATTGTCTCTGTTCTGATGTGCCAATATTTGACCCCTCTTTTCTTCAAATGGAAAATCAAAACATTCCCACACAGGTGATTTGAAAGTAAAACGTGCATTATGTATTTCTCCTGTAGGAATGCTTCGATTGAGTATTTTGGTATTCTGATTAAAATTTGGGAAAAAAACGTTTTTTTTTGTATTGTAAAAAAACTGTTATGAACACAGAAGATCAAGTAACACTTCCACCTAATAATGAATGACAGATTTTTATATATGTATTTTTTGGTAATCAACATTTTTTTAATTCATTTAAATATTTATTAATTTATTCATTAATTGAGCCAATTATTGATATGCCCAATAATTGAGCATGTCAACAACTGCCTGATTGGTGGCAACAGATAAATATCGTCTAAAGCACAGAAACGCTTCAATTGGAATTAAAAAAAAAAATGGCCACATGCTCAACCTTAATCTTAAATTGTCATATCTGGATGTAAATCAATATCGTCTGATGTGTTTTGTGCGTCACAGGGCGAGATGACCTGCCCGGTCCAGCAATCCAGTATTATCGATCACTGAACTACAGTAAGTGATTTCAGTGACAGTAATGCGCCACTCCAGATGTATCCAGAGTGCACTTTGGGATACTTATGCTTGAGCATTGTGTGCGCTATTATGGATCATACAGGAGCTCCGATAAATGAGTCGATCATGGAGGCCGCTCCGCCCGGCCACTTGAGCTTTTTGTGTTTCTTTTAGATTGACGGTAATAAAGAACTCCGTTCTCAGAATAGTTGGTCAATAAAATAATTTTTGCACGACCCTGCATAATGGCTATGAAGTACTTATTCATGGAGTCACATTACCACACTGATGGATTTTCTTTCTTGTTTTGTGGGTTATTTTTTTACAAAATGAAAAACGTGGACATGCAAATATGATTTTTAGCATATTTTTCTAGCTCTTCATCTGTAACATGCTTATGCATGTGCCTTACCTGTGCCTCATTACACCTAACCCTATTTATGTCTTATCCCAGTTTGTTATAATACATCGTCATGTTCCATCTCTCCTCGTCTTTACCGGTGACCTAAAATAAATATTTTGTTCCGCAGCAACAGCTAATTGACCACCCATGAACTGAATTTTTTTTTTTCTTTTCAGTGGTGCATATGGCATACTGTAAATACTGTAGGACCAATTAATGTGACACTTTTAATCAAGATACAGTACAGGAAATATTTCAAGACGCATCCCAGCATATTTATGATCCATTCAAATCAGTCCTTTTTCGAGGACTATTTTTTTTCAAGGACTTTCCAGGGAACAGTTTTTTTTTTAACTTGTTTGTTTTTCACCTTATTAAAATAAAGTGTAATTGTACATACACTGCAGTAGGTGGCAGTGGTGTTTTCATTGTGCAAGAAATCTTCACTCCTCCGCAGAGGTACACTTACAACCATTTTATCGACAAATTATACTATTGATAGTTGCTGCTTGGGGGCTGGAGAAGCATAAACGTTTTTTTTTTTTCCTTCTGGAGGGGCTTAATAAAAATAATTGAGAAGCCATTTATAGGAGAATTTAACAGTAAGAGAGATTTAACAACCAAAATGTTTGTTTCATCTTTTTTTTTATAGAATGTGATCATTTTTCACCTCTTTGGTCAAAAACCATAATGTTCGATGAAACATTAAAAAAAACTGAAAAGGCCAGTACTTTCTTTTCATACAACTTCTGTTTTTTATTGTTTTGTTATTTTAATTATATTTCCCATGAAATCTCCTGTCTCATGTCTACTGTACATCAGCATTCTGCAATATTTTCATCAAAAGTGCATGCATATCCATTGCATGCAAAATGAGTTGGTCCAAAAGGTTGTTGTCCTCTCCTGATGATAAGTGCCTACTTGGCATGGTAGTAGGAATGTTTCTAGTAGTAGTATTTGTGATGCATATTGTGTGTGTGAGTGTAATTGTTAATGTAATGCACATTCATCAGTCATCTCTGCAGGAGCCTTGTAACAATCCTGTTCATTTAAATTAGGTGTGTTGAAGGAGGGAAACATTTACAACATTCAGAATAGAATAGGACTCCGAAAAGGATTGGAATAAAATTTGCATCATTTTTAAATACGGTTATACTGATAGCCTGGTAACATTGGCCATTTTAAAGTAACACTAATTAACTTTTCAAGCTTCATAAATTGTTTTCAGAACTCCGATGAAACATCGACTTCAACCAGTTGAAGAGTACTTTTGTCATGCTTGATGGGGAGTCCTTATCGCTTTTAGAGGGGTCGCTATCTCTTTTTCTGGCTATAAGCAAGTTCAAGGAGCCTGCCACACAAAAGACTAGAAACATGGCGACGGTTATAGAGCTTGTGTCACGTCCCTCTTTGCCCTTTCGCTACAAGAAAAGCAGCCAATTCAAACATCTACACGGTACAAAAAAAAAAAAAAAACAGATAAATGAAGTTTTGTCTGAGAAGGCATCCGGACATTGAAAGATCAACACTGGCCTGGGTTTCGAGGAGGGATCCACCACCGACTCTGCCCAAATTCGGTTCCTGAATGACTACTAAGTAGCTTTCCATGCTCAAATGAAAACGATAATACGAACGTTAGCTATCGAAAATTTGCATTGTAGCAACAAATAGCAATCACCTTGATAGTTGGCGTTTCCACAGCGACACGACCAGCGTGGCAATTAGCTCCCTGACCTTCTTGCTATTATCACCACTGGAAATGGAAATTAATCCAAAGGCGGGCCACCTGAATTCAGGCTCTCACAACACTATGCAGTGGTTCTCACAGGAAATGTAGCCTTCTACTACTCAAAACACTACCGCGTTTGTCCATATGGTACACCATGTTCAACAAAACCCGAATCTTCTTAAGTGTTGCTGTAACTCATCAACATTGGCTGTTTTTGACCTTTGTTGGATCAAAATCTTGACTTAATGGGCTGGGTCCAATCTGCAACCCAATGTGTTTACATAACCCAGTATATTAGGTTTCCTCGGTCAATTTTGGACCCAGCGCTGGCTTTAGCTTTTTCACCATATTTGGGTCACTTTTGGCCCAACATCTTTGAAAGTGCAGTTGGCGTTTTAACATATAGTATCTGTCCACAGTGGGCCTTGAATAGTAAGCCTCCAGTTGTTTAGAACAATGTGTCCCAGCAAGTGGTCCCTGGACCCAAAGGGTTTTGAATCCTGTGGTGGGTAACAGCTTGTGTGTGATCTTGCTTTTATCAGCCTGCTCATCTCCACTGAGCAGGATATGAGGGAGGTGGCGACAGGACTGGACAAATATGGTGATGTGTCACTGTCAAAGGATCCAACGAGAAGAATACCAAAGAGCATGTTCATATTAACTGATTATTCAACTTTGCCGCGTTGTGTCTTGAAGCAGCGCCTTCATCAAGTTTCATTTTATGCCTTTTGCAGCAGACTTTGACGTCCTGCCGTATTCCGTTGCTGACCAGCACGTAGAGGACGGGATCCACCACGCAGTTCAGACTGGACAGGGCCAGCGTGCAAGAGAAGGCGAAGTGCATCATCTGCTCAAACTCGCAGTAGCTGCCGAGCGGCCTCGTGTAGAAGACTAGCGAGCGCGCGAGCAGCATGATGTGGTACGGCGCGAAACAAACCGAGAAGATCCCGATCACCCCGAAGGACAGCAGGCGCACCTTCTTCTTGACTTGGGCGTTCAGGCCAGGACTCTGGCCCACGGTGGCCAGAACCTTCCAGTAGCTGACGGCCAGCACCAGCAGGGGGAGCAAGAAGCCGATGGCCACTCGGAGCAGGTTGAACAAGGCCACGGGTTTCTCCATGGGGTAAGTCTCATAACAGCGGTCGTCTCGGCCGTCGTGGGCGTCCGGCAGGTTGTCGTTGAACAGCACCATCACGTGCAGCACCGTCACCACCGCGTAGATGCCGACGCACTGCGCCCAAGCGTAGCACGACGTCCGGTGGGTTTTGGAGCGGAGGGGGTACGTAACCACCAGGCAGCGGTCCACAGAGATGCCACACAGGAGGTAAATGCTGATGTACATATTGGAGTAGTAGAAGAAGCCGGCCACGCTGCACGACATGACCCCCAGCTTCCACTGGTGGTTCTGGTGGTAGTAGTTGATCCAGAGGGGCATGGTGAAGATGAAAAGCATGTCGGAGAGCGACAGGCTGAGCAAGAAGATGCCCAGGACGTTTTGCCTGCGCACTTGTTGCAAAATGGGGCCCAGTGTGAGGATGTTGAAGATCAAGCCGAAGATGAAGGCCAAGATGTAGACGCTCATCAGGAAGTCGCTTATGATGCTGTCGCCGATCATAACGCACACCGCCGTCGAATTTCCAGCACCGCTCGCGTTCATTGTTGCTGGGGTGAAAGCCACAACAAAATTAGGATCGCATAAGAAATGTGCAGTGGTGTTGATCATTTGTTCCATGACTAATGGAACAAATTGGACACAAATGGACCAACAATCCATTCTCGCCTTCCCCGTTATATAAACAAAATATATTTTATGTTTCTTAAGGAATATTAGAGTACACGTGACTCTAAAAACGCTGTATTCAGTCCCAGGCTAAACAGAGTAAAATTTACATTTGGAACATATGTAAAATATTGAAAAAAAATCTTATGAAGTGTAGAGGATTTTCCATACCATACACCCATAGACTCCGATTATGGGGTCTATTTCCATACTTAACCCATTGATAAGGCGCACGCTCAAACATTCGGCAATAAAAGACATAAAACGAACATAATGTTCTAAGAATGGTTCACTGTTTATAAGACATAATGTTCTCTGATTGGTTTATCGCTGCTAGCGTACGTACTGTATGTGTTCTTTCCTGTACATCCCTGTGTCAGTATGAAATGGTTCAACAGTCAGTCAAGCAGTTGCCCAAAGTTGCTCGATAACAATTTGACAGATTTTGGGACTCACAAGACACATCGGATTGTAGGGCAAATACCAGAATTTGGTTTGCACCTTAAGGTACCTAAAATACAGTAACTCTTTGTGTATGTGTTTGCAAAATGTCTACTAAAACTCACAGTGCGGCAACATATACAGAGAGTGAGGCAAAATAAGTGCTCCTCTTATTTGACTGTTGCCAAGTAAATTATGCAGTAGATAACAGCTGGTCATCAAGTTAATTATGAATAACTTTTAAAAAAAATCAAATTATCGTTTTTTGTGGTTGTTGGGGGAGTTACCCAAATGAATTTTATTATTGAAGGGGCTTATGAGTTTCACAGTATGCGAAGGAGAAATTTGATGTCCTGGTATGTCGTAAAAAGTTTTTGTTACCCTATATCAGTGGTTCTCAAATGGGGGTATGAGTACCCCTGGGGGTATTTGAAGGAACTCCAGGGGGTATTTGAGGTTTTAAATAAAACAAGCAAAAGAAAATACTTTAAAACTAATTATTGAATTAATTCAGGAAAATATACTGCAAGTTCTTAAAACACTGTAAGTTTATATATATATGATACTGGATATCAAAAAAAAAGAAAAAAAAAAAGAGAAAGTCCAAGAGAAAATAAATGTGTAATGTTTACGTTTTTCATGGCCAAACATATTAAGATGCATGCGAACAGGAAAATGATTGAAATACTGCAACTGAAGTGAATGAATCGATTTCCAAATGACATTGTTTTTAAATAGAACTTCATTTATTTTTCTTTGACTAACAAAAACCACCAAAATGTTTGACACGCTTGATTCTACTACTAAGATTTATTGTCTTTCTTCCTGCCAACCTTGAAGTTCCCTAACCCGAAGTTCCCTAGCCCTGCATTTGTATCGCAGCTTCAAGTTTGCTGGTCAGACTCTTTATCTGTTCATTCAGAAGAACATTGACTTGAACAATGACTAACCTTCTTAATTCTCATTTACATGAACTCCCAGAAAAGGGCCGCAGCTTCAGTAAATATTTATTCAGTACTGAGGAGTGAGCGTGCAAAACGTAGTCTTGCTTGAACAAAGCACATTAAGGACCTCGCTGCACTAAATGAATCAATCACCCGTTTAAGTCGCTGATGAACGCTGGAGATGCACAGTCAGAGAATCGGGACGCAGCGGGCTGTTATGTCAACTCTACCCAAATGTTAATTTGTCTCACTTCCTGGGCAAGAAAGTTTAAAGATAAGAATTACAAAGTCAGAATGTGCCAGAGAAGTAGGTACACGTTCACATTCGTTGAAATAGGAAATAATTTAATTTTTTTCATGGAAAACAGTTTGAATGTCAGTGTCAAGATTTTTTAGGGGTTTCACCATTTTCAATTAACCCACCCAGCACCAGATGTCTTCCGGATGTTGGATTTTTCTTGGACTTGATTTCATCCAGAAACCTCTGGGTTGTTTTTTGCCCGCCAAATTTGGTTCAAATTTAGTCCAGAAATAGTCGTCGATAAGTCTTATGTGTAGCCCGTCCAACGGGGGTCCAAGTTCAGTCTAAAAATAATAGCTGAATAAGAGTTCTGTTTTAGCCTATCCAATGCAGTAGAAATTTAGTCCAAAAATAGTCATTTATAATTGGGTTGTGTTCAGCTCGCCCAATTTGGTCCAATGAAAACAGTCATTGAAAATCAGCGACTGTTATTGCCTATCCACCGTGGTCCACATTTAGTCCAAAAATAGTCTTTTAAAACAGAGGTGTATTTAAACCCTGTGCAGTATTTTGATCATGTTTTTGTCATGCTTTTCCACATCATTTTCGCTATGTTTTAGCCAAGGGATTTTCACACTCAGTGTGACAACTAAGCAGTCGTGCCATTGTGAACTTCTGGGTGAAATTTCAGCTCCCTGGTGCCTTCTATTAATGCTTTCCCTTTGATGTAAAATGTCTTTGGATGTAAAGATCAAAAGATTGGACAGAATACTGCAAGGTTAAACAATCAAGTGTGGTCAAAATGTTGATGACAAATAGTTATTAAAATTTGCGTGGCATTTGGCCTGTCCACTGTGGTCCAAACTTTGTCTAAAAATGGTTGAATCTGAAATTGTGTTTTGCTCAACCAAATTTACTTCAAAATGCATTGAAGATTTATTTTATTTTTAAACAATAGTCAGTGTTTATCATTTCTACTGGAAATAATTGCTGGAGTGAATTGTAAAAATGCAAAAAATATAAATAGTTTTGGAGCTTCATATACAGTATAAGCCTTGTCGAGTAGCATCTTACACTCGAGATTCTGTTTGCAGCTGGGTTGTCTAGTGGTTAAGATGACAGACTTCGGAACTGAGGAGCTTTCCCTGGTCAGGGCAAATGGAAATATCCAGTCACATTCTTAGGGAAGACACTACTATCATCATGACCAAAGCCATCTTTTCAGCAACTTGAATAAAAAAAAAACTTTTCACTTTTCTTTTAAACTGTGAAGGGATGTCTTTTTAACGAATTGAAAATGACATCTTTTCAACTTTCACTTCTCAGACATTTTTTTTCAGTGCTGGGTGGGAAACTACGCGGCATGCTTTGAGAATGTGAGAGGAAGCCAGAGAAAAGCGAGGCAAGCACCAGGAGAACATCCAAACTCTACAAAGGAGGGCCTGAGGCAAAGCCAGAACCTCTTGACAGAGAAGCAAATCCTTAAGACTATGTCATCATGCTAGCAATGGAAAGTCCTAGGAATCTTTTTCTCTACTACCACAATGTTGTAGACCAGGGGTGTCCAAACCTGGTCCTCAAGGGCCACTGTCCTGCAAGTTTTCCAAGTTTCTTACCCCAACACGCCTGGTTCAAATGATCAGCACAACAACAAGTTCAGCAGAAGCCTGATAACAATCCTGATCATTTGAATCAGGTGTGTCGGGGAAAGAAAGCTAGAAAACATGCAGACAGCGGCCCTTGAGGAACTGAGTTTGGACACCCCTGCTTGAGGCAACGGTACCTAACCTTCAGTGGCAGTCTGTGCATTTCACACTTAGGTCTTCAATGATGTCCCACTTAGTTTGACGCAAATACATACCCCTCATAATACCATTATTTATGACACCACGGCTGGAGAAATCATATACAAAAGCGCACATACGCATTATTGGGCGTTGCGGCACCTTAATTGTGTACAACACAGGCTATTTTCCAGAGCATTTAAACATCAAATAAACCCGCATCAACAATTAAAATTTATCACTACACGTGACGTGTGATATCCATTAATTCACTGCTTCTCAATTATATTTTGCCAAGCCCCACCCCCAGGAAAGAGAAAACCTTTCACGCCCCCCCAACACGCTGACTGTAAATACAATTACTAACAAAGGAAATAAGCCATATAAATCAGCTTTCAACAACTGTTAATTATTTTTTACAGCCTTTATACGAGGTACAGCTTAGTCTAAAACTGAAAAAAATAACCAAATGCATCAAAGTGCCTGAAACTAAAACACGGACCTCTGAACTAGTGTTATGCATGGCTATCCTGATCTATATATATTTGTTGGATTTATCTATGTTAGTATCACTTCTCAACCCTCAAGTGTACATGTGTGTAACACTGTTCACTTCCTGATTCTTCACCAGCCTGACATGCATTCACCACCTTTTGATTGCTACTGCAAACCTGCGCAACATTGATTGCTATTTTACATTTTATTGCTGTTATTTTACTGTTAATTATGATACCAATGATGAGATTGCTATTTTTAGGTAAAGAGCTCATAAAAGTTATACGTAGATCTGACGTTTCCCTATTAAATTATGTAAGCCTGTTGGAGATGCATTCGTAGAGCCAGGAAGCATATAATGCCATTAAGGTCCATGCCAGAGATGCTCTGTCCAATCCAAACTCAATAACGGAGAAGCCATCTGAGTCGGCCCATCTTCAGCGAATACTAATATAAACCCTAGTGTGTTTGTGTGGAGTGTGTGCGTGAGTGCGCCCCGGCGTGCTGCCAGAGCTGTTTGTATGAGTAAGTGACTGGAAAGTTTTGCAGACAAATGAGATCTAAAATTATTCATGGGCAGTTTACTCGTTCTGTCTTTTGCCCTCTTTCATCAGAGACAAAAAAAAAACATATTTCCTCTTCTGTCAGTGGACATATTTTTAGTTTTGATAATGTTAAATGGTGTTTCCATATTTTCCTATGGTACATTTAAGGAAGGCTGGGACTGCTTTTCGTAACTTCTAGGCAAGCTTCACTTTGACTTCTTGACCATCTGAGCCAACTATGTGTTTGTTAATGTTATAAACTGAACTAAGCCAGGTTGTTATTAATCCGGAGGGCTGAAAACAGCAACCTTTTTGCAGTTTGTGTCGAGCTTGTACTTCGGTCTAAATTTACTTGTGTAATCTTTGTATGCTAGCAGTGATCAAAACGATGACATTATGGTAAGAACAAAGAAATTAAAAGTCACTTGAGCCCACTTGTTACAGGTCTACATTTTTCATTTGCACTTTATGATACTCATGTGACCCTTGACTAATGGGCGGCACTCATTTTTTTCCCACTTATTTCACTTCAAAAAAAAGTGCTTTATGTTTTCAGCCAAGTACCCTTTAACTACTGCAAAGCATTTTTCGGTTAAAAAAAAAAAAAAAAAAATTAAAACATTCCATCTGTGTCTGATGTATTTAACTTAAGAACCTTTCAAACTTCATTTGTATTGGTCCACCAAAAAAAAAAAAACTAAAGTGTCCTCTTTTGGATCATAGAAGAAATCTGGTATCAAAAAGAAATAACTTCAATATTAATAAAATTTTTGTCCACAAAAAAATTCAAAATAAAGTGTCAGAACTGTTCTCAAAAAGAAATAATTATAAATATTTATTCACGTAAAAATACTTGAAATAAAGCATCAACTTTTGGGATAACAGTAGAGATCTGTTCACAAAAATAAAACATTAACTTAATAATTAATAAATATTTGTCCACAAAAAATATCCAACATTAATTGTCAGGCCTGTTCTCAAAAATAATTAATTACAAATAACAATTTCTCCGCGGAAAAATATTCATCTGACAAGTTAGGCCAAAACATTCTTGTAAGGGCCAGGATTTGGGTTTAAAAAAAAATAGAAAATGAATAACCTACAGTACATACATGTGTTTTATGAACTTCTGAAACATTTTCTAAATAATTATTTTGAAAGTATTTTTGCATTTCTATTATTTTTAAAATAAGCACAGTACCCCCTGGAGTTCCTTCAAGTACCCCAAGGTGACCCGTACCCTCGTTTGAGAACCACTGGTCTAGACTCTAAGCAGGCTCTGTGGTAAAAAAAACAAAAAACAAAAAAACACCAAACTTTAAGTTCTACATTCCACTAATTTTTTGCGTTTCACTCCCTTGCTTTTGATGGAATCTTGGCAGAAGAAACATTTTGCATTTTGAAGAGGCTCACCTTAGCTCGTCAACGTGTCAATTCCTCAGGGGTCAAAAGTCAAAATCCAAAGAGTGGAAAAGAGATCCAAGTTGTTGCCATCAAGCCACAAGGAACCCTCATGGCGATAGAGATCAGCGCTTCATAAGCTTTTGTCTCCCTTATTCAAAGATGCTTTGAAATGTCGGCGAGGAGCGTGTAGCGATGGGGGCGCTAAAATAGGGGACGGCCCGAATGCAGAGGAGGGACGTCTGCTTTTTTTGCACACGTGTGTAGAGGAGGAAATACTGCATGGGGGGGGGGGGGGGGGGGGGGGGGCTGCAACAGACAACAGATGTGAGCCACATTTAACTTCCACAGTGAAGACAAGATGACATGTGATCACACATTGTGTTTCACACCGACAGCCCGCCTGACTTCTCGTTAAGTGCCGTAAATGGGGAGACCGCAACTTTATGACCACTTGCTTCTCATATGAGAACGAAATACTCTTCATTTCAGAGAAACACAGCAGAGCTCGCATCTCAGCGAGACAAAAAAGGTTTTTTTTTCTACATTCTTGCATCTATTAAAGTGAAAATGTATCCATTTAACAGTAATTATCTTATGATCCTTGTGAATTTACTCGTTTGTATCCACTGTAGTAGAAATTTGTTTTTAGCCTCAAATTTTATTTCATCCAAATTACCCTACTATGTCCTAGTGTCCCCAATAGAGGACACACTGACATTTTAAATGATGTCTCATTTGTTTGGGTATGATGCACTTAACTTGGTTAGAAACATGTTTTTTTTTTTTTGAGGCTGGAAACAAGTGGGCGTATTTCTAACATGGCTCAACGCTTTAGTCACGACATCAAGAGTTCAAGGTGCGTGTGTTGAAAGTGATTCATGAATCAAGCGCACAAAATGGGAAATTCTCCTTCCCTCCCACGACCCCCCTCTTGATTGAATCCATACGGGGAAAATGTTTCTCCATTTTAATTTGTTTTTAATCAAAATGAAACGCTATCTATTGGAGCTATTATTACCCATCAAAATTTTCCGGACACATTTTTTCAAGCGAATACTTTGTTTTTTTTTTTTTTTTAAACAAGAATACAGTTTAGACAGTTGATGTCTCTTGATTCTAAATCATAAGGGAGAAAATGACCTAATCTAGCATTCAAACTAATTAGCAAATGAATATTGTCAAAATGTACATACCGGATTGAATTGGGGGCGGGGGGACATATTTATGTAGGAAGTAAAAGGGATTTGTGTGTGTTTGTGTAAGTCAGGTGTGCGTCTTGTGAATTCTTGTGGATTCACAGCTGCCATGAATGTTTACTTGACGCTTTCGCAGATCAACTGCAGACTTACAGTTCAAATGTGTTCTCATATACACAACAAAAAAAAAGTACTGGTTAGGAGAGTAAGCGTTGCAGTCCTGTTTTATAAAGTCAAGAGTTATTCAATAAAAAAAAAAAAAAAAAAACATGCAGTCACATAAAAAGAGCGTTTTCATCGTTTGCCCTTTCTATAATATTACACTAATAATATTACATTAATGAAGCTTTATTTTTTCCACTAAAGGCCAGAAAATCACAGAATTAAAATGTTTATACAGTAAAAAGTACATGTAATAATTAAAGAGAAAACACAACATTCAAAATATATTTTTTTTTTAATATTACAAACTATAGTTGGATTTTTTTAGTGATCAGCACATTTTTTAAAGCAGTGCTTCTCAATTATATTTTGCCAAGCCCCTCCAGGAAAGAGAAAACTGTTCACCCCCCAACTCAACGCGCTGACTTTAAAAAAGATTATCTATAAAAAGTATACCTAAACCTGTATCCTTTTTAACATTAACAAAAGAAAAAAAGCAATATAAATAAACTATTAACAACAATTATTTTTCACAGTGTTTATACAGGTTACAGCTTAGTCCAAAACAGAAAAAAATAATGAAGGGCACCAACTGTCTGAAACAAAAAGAAAGAAAGAACATTTTTACCTTATTGTGATTACATTTCACGTGACAAAACAAAGCCTTTTGCCTGAGGTCACCCCCTCTCCCCCCAGTATTTTTATTGGAAGAATAATGTATTTACCTCACACAGTAAATAAATGTCATAGAAATAAGAGGCACTGCAAAAGTAAGATTGATTTTTGGGGAAACAATTTGTCATTGTTCTGAAAGAGCTTTTAAACGTGAGATTAAAAAACAAAACACACACACAATATTCATAACAATCTAAGTTTATCAATCAACATCACAAGTAATATTGTCTTTGCAAATTAAGTCTGCCTTGAAAGACAAAATATTGTAATGAACTTAAATGGCCACCAAAAGGAGTCATTTATTGATGTGTATGAAAAATGTGACTTCTGATTAAAAAAAAAAACCTCTCTATGCTGATTGTTCTAATCCAAATCATTTAGTTGATTGTACATTTAAATGCAAAGTGTTTAAAAATGCATAGCGCGTGGCAGCATTCGCTGATGTGGGTAATTTTAAATGGACCTTCCTTGATTGATTGCACTTGGTTCTGACGCACTCTCATTTACCACCTGCTGTTTACAGACTCTGTTTTCTTTTTTTAATACTATTCAACAAAGTCTTGTTAAACCTAATTACAGCATTTTGTAACTTTCTCTGAAGGTTACCGCCGCCGATAATTATTCTTTGAGTAGTTCTATCACTCGTAGATTTAACAATCAGCATCCAAATATTTCACTCTCCACAACACAGTATTCGAAAGAATACTTACTTCCATTTTCTTCTGTCGTTCGAATCAAAGAGTGGAAAAGTCGGCAATTTGCCATCTTCGCTTGTCAAGAAATAAAAGATATTAGTGTTTACTTTTTAATTAAGAACACTACCAAACAAGAAGAGGAAGAGGTGATAGCGACTTCCCAGCATGCCTCGCGGCCTGTTTGGACATCGTTGCGTTAATTACATGCCAATCATGTTGTTTCGATGTTGTTTGTGTTTTCCAATTATACTGCTATCGTAGTGATAGTGGTAGTTGTGCCGTTTGGTACCGTAATAAAACCTTGGCCTCAGTCTGAGGCAACGGCTCTTTTCTGGAGTCTGGAAGTGCGGGTTCTCAAATGCCGCACTTTGACAAGTCATTAAGGCTGAGTGCAAGGACAAGCTCGGCAGCTGCCAGCCACAGCCTTTTAGTGTGTGTAATAGTCAAATGGCAGGAAATGGCTCTGCATATACAAAGATTGGAGGAGAAAGCGTGATTAATTTGTGACCGTGCCGCGCAATTACCGACTCTGCTTTTGTGCGACAATTTGTTGTGTGTATGTGGATTATGGATTGTGTGTATGTGGATTTCTCCCACCCATGGGATAGTTTCACAGACATTCCAAATTTGGGAGGATCTGGGGTAGTCGCTTGATACCGCCGTGAATCATTAATCACCGAAAGCACTCGCTCCACTCAACACCAGATGTCTTCTGAACGTTGGATTTTGGGCTAAATCTGCTAGGTCTGACTTAGACGTGATTTAGTCCAGAAGTAGTCGTTGAAAACTTGGTTGACTTTAGCCTGCCCTACATGGTTAAAAAAAAAAAAAAAGCTATTTATATAGGGATGTGTAAAGCACATCCACTGGGGTGCAGATTTACTCCAAAAATAGTCGAAAACTTGGCTGTATTTTAGCCCATCCGGTGTGGTCCAAATTTAGTCCACAAACACTTTTGAAAACTGGGTTGAGTTTTAGCGCGCTCAATATGGTCCAAAATGTGTCAAAAAATATTTGTTGAAAACTAGGTTGTGTTTTAGCCTCTCCAGTGGGGTCCAAATTTTGTCCAAAAATTGTCCCTCATAAATGAGTTATGTGCAGCCAGCTCAATGGGCCAAATTTTGCCAAAAAGGAAAAAAAAAGTTGTTGAAAACTGAGTTGCATTTTAACCAAAGCGGTTCAAATTTAGTCAAAAAATCATCATTCGTAATTGTAATTTGCTTAGCTCATTCAATATACCGGTAGTCCAAATTTAGCCCAAAGTAGATGTTGAAAACTGGGCTGTGTTTTAGCCCATCCATTGTGGTCCAAATTTAGTCCACAAACACTTTTTAAAAACGGGGTTGTGTTTTAGCTCATCCAATGTGGTCCAAATTTAGTCATTCATAACTGTATTGTGTTTAACTTTTTCAATGTGGTCCAAATTTAGCCCAAAAATATAGTAGATTGATAGGCTGTGTTTTAGCCCATCCACTGTGGTCCAAATTTAGTCTAAAATATTTGTTGATAACCTGGTTGTGTTTTAGTCCATTCAATTTGGTCCAAATTTTAGCCCAAAATAGTAATTCATATTTGTATTATGCCTAGCTTGTTCAATGTGATCCAAATGTTGTCCAAAAATAGTTGTTCATAATTGTGTAATGTCTATCCTGTCCAATATGATCCAAATTTAGCTCAAAATTAGTCACTGAAAATTGGTGACCGTTTTTGTCTGTCCAACGCCGTCAAAATTTAGTCATTTAAAAGTGGAGTTTATTTAACCAAATGTAAGCATATAATGCTGCATATGCACGCTGCATATAATGTTTCCAATGCTTTATTTGAGTTCTTGCTTTTGCACTTGATATTTCATTAGTTTCATGCATTCCATTTAAGATTTATTGGAGGGGCGGACGGGCAGGTTCTATACATCACTTTCACAAGGAAAGGAACTTCCCACCACTGAGCAAGTTTCAGATGTGTAGAAAGAGAGCAAGTGGTTGAAAGCTGCGTAGCACACAAGACAAACACAGGAACCTGAGGCTTTTTGGCAAGAAATGACAGCAGCTTCCACCTCTGTACTTTTACACTGTCAGGTCTTTCCAACGGTGACACACAACATGCATTTGACGTGTACAAGAAGCGTAATGACTCAGTACTGCAGAAATACGAAAAGGTTTGAGGAGAATGTGCTGAGACTTATCGATAATGTCCAAGTGTTTTATAGTTTAAGTGAATGGTGTGTTAGATATATAGTAGGTCATGTTCAGAATGATGCATTCAGTAACTATCAACTAGTGTGGGATAAGTATAATGTTTTCATTTTAGGCAAAAAAACAAACAAACACACACACACACAGAACAAAAGGTTGATCTTGTGCAGTGCTTCTAAATTATATTTTTCCAAGCACCCGCTAGGAAAGAGAAAACATTTCGAACTTGACGCGGTGACTATAAATGACATTATCTATAAAAATTGTATAAGTATACCTAAACCTGTACCCTTTTTAACATTAACAAAAACAGCAATTTAATCAATTTCAACAAACTGTTAAATATTTTTTACAGCGTTATTATGGCTTACAGCTTAGTCTAAAATGGAAAAAAATAACCAAGTGCATCAAAGTGACTGAAAAAAAAGATGAACATTCTTATTTTATTGCAATTAAAATTCACATGACAAAAACAAAGTCTTTTTTCTGGGATATGTATTAAAAGTGTTGAAGGTTTCCTTGTGGTTGAACAAGGAAAAAATAAGAAACATTAAAACTTGGTGAACACTTGACAGCCTTTTGGCAACATTTGGTGAACATTTTAGTGAATCGATGGTGACCTGGAAAGAATCTTGACCAGATTATAATGTTTTTTTTTCAATGAATTTCCAAAATTGTGTTTATAAACAAAATATTGTGTCCAATGAAAAAAATGCTGGTTTTGTTTACCCATAAAAAAGAAAAAAAAAGTGTTCTTGGGCTTTAATTTTAATTGGGGGTACAACTATATTTTTGTTCGGCCCACTGTGGACAAAATGGGACGATAGAGTCTTATAAGCACTAAACACATTTACCAAAATATTAGGTACATCGCCATTATATTACATTTGACCAATTTGTATCAGAGCTGAACTGTAGCCTTTCGCTAATTAGTTATTGCAATTTTTGAATAAAGCCTGAGTACGGCTCTCAATGTTCAGAAGTACACATCCAAACTAAGCTTGTGTCAGAGGCAGGAAACCACATTTGTATTTTTGGTCTTGAACTGGAAAAAAATGGGGGAAACCTCACACAAAATGTGACACGATTGAGTCACCTCCTGAAAAGGTCTTTTTTATGCATGCTGTCAGGAGAAGACCAAATTTGCACTCATATCTGTTACTGAAATTAGCCTGCGACATTTTAGTTTGACTAATGCTTGATGACAGAGCAATGACTGGCTTAAAAAAAAAATCCATAAAAATGTTTTCTTCAAACTTTTTACAGACATGATAGCGATTCAAAGGAGTATTATTTATGAAATTAGATAGAACATGAAAATAAATGCATTTATTTTGTTGTTATTGTCTTCTAAGATGGCTGCTTACCTATTAGAACGGATTCAGCTCAGCCCCTGATGGTTGAAGATGGATATGAAAAGGAAGCGGCGCCGACTGCATAACAACAAAGGTGGCAGCACACGCAGGGGATGTAAAGATCAAGCCGGAAGCCGTTGCACAATGGCGGCCGCCCTCACGCTTGGCAGCCCACGAGTGCTCTTGCGACTCGAGAGCGGGCTGAAGTGTGCTAATCACAACATGGAAAACAATCCTTCTTCTTCACCCCCATCGATGAGACGTGTGTAGAATTGTCCTTGAGCAGATTTTGTATGTGCACTCCTGCATCTCTGAGAAATTAGCATCATATTTAAAGAGAGGCTTAAAAAAGTACTTTCAAAGGCTTAATACCAGATAACCATATTCTTTTTTTTTTTTTTTTTACATATCTACAAAAAGCAATTTCACGCGGTAATTGTGTGTAGATTGTGAAACGACAGATGAGTGTACCTTTACAATTAGCGATAGGGTTTGAGCAACAGTGGGGGTACAAGTAATCCAAGGGGTACTTCGGGGGGGGGTATATTCAGGTATCAACACATCTAATTCAATGCTTTTTAATGATGTGTCCAGAACAGTACATTTTCGAATTAACAGCAAATGAATTGGAAAATAAAGCAATTTATTATTAAATTGTGACTCCTTTGGAAAACATGTATTTTCTTAAGTTTTATACGGATGTGCAGTGGCAGGGTGTTCCAGCAGATGAAGGAGTATAAAACAGATGACGTTATCTTCTGGAGTTGCTGAATAAAATGCATCTAGAGATAGCACTAGAACATCCAGAAATGCTTTGCGCTGGTTAGGTGGTACTTGGCTGAAATAATAGTTCACATCATTGAAAGCAGTGTTAGAGTAGCGAAGGTTATGGTTTCAGGTTCGTGTTTAGTTTGTTTAGGGATACGTGTTGGTCTTGGGTATGCGATAAGTTTATGGTTCAAATAATACACGATATAATGGTATGATTATTTAAAAAAAAAAACACAATTACCCTGGATTCCAACATATGAATTCCGGAATAAATTATAGATTGACCAGACTTGAGCATTTCTGACAATAACCTGAATTTCAACTAGAGGTGTCGAAATAATAGACAATTAGAGATCAATTAATTAGTCTTAGTTAAAACATTTTTAGGTTTGCTTTTCTTTATGTATGCTAATTACATACGTTTTTTGCTTCGAGCTTCTTGCGCTTGAGTTATTGGGTGTTGGGTGTTATTCATTGACTTTGGCAAACAATTGTGCCACCTTTGATAGTAGCGCAATAAGCATTCTTTGTAAGGAGCTTGCTTACCATAGACGCAGCACAAGTTTAGTTTACCACATAAATGCAAAGCACCCAGCTACATTTGAAGTCACAACTAACAATAGCAAACTAATGTTGACAACACCCCACATTTGAGAACGTCGAGCAAGTAGAATGTATGCATCTGTGGTTATTTTTTAATTATTTAGCCATTGACAGAAAAAAAAACAGCATAAAACCTCTTGATGCTCGAAAATCAAGGATGCAGCCAGCAATAATGTCGTCCCTGATAATAAACTGAAGATTTTCTGTTCACTTTTCTGTTGTTGTATACCAATGTTTTGATCTGCCAGAATAATACAATGTATAAAAAAAAAAAGTTCCTCAGAAAGGTTAAGGTGAGATTAAAAAGAGATTAGTTAGAACAATTAATTATGGATATAATTAATTATTTTCATTTTGTTAACTCTTGTCAGGGCGGGTTTCAAAAACTGTATTTAGTGGTTTATCATCACCAAACTTTATAGTCATTTTTACCTCACATGCGTGCATAACAAAAGAGCAAATATGAATATAGTGCTTGGTCGAAGATCCTCATTCAGGTACACACCTACATCGTCGATCGTTCCGATTATGTTGTGCCGGCTCATGCGCAGAAGCTAACCGTCAACTTGTCCCGTTATAATTTTGAAAACTGTTACAACTCAGAATTTCTTATGTTGGTGTCATTTTAATAGTCAGGCGGACTAACAAGCGGTTTCTTTGTGCACATCATCAGCCTTCTCTGGCCTGAAAAGACCATCGTAGCAATTTAATAATGACATGCTTTCTGCAGATGTCTGATCGTTGAAAGGAAAAAGAGAACTGAGTAACTTAAATGGCAAAACGCAGCATTGTTAAGGTGACTGCGAAGGTTACAGCGTGTTATTATGTCAAAATATGTACTTTTGCTTCAGGGTTCGTTTGAGCCAGTGTATATTCGTCATCTTCCTTTGCTTTTGTTGGAACGGACATTTTAAAGAACGACAAAACAAAAAAAAATATTCTCTAGGCTTGTATTGCGCTACAAAATCGAGCATCAAAATCATCATCCACGTTTGGAGACAAAATGGACACGACACCAACTTCAGGGAACACATGCATATTGAAGACTATTATAATAAAAACAACACTATGTTTTTCACTGAATCTACATGGCTGTACTATGTGAAAACATGCAACCTATTGACATGGCAGATAATAGATAACCAAGTTACATTCACACCACAAAAGATAGATCCTTATCACAAGTTCAACACGGGGAGTGCGTGTTCTTCAAAGAATGCTATTTTTCAAAAGGGGAGAAGTGAGAAATATAAGCACTGCCCCCATTTCCTGGCAGAAACAGGAAAAAAATCCTAAAGCATTTATGATTGTGGTTTGCATTAATTACAGGAAGACACACTGTCACCCAATCAATACTTCCAGTTGTACAGGACCATTATGTGGAAATGGCCATAGCGGAGCAAATCTTAGGTCATTGAAAGCGCCTCATCAAAGCAAGGAATTGATGATTTTGATCAAATGGGGCTGTCGTTCAGTGTGTGACAACTCCAAATGTTTTCTAGGATTTGATTGAGCAACCCGCTGGGAAGATATTTTATTTCAGCTCTTCTATGAGTCAATACCACCATAAGGTGCCTTTGAGATGTCCCCATTTCACCTACCAAACTTAAGATTTCCCACCAAAAATTGCGGTTCCGTTTGGGGCTTCACTCTAATCAGATTTTCATTTAAGACCATAACATTTTCTTTTTATGTCACCAGTTTTCTAGCATTTTTTTTCTTCCTTTTAAATGGACAATGTGTACGATTTAGATCGTTTTTCATTAAAAGGAATAAACTAAATGAATATCAAATTTTAAAAATTGCAAACAAATGTGATCTTAACGACCAACAGTGTTTTAAAAATAATTGAAGGTCCAATTATTATTAAATTATATTATATGTTGGGTGGCACTTCTCTGGAGGCTGCCATGTCTGTTATAGCTACAGACAATGATAAATGCAGTACCTTTTGCATCTCCTGCCGTCTGTAATGAAAAACGGTCTAAATCTTACACATTGTTCCTTTACGTGAGACAAACCAATGCCATCATAGCTATTATATATTTTTGAAAAAATCAACCTCTCCAAAATTTCAAATTTCTAAAAGGACTCGATGTCAACTGATATTTCACTATGACAGAGTGGACTTGTTCATCTTAACATTTGACTACTACACTTATGACATAAAAATGATCAAACACAAATGCAGGCATTTATTCTACAATAGTCACTGTTTCATCCTCCATTGCGGTAAGACAAAAATGCTATGCTAATTATGTAATAGTAAACATCAGTGTTTCTTAAAGGCGCAATTAATTCAGAACAAAAGGGCGGGCAAACATTTGATCAAAGAGACATGTTTCATCAAAATATTTGTTGTGCTTTTTTTTTTTTAGTCTCATTTAACTTACAAAAATGGACTTTGACTTTGAGAGTTTGTCGAAAGTCATCCAATTGAAAGAAAAATGTATGAAATAAAGGATACACATTTAATAAGTTGATTGTACTTCCATGTGTGCAAAATGGTTGGTTAATTTTCCATTATTTTTTACATTTTCATGAGTATTTCTGCCGAGGACACGGAAGGCACTTTATACTGATATTACTCCCACGCCGATAATGTACTTCCTTTATTTGACTTATTCTGGTTACTTTCAAAGCCTCGCATAACTTCACGAAACTTTTCAATCTTTCAAAAAGCAATTACAAAACGAAGATGATTTGACAGGGGCCGCTCGGAGATAATTCAACTTGACAAACGGAGCGCTGTCATGCAGCTGATAATGGTGACGACTGTGTAAACACTGCTAGGAGAACGATTTCGGCGGACCATCAGAGGATGCTAACCCGCTCGGTGAGGCCTTGCACGTCCGTGTCGTCCCTGCCGTCGTCGTCGTCGGAGGCGGGAGCGGGAGGCGGGGCTACGAGGTGAGCGGGGTACGTCAGAGTGTACTGGTGGGCGAAGGATTGCCAGCGGCTGTCGTCGCTCTCGTGGGTGATGTAACGCTCGCCCAGCTTGGTCTCCAGCTCTCGCAGGTCCAGCCAAGTCTGATAATCCTGAGAGGGAAGAGAAAAGTTTTGCTGCAATTGGATCAAAGTTGAAAAGGGCTTTTATCGCATCATTATTCAAGAACATTAGAGGGCGACTGAGGGAGGGTGTGTCAGTGAGAACTTAAATGACCTGAGACTTTTTCTCCTGGCTGATCATCGCTTGATATTCATCCGAGTGGTTCCTACATGTTTTTCCGCCGTTAAATTATGTTTACTGGTGAATGGTTTCGCAATAATAATCAGTCAAAATCAGATGGGATCGACTCCAGCTCTCTCTCAACCCTAATGAGGACATGCACTTTAAAAAATGGATGGATTAAATGTTCAAAATGTCTTGACAAGAAAAACAATTTGCGACTCTTAAAACGCTTGGGGAACGTCTTTGCAACCTTGAACAAACCCTGATGATAATTCGGCATCCGCTCCTTGAGAAAACATTTGCTGCTTGGTGGGCTACGGGTTTAAGTGGTCTTGGGGCATAGCATTCGGCCTTTTTTATTCCACAGTGGGTTTTTTTTCTTAAAAATCCACTAAGGATGAAGTTGTTGTTTTTTTAAATATCTACTGAAGTTGAAAGAGAGTTGAAGTGATTGGACATAACTACTCATTATTTATAACATTACAATATGTACATTTTTTGGTACCAACACAATATACAATGCTAATCCAGTTAGCAATCGCGATTAGCATTAGCCTGCTAGCAAATGTCATACAAAAATAACTAACCTTTAATTCACACATACATAACATTTTATGTACATTACACATGTAATAGTGTCATTAAATCCACTTGAAGAGCATTCAACAATATTCCATGAATAAACTTGAGAGTGGAGCTACCCATTAGCTGCCTGTTTCACATGTTGCATGTTTTGGTATTGACTGTCCCTAATGTTTGAATTTGAACATCTAAAATAGAGCAGTTATAGATGTTTTTGTAGTGCGTGGTTATACCGCTATCGGATAAAAAAAAAAAAAACAATGTGTAATTGAGGAAGGTCTTTCCTTTCTCAATGTGTAAATATATGAAAGCTCGCTAGCTACTAAATCAGTAAGTGTTCTTAAGCACACAAATAGCATCAGCCATTCGGCCGCTAGGTGGTGCAAAAGAGGCATAAGAAAAGTCCAGATGATGGTAACGTGGATCAATGTTACAATCAATCTATTTTTAATGCCGGCTTTTTCCCAGCCTTATATTGATTAATTTAAGGTGTGTAAGTAAAGGTTAGATGATGAGCTATCTTCCTGTTTTGGAGAGGGCAAACAAGATGGAAACATTCAAATTCAAACACGCTGTAAGCAATACATGTAAATTTAAAGGCGCCTCAATGGAAGCCTTGAAAGTTTAGAAGTGTTACCTGTAAGTAAGCATGGCTTAGACTCTTGTCAACGCTGTAGCGCTTCCTCATCTTAACTTGCAGCAGGTTATTGATCAAATCAATGGCTGGAAAGCAAAGGGATTTTATGAATAAAGCTCACGCAATAACATAAAAAAGCTCTTTCCAGAACAGCTGTGTCTACCGTCGCAGGAGATCTGTTTCCAGGGATTAGAGGGGTACATGAAGGCAGCGTTGTGAATCTGGTCATTGATATCTTCATCCTCGTTGAAAGGGAACGTCCCGCTGAGGCTGACGTACATGATGACGCCCACGGACCACATGTCCAGTGAGCGGTTGTAACCCTGGTTCAGCAGAACCTCCGGCGCGAGGTAGGCCGGCGTGCCGACCACCGAGCGGCGAAACGACTTCTCTCCTATGATTCGGGCGAAGCCGAAATCGCAGAGTTTGACCTGAAAAGAAAAATGGGGTGGGACAAAATTAGCAATTGTTAGGTATGAGGTACATTTTAATTGACAATTAATTCACTCAATCAGAAATGCAAAAAAATACCAGTGCATAATGTAAAGAAAATAAACTTCTTCTAAAAAAAAACAATCTACTTTAAAATACTTGCAATTCTTTGCACTAAAGCATTTAACTCCGTTTAAAAACAAGACTATCAAAACACTGGCTTGGCAAATACAGTAATTATATGTTAAAGAAAATAAAAATAAATTAAAAAAAATACTGGAGATCAGTTTAAAGTGCTCTTTACATTCTGATGAAAAGTTCTTAGTACAAAAGGATGAGAAAAATATGTTGTGCCTCAGCGTGTCTTTTTTTTAATGGCAGCATACTAAAATAACTATTAATTCACACTTCTGTCAATTCCTCTTTCATTCTAAAAGCATCTTAGAAACTATTATGTTTTTTGTTGTTGTTTTTTTTAAATGCTCCATTATATGTCCTTTGTTGATTGAGCAGTAAGGGTAAATTATGAAGATATGTTTTCAATCTTTTGCGAAAATGATTTTTGACAGGAAAAGAACATAACATTGTACCTATTAATCAGCTCATTCAATTTAAAAAAAATATATAATGAATAAAATAGCATTAGTCTCCTCCCAATGCATTTTAATAGGTGTGAATTATATGGGGATGTTCACTGTTCACGTGCTGGCAAGGTTCCGATTCCCTGCAAATAATAGAACCCGAAAGTAAGTACAGTGGGCCCCCGGGTTACGAACTTAATCCGTTCAGCGGCTACGCTCGTATCTCGAACTGTTCGTATAACGGGCAATCCAAACCCATGTTAATTCGTGAATGCGTGCAACGCGCGCAAAAGCCTTAGGTATAAACATCATGACTATACACATATATTGAGATTGAGTGACATAATCTACTGTACAGTTGCATTAATTAGCAAATACAAAGGAAAAATGACTTTTAGCTTTGGAATGACGTGACTTGAGCTGGGTGGAAGCATAGGGGAAAAGAGACCAACGCTCAAAGTCTATACGGCGAAGCAGATATGCTATTGGTCTTACAATGTCACAGTGACTCTTTCAGTCAAGGTGTAAGTCACAGAGATGCTAAAACATCATCCTCTTACTTCTTCCTTTATCACTACAAGTAATTTTAGAAGCTATGTCTAACAGATAAAGTTTGCAAAGTCTTCACAACATTCCTCCCTTCCGTTTTTCACTCATTTTCTCTCCTTCCTTCCATCCTGTGCCATCAAGCTAGATAAAGGCGTTCGGCCAATAGCATATCGGTATTTCTGTGACTGACGTGTGACGCTGGCCAATAGCATCTCCGTGAGTGAGACCGGGTGACCTTACTCGACCAATAGCATATTGGCATCTCCGTGACTGACTGATAATTATTCGCACTTTTTTTTTAAACGGTTGGAATGTATTGACAATTAATTAAAAAAAACACATTTAAACCAATGACAATTCTTTGTCCTGCAATCGGCACATTTAATTTCATGTCAGCTGTTTTTCCCTTTAGCTGTACAAACACTACACTTAAATGGTAATATATTTAGACACCGTGAGTGAGACAGTCACTGTGACGTTGTAAGACCAATAGCGTTCATACTATTGCCACATGTATGTACTGATGATTTAGATGACGCATCTGCTGATTTTGTTGACGCAGTAAAGCAGAAACAAATTTACAGATTCAACTGCCGGCATGTCGGATTGCTCGTAAGGCATGTCGGATTGCCGGATTGCGCGAATTGTTCGTAAATCAGGGTGTTCGTAAGCCGGGGGCCGACTGTATACTGATTTAAAAAAAAAAAAAAAAAAAAGGTTAACAGAATGAAGTTATAAGGACATTAACTGTTGTCATATGTCTGTGTTACTGGCAGTTTAATGGATTTAGTATGTATTTTATAATGTGTGTCTTTTTTTTAGATAGACTGTGGCTTTAGACTGTGTAAAGTAGTGACATTCAGGTCAATTCTTTGCACAACATCCTTGCATTACTTACCTCATCACTGCTTGTAAAATTCTCTTATTTTGAATGAGACGTCCGGTGAATGACCTCATGAACAATTTTCATGTTATATTTAAGTACATATGTATGTATGTATGTATGTATGTATATATGAGTTTATGTGCACAAAATAATGACACCGGTATTACTGGTATAAAACGGCTGTGTATGGCTAGAGTACATAAAGGCAAAAAGTTAAAATAATGTGCAAATATCGGTCTTTTGGCTGATTATTTTTGGCCAATGTTTGAAGGGCCTTAATCAGCCGTCATTTGGGCTGCTATGCCCGAGCTATGATTCTGCAGAATAAGTGGATATGGAGGATAATGAACTTCAGCTGTATGACACTGGCATAGATAAGATCAACGAAGACACATAATTTGTTGTGAATAAATAAGAATTTCCACACCAATTTAAAACAATTTGATAATTTCCCACAGCACATTAGTGGTTGGGAATCACCGCTCCACTAAGTGGCTTATGAAATGTCCATAAATGATGAAATGGCTGCTGTATAAATAGTAAACTAACTTTGTTTGAAATAATTGTTGTTTTCCTACCTGTGGAAAAGGATCAGCAGAGGCAAGCAGCACATTCTCGGGTTTGAGATCGCAGTGGACAATGTTCTTAAAGTGCAGGTGTCGCAGAGCTGCAAGAATCTACACACACATGCACAGCATGTAAATTGGGTTAAAAGAGGCCACAAGGAGCACACTTTGTAATGCAATTGCATTTCAAATGCCTGACACGTTGAGAGGAAAACCACCAGCGACACGCAGACAAGTACCCGTACACAAATATAGAGGCGCAAATCCCCTCTGTGCCGGCGTCCATGCAAACCTGAGTGATGAGAAATTTGGTGAGCCTCTCAGGCAATCGGCCTTTTTCACTGGAGAGGATCATCTCGAGCATGTCGCCGTGGAGCTTCTCCATGACAACAAAAACCTTCTCCGGGGTCTCGAACATACACTCCAGATTTACGATGCCCAAGTGGCGCAAACTCTGAAAGTGAGTTTCCAAGTATGTTAGTGATTTAGAAGGCACAAGGCAATGATAGGGTTGAGATTTAAATGCCACTGAAGAAGGATGATGTCAGTCTTGACAAAGAGGTCAGATAAGTGACTAAAATCAAGGGATAGTTAATGATTGTTGAGCTCCGGGGGTTGAAAGTTGTTAAACGCATTATAAACAACTTTGTATTGGACGATGTCGGTCTTTGCTGCCCTCATCTGGTTCGAAAATACATTGCACGCTGAACTCGACTAAACACTTCGTTGTAACATACATGATCATAGACCCGTGTGTCACTTTACTTATCAAGCTCTTGTGACGACAGAAAATGTATTTTTATTCCCAGAACTGATATGTTTGAGAATCAAATAAGTTCTCTACCATGGCAAGCGAACCATTCTTATGGCATTAGAATTTAATACAATTAATTGGTACAAATGTATATAGACATTGTTTAAATAGTTATTTTAGAAATCAAACAGCATTGACTGAAAAATGTTCTTTTCATATTTTGTAGCAAAGTCCCTCCTAATAACAAATGACCTGGCACATCAATCTAACACGGCCTTTGGGCACAAACTTTGCCAAACCCAGGAGCATGCAATTCTAATGATGCCCTAGATGTGTCTCCATTTTTGTATTTATTTTTTTCAATCCAAAACATTACCCACAGAATAGTGGGACAGAAAAGTGACAAGAGCATCAATCAAACAGACGTTACCAGACATATTGCATTGTGCGCTTTGAAGCATGGCGGCTTGCATTTACCTGCAGAATGGCCACTTCGTTCCTCAGCTGGCTCTCCTGCTTAGTCGGGAAGCGCAGCTTATCGATAACTTTGACGGCCACATCCCTTCCGGTCTTGCGGTGCTTTCCTGATGGAGAAATTTGTCATTTAGAAATGTGCCTGCCCTCTGCTAACAAACAGAATAGGCAGGGAGTGTATTTGTTTTATTTAACACGATTGTCATCGATCTTTAAAATGAGCTTATGAAAACTCGTGTTAAGCCGTACCTCCATACACAATTCCGAATTGCCCAGAACCCAGAACTTCATCCGCAAATATCTGGTACACTGTACCAATGTCCTGCAGGAAAACACATTAAAATAATGCATGTTATTGTTCATTATATCACAATTCTTTTTTTCCCCCAAAACTATAAAATGAAAATGTAGACCAAAAAAAAAAAACACTTACCACATTCTCTTGGATTTGACTGTTAGATACAGAAATGCTAATGGAGGCTTGTCCTAAAGAGGAAATGTGCATGTTATGTATTGCAAATACTGAAAAAGCTCTTTGAGTAATGCCTATATACTAAAATACAGGGTGTCCCAAAAGTCACTATGTATTGTATAGTAGGGCTGGGTGATATGGCCCAAAAATAACATTAGTTCACTCATTCTAGGTCACAGGTGTCAAACTCAAGGCCCGGGGGCCAACCCCTGCCCACCACATCATTTTATGTGGCCCGCGAAATACTAATTATGACTTCACGTTTCTGACCGAAACACTATATTTGCAAGTTGCCTTCAACTTCTACACTATTCTGCCACTTTTGCGAATGTTTTAATCTTGAATTTTCAAAATGAGAATTAATGAAGTTATTCAGATTTATTGCCCAGCCCTAATGTGATTTTAGGACCCCTTACATTACTGAATATATAGGAAGTCTATATATTTGTCCATAAATCTTGTCTTTGCAAAACTGTCCCAGCGGGGGTGTGACTCACTGTGAGTGGTGTTACCCTCCGCCGGCGGGGCATCCTGGAAAATGACGGGCATGAGGGCCTGACGAATGGCGCTCTCCCACGCCTTGGCCACCTCGCGCCCAATGCCGCTGTTGGGTGCCACTTGGCTAGGCGACGGGGGTGACTGTGGGAGGGCATGCTGGGGTGATAGGGATGGAAGGGTGTTGGGGTCCTCCCCCACAAAGTAGCACATGGTGCCCGTGATGATCTCGAAGCAATGCGGGTTTGTACCGGAGGGTACCAAGGTAAAGTTGCCGGCAGGCCGCACCTCCAGGATTTCCGATAGAGGGATCTCCTACGAGAGAGATGGATCCAGAATGAGACAAGATGGTGGTTTACTTGAATGAGGACAGTCTCCAATGCAATGAAACTTACCTTGTAGTATTTGTTTGACGTGTTGTTCTGGAAAAGGATGATGCACTTACAGTCCAGACGCCAGTAGTGTCTCTTTCTCTGTTGGGATAGCGTACGAGGTACATATAAGGGATCTGGATGTTTTGAGAGATGCCATCCAAGAAGAGAAGAAGGATGGCCAGGTGATAGGAAAGCTAAAAGGCGAAGGAATTAAACGACAAAAAGAAATAAGAAAAAAAAGACAAAGATGGCAAAGCATGTGTTAGTGGTGTAGCAAGAAAGGAAAAATATATATCAGTAAAACTTGAATTGGAATTGCAGTGCAAATCTCTGCTGAGGTTGAACAAATGTAAAGCAGATCAGCACCAAATCTTAGACATTCACTACTACCGTATAGGTTTTTGTTTTTGAGATGCATAAAAAATATAGTACAGTAAAGGGTTTTGCATTGAAATTGACAATATATTCAATATTCCTTCAATAAAAAAGGAAAATCTCAATTAAGTTTTCATCTGCTTATGAGGCTAATTCAGTATGGAAACTGTCATCTTTTGTTTTAAATGGACTCCAAGTCTCACTATGGAATGAGAAAAAATGCTTCATTTTTTTTCCGTAAATTAAAGATGCTTTTGAAAAATCTGCAGGGCTCAGACATTCATAATGATGAGCTATACTAATGAAGATCCAAACAAAATTGCAAACTTTCTTTGAGAACCAAACCAAGCATGTCTGAATTTTGATGCACAATACACTAGAAAACATTGAAAATACCATATTCCAAAATGTTTTACTTGGTATTAATCCAATCTTTTATTTGAATCCCTGTCTTCACTATTTCACACCATTTTGTTGATATTGGTGATGTGTTCTTTTTTCCTCCATAATCCTGGGTAAACCTTGGCAGAGGTATAAGCACCAGCAAGGCTGACAAGTAACAGGACAGGTCGGGTCAAAAAGAAAACTCAAAAAATGAAACGATTTAGTAAAGATAAAGGTACCAATGTGTCCTTATTGCTGTAGTGAACCATCCATCCCTCCTTGATAGCTGTGCTGGATCGACGGGTTGTTTGCCTCACTGACTGGACCACCCTCATGAGTGGAATATAAACACTGGGAAGAAGGATAGAATGCAGGTGTTATTAGGAATATAAAGTTAGTCTCTATGTGTTTTATGTTCTGTTTGAATACCTCTGGTCTGCACTGACACCATCCTGATTGCTCTCAGGGGAAAAGGAACCCGGAATGCTGCACGCCTCATCCGAGTCATCCATGGATGATCTGTCTGAAGCATCGTAGTCACTGGTGTAGTCCATGGGCACCTCCGGGTCGGCGCTGGGACTCAACATATCTAGGAGGAATAAAAGAGGTAACCAGGGTTGAATGCATTTTTTTTTAAAGTATTATTATTATTTTATTTCACAGGTTATGTGTTGGCTGCTTTTTACTTGGCTGCCTACCAATCACCACACGAGCATGCAGACTTACCACTGTTACTTCTGTTTTCTGAGAAAATAAAGAGATTAGTGGAATTAAGTTTCAGTACAGTTTGGTTATGTTGGTTATTCATTTGTGCAAGCATGCGATTGTTTGATTAAAGTCAAGCATGGTTAGTGTTCTAGCACTGCGGGGACTCTATCTGCATGTTCACCTACCTCCGATGGTTTCGCCGAGACAGTCGTTTGGAACTTTGTATGCACAGCGTTTATGGCAGTTGAACTTGCAGTCTAAGAATAATACATGAAAAAATTGATTAAGGTCATAATGATATGAAAGCAGGTATCAAATATTTTAGAATTGATTATTCTAACGGTTATTTAGATTTAAAAAAAAAAAAAATCATTCAGTATTTTTAAATAACAAGAGCATGCATGTCAAGTAGAGGTATTGTTGTCCACTTGGGGGGAACAAATTATATACAACATTTGTTTTTTTTGCACACCTTTACACTGGAGGCCCTGCCTGAAAATTCCACGAAGAAGCCTCTTGCAGTACTGGCACACTGTCGGACGTGTGTACGAGTGGATGGCAAAAGTGTGCGGCACCTTCACCTTGCTCATTAGGATCTTGTCTAAATGTACCGGCCGGCCCGTGTAAAAGCGCCGGGCCTCACTTGGTGTCCGGGGCTAAAATAGAAACAGAGGGGGAAAGAGATTGAGAGTATTTGCGTTTGTTTTTTTTTCTCTTAACACAGACACTCAACTGCTTTGGGGTTTATATTTATCTATTTATCTAAAAAGGATGGATGGAATATAGATTTATTTTATCATAGATTTATATTTTCTAAATTGGAGGTCAACTAGCGTCTTGGAACAGATCTTTGAAATGCTACTGTACTTTGAAACTCCAAGCATGTCAGTGGGTGTTCTGTGAAGTGATATTAGTACCATTTGCGTGTGTGAGCGGACGAGGCCAGAATCCTCGGTACAGGTAGATGTGGTCCCAACAGACTCGCTGGTGGAGAGCCGAAGAGACTGGCTGCTGTTGACGGAGGTGGTGGACAAGCGTCTCTTCCGAGCTCGACAATTGTTGGGAATGCTAAATGCACAGCGCTTGTGGTAGTTCAGCCCACACCCTGCAGAGGGCACCACGGAACAAGGAACGGAGCAATGGAGCGTGAGCAACTGACATGTTCAGATTTTTTTTTTTTTTTTTTTTTAGTGTTCTCACCATCACACTTGAGCCCTTGTCTGACCAGTCCAAACAACATCTCTCCACAGTGATCGCAAAAGGCCGGGGCCCGATAGGAGTGCACATTCAGAGCATGGGGCCGAATCTGGAAATCTTCTGATGTGGCTGCGGCTAAAAGAAAAATAATCAACTTACAGGTAAAGTCAAACCAGGTTACATGTTTCGATTTGTTTTCCCAATGCTTACCAGAAAGCACCACCTCTACCAGATCGCCCTCCTGAATGTCACCCGCTGTTTTAACCAGTTGCAGGATGTTACTTGTTGATGTGTCGTGCTTAAACAGTAAAATCTTATCGTAGATACCATAGAAGCCACACTCTGGGAACTGTAACAAACAAAAAGAGAACACACGTCACAAATTGCTTCAGGTTATGAGGAAGAAAAACATGTTTCCCCCTTTTTTTTTTTTTGCTTTTTTAAAAATCAATGATGTGTACCGCTGTGAATTATTTTTAAGACAAGTAAACCCCAACAAGCATAACACATTTTTAAGTGACATAACAGAGTTCTTTGCCATCAGTGTTTGATTTATTAAACTTTCAAACTGCATTTTTATTGTGCATTTGTATGGTGATGTAGGTGTATTTTATACTGCAACTCCAGAAGATAACTTAGCTCGTGTAACATCATGTTCTATTTCGGGCTCTTCTGCGGAAAATTGTGTAGCTAATAGCAATGTTGATCAGTATAATCCTTGACAAAATAAAATCATAAACATGTTGTGCAAAAGAGTCAGTATAGCACTCTTTAACAAGGATAAATATGATAAATATGCAGTCAATATATGTTTAGGGGGACTGGAGACTAGTTGTAATTTACAATAAATAAAATGGACTGGAGTCCATGAGTTGCTTCATGTTGCAATTAATTGGCTCCTAATTTGAAAAAAACTTGTTTTATGTTGCATTAAACACAAGCATTCAAGTAGATTTGCTAATACCCGCAGAGACCCTGTTAAAATACTCATGTATTGTTTTAAGTGTCTTTTCATACCATCGTTTGAAAACCAGTGAGGTTGAGCTTTCCTCAAACATTTTTTTTTTGTTTACCAATTTCTAATTAAAGGATTATTACAGGAGGTTTCATTTGATATGTACTGTAATACACTATGGAAACTGTCCAAATGCATCCATTATCTCTCATTCACTGTCACTGACGGCTATAGAAGTTAAAGATCCATTTTTTACTAGTGCATAAACGCAATCTTATACACTTTTCCAGACCTTTAATATTTCAGACTACTCAGTATAACTGGCTCTATAATATTCCATCCAAGATGATGCATGTGGGGCAAAAACAGGAATGTTGTTGTTTTTCCTGTCGGAGTCAAAGTTGACCATATGGTCAAAAAGTAGCAACGTACAGGAAGCATAACACTGGTCTACGCCTTGAAAGGCCACAATGATAAACACACACGCCTTCTCTCCATTTACCAAGGCACATAGCGTCCTTTAGAACAGCACCACCCATCGTTTTCGCATAAAACTGCACTCATGCACTGATATAGACACACAGACACACACCGTCGCCGCCTTATTTTGCAAACAGGCACTCTACAGAACCACAACTGATATTCAGGCACGTCTTGTACTGTTCTAGTGCCAAACTACATAGAGAGGGCACCACACCCCAATGGTGGCTACAGCTCTCAACCACAGACTGCTACCAAACGTGCAATCATACAAATGGCGTTTTCAATAAACAGGTTCAGGAGCTACCCATGAAATCCGTCGCGAAAGATGCTAAGGGACAAGAAGGACAATACAAAATGTGGCAGTGTTGATATTGCTTTGTCATTCTTGAATTGTAGCAGAATCTATTTGTACATGAAAATGGCAGCTAATGAATAGAGTACCGGGTATATTGTTTGACAAGATAAAATTAAACTTTTGTTGAATTGCAGATGAGGAATTATAATAGATTGGTGTACATGCATATCATTTCTTACTAAAAGACTGTAACCCAAAGCAAATCCATCACATTTAAGAATGAAAACTATGTTCTCTTGAACCAATGTGATGATCATCCCAAGTAAGAGAAGTAGCACGGTTATCAAATTTAGGAACATTGAGTGATTTGAGTGGCTTGACAAAATTGAAAATATGCAGTATAATGAGGATCAAGTGATTCCATAAAGTATTTGTCACACACTTAAAGGTTGCGACTGGACAGTGATGACAAAAATAGTACTGAGAACTGGCTGTAAACAATTCATCTAAATTTCTGCAACCTTTGCAAAATCCCGATTTTATGATTTAGCTAAATTTTAAATCTTTGATGACGAATAATTGAACTTATTGGATTTATAGCTCTGTCCTACGACGGATTGAAGCTCACCCGTGACCCCGAAAGGAGACGCGGTAGAAAATGAATGATGACTTATTTAATATTAACATCGGTTCACTGTATAGCCGTTGGTCATGGTGATGTCAGCTGCAGTAAAACACTCGACAATATAAAGATAAATTAGACATGTCAAGATTGGCAGGGACTGTGCAAAGTTTCTCTGTATCTGCATTATTTCTGACCACAGCTGGCATAAGATGTGTAACACGGTCTAGTAAAAACACTTTCCCCCCACACAGCCAGGCTCCAAAAGACAGACACAAAGACACCAAATAATGCAAAAACGACATGCATCAGGACCTGGCATTGACACGACCAAGAGCATCTACTGAAATGTGTAATTATAATCACCCACAGGCCTCAAAACAGCAAAGACGCCCCACTTTTCCAAGACCTACAGAAAACCATTCGGCTCCCTAAATCCTTTTTTTTTCCTTTTTTTAAACCCGCGCTCCCGCTATTCATGCCCAAAATGCAAGCGAGAGTAAGTCGGCCTTGTCCCATCCAGGACATCCAAAACATACACAGCGTGCTAACCACAATGGCAGCAGTCATGTTTTAGCGGCCCACAGGTCTTTGGTGTTTGTCTGTGGAGAATATTACAGTCTCCTCTGAGAAAATGACTGCTTTCTTTTCTTTTTCTGACAGCTACCATCTAGAGAGAGTGATGGGAAATGTACTTTTGACTGAGTCATCATGGGGGAAAGGGATGTTGTTTGTATTGCAATTACTGTGTATGAGCAGCCAGCGCTAGTGTGTACATTGTAAGGTGAGAGGTTAGACAGCAAACAGGCTGTATAATCCTAATGCATGTACAGAACATGGTGTCATGTAGAGCTCTTGCTCTGGAGACGGGACTGTGTCTCCAACCTGGATTTGGGTTACCAGGGATCAGGTTTCCTCACTATACCTGCAGTTCTTCGGACCAATAAGGCCATTATGCCTGAAATGAATTATGAACAAGGCCTTCTTTACCTCCACCTCCCTAATGTTTCCCCTTCATCAAAATCACCTCCCCTTTTCTTTGGATCCTTTCAAGCAATCCCTAATCTTCTTTTGCTTTTTCATTGGACTATCTACTAGCTGTGCATATGTACGCACTGAAAAGAAATAAGGGCAGGAAAGTTAGGCGACACTGAAAGTGGAAAAAGCTCTTAACAAAGAGGCGGGTTAGGCGCTTTGATAAGTTAGCCAAGCACTTCAAATCTTGTAACATAATGTCACGTTCAAGATGGCCAGTGATGGCTATCGTCACTAATGACTTGACTGACCTACTTTTGTTCATTTGGACATGGTGTTCTAATGAGGACAAACTGGACTTCAGAACTTGAAGACTTTTTGGAATTAATCTATGAAGATATGAACTTCCTGAAATCTCGTGTACTCCCCCAGTACATTGAGTCTCAGTTAAAATTGTGGAATGACCTTAGTATCTCTTTTTACTGTATTTTTCAACTGTACTTGTGCACAGTTGTGCTTATGAATACATACCCTTAAGGTACTTGAACACAACTGTATGAAATTTCTAATTGAATAAAACTCAAACAAACTGGAGGTTGACCTGAAAATTTGATTCCATCACTAGCATCCCTTGTCCTTGGATAAAAACATATACAGGTTCAATCAAAGTCCAAGATCTAGAGAAACCAACATGGTCAAAATGTGCTGTCCAGACTATCCAAGAGCAACAGCATTCTAACCGCAATCGCGAAAGTTACGCCATAGAAAACCACAACTTTGCTACTCATCTAAAGGGAATATTATAGTTGTGTGACAACTGGACAAAATTACTATCATGTTTCATCAAATCCCTTAATTTTAAATACATTGCACAGCATTATTTAGAGTTACATTTAAAGTCATTTTACACTCTGCAAATAATTTGACTACTGTACATGTAGAGGTAATTTGAATGGCCATCCATTTATCATAATTTGGCTCCAAATCAAACTGTACAGCTTTAAAGATAAACACTTCCTGCTTGTCTAAATTTAATAAAAACAAAAGATTGCATTGGTTCTTGCTTGATTTAAGGGCCTCATCCCTTTTCAAAGTATTTTTGAAATTTTGTAGCGTACTGTTTGAATCCAAGCAGAGACTTTTTCAAAGTGAAATTTTAAGTCTAAACGGAGTAAAATTTACACTTGAAAGAGAAAACTTAGTAGGGGTGTTCTGATTCGATATTGGATATTGGTCTGATTCCAGCCAAGATTGTGTTGGTCTACTTTCAAAGTCTCCATTATCTTCATTTTTATTCAGGAAGTCTATTCCAGACTTCTCTCTAGCTCTTCTCCCCGAGAAATGGGTCATATCTTTTCATACCGGCAATTGCTGACTATGGTTCTTTGTTTCATCACTTGATCAAGTCTTTTCTAACATTTCATATAAAAAAAATAAATAACAGTACATATCATTCCTCCTGATATTGTATAGGCCCATGTACTCTAAGCTGCAATATCAGTAGCATGCAGGAAAAGGAAAAAAAAATGTATCGGGACACCCTAGACTCAAATCTACTCAAAGTAGTGGATTAAATGTCTATCGAAACCAAACAACCAGCAATGAAAATTCAAAGTTACAGTCATGAGTGACCTTGAGGTTCCATGTTTACATTCTATAGTCAGAAGTACACTTTTGAGCAATGCACTGAACCCCCAAAGCTGCACAGCCTTGGCATTGTTTGCTAAGTCCCCTCACGCTAACTTTCCACTCAGCTCAAACATGTATGGGAAAAAGGCATGGGTGTGGGAAGTGGATTCCATGTTTGTAATACATATAAAACGGCAAACATAAATTCAACTTCCCTTTATGACAGGGATACACTATCTGAAAGGGGGGAGGGGGGGGGGGGGGGGAATCGGTCACTCAGTGCCTTAGCCAATAACGTCATCAAGTGCAAACAGCTTTGTCCAGGTAGCCATTATTAAAAACACACAAACGCATGCTCAAAAACAAAACAAGCAATATATTTCTGTGTACAATGCACACACAAAACGTACTTTCTCATTGGATGATGTCACGGAAATCGCATTTAAGTTTGATGTCATAGAGTGTGGTTCTTAGGAGAGAAAGGTTAGCTGCAAATTATACTTCCTGTCACTTGCACACATCTAATTTCACACCAAGCGTGACCATTGACCTCAAACTTGTAGTCATATGATGCAGGTCACAGACATCGTGTGGAAGTGACTCATTCTATTTCCCCCAAAACTGTAAAAGCCAATCCGGAAGTTGGTGATTGTGAAAAGGCATCATTCCTGCATCATGTCTCGCTTGAAGCCATGATCATTATAGAAACAACAGGTTAGGTTGTTTTTACAATGTATTGTGAACAAGAAGCTGTTGTATCCTGCTGAGGAAGCCGTGTGCTTCTGCTTTTCATCCTCCCCATCACTTCCCCCTCCCGCAGCTCAATGTGAGCCGCTGTCAAGCCGCACAAACACAGGAGACGTGCACACAATATCAGATGAAGGCAGCTTCACCGCCAGATGTGCGACCGCACGTTACAGAAAAGTAGTGTGTCATCCACAGCAACAATGTACAAAGCAAGGTTTTGTGAACGCAAACGTAATAGGGCCAAGATCACAGTGAAATGAATTTAGTGTTTTAATCAGAATCACACTGTCATGAAGATTTGGCAAAATAATAAAACTCAGAGAAGTGGCCAAATGCAGACCTGTTGTGACAAAAAGACTTGCATTTATTTGATTCTTTTTTTTTAGCATATGTTAGCACATATGTATACACAGTGAAATCTTGACCACAATTTGGAGGAAACATACATCTGTCGTTATACAAAATCTCAAGTGTATGAAACGCCATCATAGTATTACTAAGCAAAATTGCAGTTTTCCTCACTATGACATATGGAAGGAATTTTGCTTTTTCGTTGGCTCTAGTGCTTTCTGGGGTCAAAAAGTTATTTTAAATTAAAGACAAGACCCTGCCTCAATAAGTGGTGTGAAGAGAAAACACCAAGCACGATTCATCAAATTCAAAGTGATAGGACACCAAATACATCCTCCTTATGATCAAAGTTGGTATTGTCCGGTTTATATTAGTTAATTGTGAATATGTGATACTAGTCCATGGCACAACAATATTGAAAAGGCTATACAGTGTTGAAAAATATCAACGTCATCGAATATTGAAGTTAAACTCCACTTTCATCACGTAACTGACTGCAAAAAATCTTTAGTCGTTCAACCCGCACCTCTTATAACGAGGAGTCAGACCAAACAGTGTAACAAATATAAATGACTTTCAATGGCATGAAAAAAAATGTTTTACAATGAGAGAAGTGTTTGAGTTGTGGTTCACAGTCAGATAACCTGATACTAAACTTCTTGATGCATGCAAAGCATTCACAGGTTGCAGTAGATAAGAGTTACATGACAGTGAGGTAAAGGTGAGATGTTGCAGGGCAACAACAAGGATGGACCTGTATTTGGAAACAGCTGCGTATCCCAGAGACGCTGTAATACTGCAAAATGTGTTGGCTGAAACTCAACAACAAACACTTTTTGGCCCTACATGGTGCTACAAGTTGATGTGCTTCTGCAGCAGAGGTGACTACGGCAACGGAACACTGATCCAAGTCAGTTTATAGGCAAGAGGAAACACTGCATCTCTTCAAATGAGACACAATGTTTAAACACGCGTGTCTGTGGATCCAATCAAAACTGCTTACAGCTACCACGCGGGATCAAATTGAGCCAAGACGATGGCCGCTTCCTTAATTGTCAGGCTAAACTTCCCTCACTAGCATGTCAGGCACAGGACTCGGTGGAAGAAGAGCCCCACCTTTATGGAAGTCATCAGTTGTGTAATGAGACGTTACCATAGTAACATGCACGTGAAGACGTCAAAGACCTGCCCTCATTAGATCCTCACGGCAACCTGGTGCAACGCAGGAATGTTTTTTATTCCTTCCAGCAATGGAACAAACCCGGCTTGCTATTTTTAGGCCCGATGAGGTCACACGATGACGTTGATATGGAGCAGACAACGTAAATACTCGTCATTCCTCTAATGGTGTTCCTCCCACTGTCCTCGATTAGAGTATTTACACTGAACTAGGGTGGGATTAAGAACACAAAGTGAATGCATGATATGCTGGCTTTCCAAAACATGAACTCACAAACAAGATTGACATATTTATTGCATAAAGGTTGATGACATCAGAGCCCCATTGGGATTGGTGGACTAAAAGGGAATGTGGGTAAACAAACAAATGAAAAGTGTGTGTGTTCAAGGGCCATTGAATAAATCCACTCCTGTGACATCGCAGATGTCAATCACTGCCTGTCATCTATGCAATTTGCTTGGATGATGAAAGACAAAACCATTTTTATTACTTTAGTCAAGATAGATAGCAGAGAGAATGACATCAAAGCTTAATTCAAAACATGTGGTGAGACTAAATGAAAGCAACAGTGTTTGTTTTGTTTCTGTTTCATTATGTTTAAACAAAGGTTTTGCAAAGTGCACTCACTCTAACAGATTTCAAAACTCAATTTGTATTTGTTGTATGTACACATGTATGCCCACGTGTAGATTGTATAATTAAGTTGCAATTTATTCCATAATTAATCAGTCAAATTGATTGATTATCATTGTTGATAATCAATGATTTAAAAATCTAAAACTGTCCAAATCCTCAGAGCCCCAGTCTTTTAACAGTATGTATTCTCTATATCGTCCTCTATAAAAGCAAATGAGCACAGTATTAAATGGAAAAAAAAAACCCTTCTGCTTTTACTTTGAAAGACAATTACTGTATCAATATTTTTGTTTATTTTGGGAAGCCATTGACTCAAATAATAAATTTAACAAATCATGTCAAATGTACGTATATCTTTTGTTTTCTGCATTGTAAATGTGAAAAAAGCTTTTTTGTAAAAAGGCGAGTTAAAATTCATCAGATAAATTAAACGGATTAAATATTCAAAAGATAATCATTAAAATAATCATTACAGGAAACCCTAGATGATAGGGATTGTTTGTTTTTATTTCCACTATTTATCTTATTTATGGTAACTATTACTGTATTGGGAAAATAAAATATTACAAATGCCTCACATTTTGACATCGCATAGATACAGTATATCACTGAAAAAAAAAAAAACCTCACACTGGAAAAATGTTCATGTGCTTGCAATGTGCAGATCTGCGATCCTGTCTGAAGTTCACTCAAAAGCATGGCCCTCATTAGAATTGGTATGCATGCACTCTTTTTCCACTCAAAGATGCCAGAGCGTCCAAAACAACAAATGGCCTGAGATGTCCTTCGAGTTACAGAAGTATGCGTTTGTTCTTTGGGAGCATGCTGAGCCAAACAGAGATAACATCTCAAGCCTTGGAAATTCCAGTGTGATGCCCACATTGTTCTCCTTTTATGACTCTTACCGTCTTAACTTTAATTTGGATGACGATTACTTGTGCAAGCTAGAAATTTTTTCACGTAGGCGTTCACAGTATTAATTCTGCAAATGAGATTAAATCTTCTGTTTGGGCATGTCATGATACAATATCTATGACATCTTTCTGCGGAGAATCTGGGGTTTTTTGAACCATTGATAAAAAAAAAAAAAAAAAAAAAATCTCAGCACCACCATTTAGGAAAAGACACATATAAAATGTCAGGACTCATGAGTGTCCATGTATTTTGAATTGAAAAAAGAATATTGACCGGTGGAATACTGCTTTCTTGTCTGATTTTTTTTTAAGCATATAGTACAAGTGTACGGATTATAAAATGGAGATGAGACCCAAAAACGTACATTGAGTGCACCATTTTGACATGAATTAATTGGAAATCTAAAAATTTGACACACCACAAAAGCCATTATAGATGTGAGGCAATTTTCAGGAAAATATTCCTTAAAACCTCCAAAATGATAGGCATGAAGCCTGAATGTCACAAATTATGCCCTTGGGATTCATATTTCAAAATTAAACAAAAAAAAAAAGAGTTCCATTCTTTATAGTTGTCATGTGTGTGTGTTTGCTCTGTGCCTAGGCAGTGTTCGATTGTGCCACGAGGGGGCGGGGTCACCAGCCTTGCGCACCTGTTCCCCAGTACCCATCAGGGTCTTTTTAAGGCTGGTCGCTACAGGAGAGCGACGCTGGGTTATTCCTAGTTGTATTTTTGCTCGCTTTATGTTTTTTGTTGTTACTTTGTTCCTAGTCGTTCTCCTGTAGCCTCCGCCCCCTCGTTGCCTTACTCCTCAGTTGAACTGATCCCTCCTAGACGTTCTCGTCTCTCCCTTATTTCGTACTTTGTGACTTTTGTCTGTACTTTCCCGTTCCCTTTTTGGACACCCTTTTTTCCACGCCAGACGTGCACTTTTTGTTGTAATAAACTCTTTGAACCCAACCCCTCGGTTGTCGGTCACATCCTGTTCGGGCTCGGGGTCCCCCGTGATAATAGTAATAATTTTTTATGATGACATTTTGACCCAGAATAGATTAAATACTGCATATTTCTATAATTACAGAACAGTACTGATGGGAATTCCAATACACCTGCCATGCATGTTTTTGTCATGTGGGAGGAATCCGGAGTGCCTTGCGAGAACCCACATGGGCTTTGGGAGAACATGCAAACTCCATAGAGGAAGAGCTGGTATTGAACTCGGGTCCCTTAACAGTGAGGTGGGCATGCTAACTACTGCTCCATCAAGCCACCCTAATATTTAACATATTTATTTATAATTTATGTTGCACTCTGCAACATCTAAGTACATTAAGTACTAATATACACGACACATCTTTCCACAACTACAGTATGTGTTATGTGCTATAAATTGTTACCGCTCATAAAGGTAAAAAGTTACAATAATCTGCAAATATTTCTCTTTTGGCTCATCATTTTTGGCCAAGGTTTGAAGGGCCATAATTGGCCAATTTAATTGGCTGGCTGTTGAATCGGATGGGCCCTATTCATATTTGTTGACTATATTGTATTTAGGAAGAGAGTTGATGATGTTTGTGACTGGCTAAAATGTCCTACACGGACTCTGAATGTGATTTTCACTAGTGGCGAGGAAAAACATGATGCAATTATTGTGTGTCCTACTTTCACTTCAAGAATTGTTTGTTAGCCACACCCAAATTCTGGCACACCTTTAAAGGTTGCTTGAGGATCGGTTTCATGGTGAGCTTAAGGTCGAGTTGTGATGGTAATGATGGTTCATGTGTATGATACAAAAAAAAAAAAAAAACGACTGGCTATGTGTGCATAAGCACGCACATAAAGCCTTTCATTGAGCTTGAAGCAGCAAGGAGGATGGGAACGGTAATGCGAGAGGTGCGACCAAGCAGGATAGAAGGACTGAAGGATAAAGAAGATACGCAATGCTGTTTTAGCATTTGGCTTGGTTCTATGTCGGTAAGGTGATAGGAACCTTGGATTGAGCTGAGAAATTCATGAAAAGTCATAGACAGATTGAAAATCCATTTTACGCTCAAGGGTCATTTGTCCATGCATATAAAAGTGGGTATATGTTTTAATGGGTCATAAACAAAGGTGGCATGTGCAGCGACAATGGTGTTTCACGGGGCAAGCAGTACATTTGATCATTGTGCGTGACTGCGAATGAATGACAGTAGGACAATGCAGTCATTGTTGTCAAACAGCTAGCCTCTGAACACGGCATCAGGAAAAGTCCCAGGATGGAAACACCCTGCATGTAATTGGGCACCGAAGATAATCGCATAATGGTTTAAACACAAAGAAAACAAATCCCGGGCTGTTAATTGTAACTCTTCAGAAATTCATAAAGTTATTATCAACAGAAGCCACACATAAACTAGTTACAGATGTTTGCACATTCTGTGATACACTCATACACACAGCAAACACTAAGCTGCATGCTGAGGGGCATAATAGACGCACATAGTTCAAGTATGAGTCATCTCGTCGCCTTTCATGCACGCTTCATCTCCTCTATGTAAGCTGTTGTTTCTTACCCTGTGGTGTGGCTTTGGATCCTAATTGGAAGAAAACAAGAGTGGCAATGTTTTGGGCCATGGATGAAACCTCATAGAGCTAACAACCATTTACATGAATCACCATTACCACAACAGGAATAGAAATCACTGTCTTCTTTAACTTGGATCAATATCCCGTGTGCTATATTAAAAAGGTTTACAAAAACATCTTATGTATTTGTTGCTTTGAGAAACACTCAGTTTTCGTCTTCTGATAAAGGCACAAAAATAGATGCAACAAAAAAGTTCTCCTAGTGTTTCCCAGATTGTTTTGTCGACCACTGATTGCATTTGGTTAGTATTCTTCATACAAAATATTGCTCTTTTTTGTTAAAATTGGAAATTGGAAAAAAAGCGCAACCCCCCACCCCTGCTCAGAACAGGCTTTGGAATGCAGACCAGTCTGTGAAGGTGAATGGCCCTTGAGACTGCATGAATGACAAAATCCTGCCATGTTTAGCTATGTTTTAACAATGGTCCAATTTCATGAACTTTTCCATTTCTTATTGAGAAAGCCAAAGAGGAAGTAACAGGTAAAATTACTCTCATTAATTATTGTCATTTGTCAATTGAGCAAAACCTATAATTAGAAGGGTGGAGAAACCTTTGATTATTAAGTTCCTGATAATGGAGGAAGCAAAAGGGAAAAAAAATACACACACACACACACACACACATATATAATATATATATATATAATATATATATATATATATATATATATATATATATATATATATATATATATATATATATACTATATATATATATACACACACACACACACACACACACATAATGCTGTGTGTGTGAAGAAAGTTCTGGGTGGGGCGCAAAATTGGTTATTTGGCTTCATCATCCCACACTCACAGCAGGACTCTTCTGCACATCTATACAATCAAGAGATGTGTCAACCTCCAGCCTCAAAGTAACAATCCAGGAAACTAAGAATGAAAATCTCTTCATGGATCATGTCATCTGACCTTCTCAACTTCTGTGGCATATCCTTGCTCTTGGTCTCCAGGCAGCGCAATGTGCTTTGAATAATCAAATGTGCTAGTGCTGACTAAACCTCCCCTGCAGAACGCTACAAATACCAACAGAACAAAGGGCAACGGTCAATGGTGGGATGCTACTCCGCTAATATGCAAATCAAATGGGATAACCACACTCACGTACAATATGTAAAATACTGTAGATACCTCAAATCCACAGAGACATTTTATAGTGAGTATGAACTGATGCCACAGCAGGTCAATAAAGACCAGCTTTGCGAAGCACTAGACTAAATGTTCAAGTAAAACATTTTTTTTTATGATTCAACACATAACCTGGATTAGATTTAATAAAATGAAATCCCAAATTGCACCTCTAATTATGTTTTTCACTACTAATAGACAAAGTTGCCAATTCCGTCAGAAAGTGTGCACTGAAGCCCCTGGTGCTGCTGATACTGCATCATCGGTAGGTAAATGGGTACTCAACTATAAAGTGCTTTTAGGGCTTTATAAGGTGGGAAAGCGCTATCAAAATGAAGTACCATTAACTCACTAATTAGACCATTACGAAGCATGTTGCAGGAATTAGTTAGAGCACCACGCATCTTTCTTTTCAACGGACTGATACCATCTTAGTTTTTTTTTTCTTTTTAGAAAAAAAAGAACAAAATTAAAAGACGACTGAACATTAATTCAATTTTATTTGATTTGATTTGTCATTTTAAAAACAGATGATTCAAAAAATAGCTAAATCGTAAAATGGAGGTTAAGCACAGGTGACAGAATGCTGGATGGGTGGTTTAACATGGGTTTATAATAATTACTAGTTATTTAATTGTGGCATATAATTGAGGTATGTACCAGCTATGAATGTGAAGTTTACATTAAAACCGATTTAAAATAAGTCCACATTATTGTTGTCGGAACATTTTGCACATGATTTTTGCCCAACTCATTCAATCCAAAAGACATATTTAACCATTTTTGCAGAGTTCAGATATGCAATGTTTACAGTATTTTCATTTTCAAATGTTAGTGTAAAGGAGTGTATAAAATGAAAAGTATGTGTGGTTTATTACTTTTTTACAATTGCCTCTGTACACCTTTAAAAATGTTTTTATTCAGTGAGTTTAATAGCAGAGTACACTAAGTGCTGACACAAATCCATAAGACTTTGGCTAGCTGTGTAAACAGGAAGCACTGATGGACAAAAGCATCTAAGGACACTTTGAAGCATCAGGATAAAATTCCCATGACAAACTCAGTGGATCTAATTATCACTGGATAGCAGACTGAATGCATAACTCTAACCTAAATTGTCATGCTCTTCCATGACCTCACCATGTGTTTGTGTGGATTACACGTGCAAAAGAGTGAGGTAAACAGGAGGTGGTGTGTGTGATCCCAATCCTGAGGCCAAACAGCTTCTCAAGGGAGGGGGATAAAACACACTGGCCTTCTGAAACGGAGGTGGAAACAATGGCCAGGGCTGGGGCTCTTAGTCACAGCTGCTTTCATGTGTGTGTGTGTGTGTGTGTATGTTTGTACTCTTAAACCGCTACCACCAATTAAACGTGTATGACCTCCAATCAGCATGCATTAAGACAGGCTGAACAGAAATGAATGGAAAGAGACACACTGGAAGGTAAACTCAGCTATAGAAGAGCCGAAACAGAACTTGTTTGTTACCTTCACTATATAACATGACAATATGTGCATAACTACGCCCACAGGCATTTCTAGATGCACTAGGAGGCCCTCCCCCAAAACAGGACAATTGATCATTTAATTTTCCTACTTAGATCAATAAATCGCCCACACCAGCATCTACCTTAAAGTATACAAGTACAGAGCCCCGTTGGGAGATTAACAAATCCTGATGTGTCATTTCAGTCTCGCTATGGTTTCTAGTTGTGTCATATGGAAACAGACCAATAGGAAGAGTCCACTTGGTGAAAGCCCCAAGTTTTATATAGGGTCTAGCAAAGGATGTTAAACCAAGAAGCAAAGCTGAAGACAGTGAAACAGTGATGGTTCACTTTTTTGAATCATGAAAAAAGAATATATGCTGTATAGAGTTCAAAAATTTGTAAGAAAAATGTGTTAAAAAAAAGATTCTGACCTCAGGTTTTCGCCACATTTTCAATGTACAAAGGCGAAATTCAAAATTTCACCATACGGTCACATTCTATTGGCTCGTACCATATGGTCCATTGTGTCACCGGGACCCCTACTAGAAAAAACTCGAGGTTTCCTGTCACATTGTTTTTGCGATGTCGAGTAGTGATGTCATCAATAGGGGCCAGTGTAAACTGTACAGTCTTCTGAGCCTCTTTCAATTGCTCACCTGTGATTAGACATTGGGATTTTGAAATGCTGTAGAAGTGAAGAAGAGTGTAATCGAAGCAGTCCATTATCGGAGTTGTGTTCAAGATGACCTCCGGAAAACCTTTGAGTGAGAGGAGGGCAAGAAAGAGGATGCAGAGCATGAAAGGTGACCAGGCATAAGGATAAGGGAGGAGTGGACAAGGAGAGGAAGTGTGTGATCTAAAGAGGAGGAGGAAAAGCGGGGGAGTAGGAAGTATTTCCTCTCAATGGTGACGCCAAAGTGGAGGGGGCACTGCTTTGGGGTCCTAATGATGAGAATGAAAAGTGAAATTTAAGAAGCTGGGGGGCAAAGAAAAGAACTTAGGTTGTGCATCTCTCTAATAAAAGCTGTTTCAATACACCTCTCGTGGTGGTGTGTATCTCTCCACAAAAGACGAGTCAATAGAGTTTCTAAAACGTGGGGTGCAATGGTGCAGAAATTTAATGAGGGTTCAAATGAAGTGGAACGATCTGATTATGTTCGATTTGATGACTTTCTTGTAGTCATTTTACAGACATTTAAATGAACTTCAACGTCATATAAATGTGCCATTTCCTCTTAAGCTAATAGGTCGTTTGCATTCAAAAATATTTCCTTTGATATTTTTCAAAAAGGAAGTATTCTAACACTTTTTAAAACAAAAAATGATTTTCCGGTTCAGACCAGGTGCGCCTCTAGTATCTTGACATATGGGCTGAAAAAAAATGAAGGCTGTATATTTTGAAGAAGAACGATTAGATTCTTTTCAACACTAGGATTGTGAAAGGATTCAATATGATATAATTAGTTTGAGAAGTAAATTTTTCATTTCATTTGACAATGTCATTGAATGTACGGTGTAGTGTATATTGTTATAGAGTTATAGTTTGATGCAAACATCTTTTTTCAAATGTTTAGTTGCTACACCCTAAAAAAGCAAAATCGGGGCCTGTCCAACACAAAAGCTGCAGCACGTTTTCATGGAAATACTCACTGGGATTCCAAGCGACAGCAAAAGTTACAATAATGACAGGAAAGTGGGCATTTGCTTTTGGGGTCATATTTGGAAAGTGAAGATTAGTGTTGGAAACCAGCGTACGCCTTGAGACGGGAAGTGAATGGAAAAGCGTGCCAATGGAATAGTATACTAGTCTGCGAATAAACCGAGTCAGTGACTCACGCTTTCTGGGATGGGAGTGATGACCGTGGGCGATGGCGGGGGAGCAGGGGTGTGCATTGCACCACACAAGCCCTCAAAAAACACACCAATGTAGGCATTCATGCATGCATATGGACACTCGGGCACTCTAGCTCATGTGGCGCCCGGGGCGGGACAAACCATCTATTGTCCGCGTCCCTCACCTAAGCCCTTCTCCGCTAGCAGAGCTAGAGTTTGTATTTAGGGGATTTTAGCATTTCTTACCGAGTGTGGGTGTGCGGCTCATGTGGTTAGACTTGAAAATAAACAGCCTGAGGGTCTTTTTCTTTTTTGTTTCTAATCATTCCCAATCCAAAATAATCTCCGTGCACCACGTTCAGCAAAATGGTCATTTTCTTTTGACTGCATACGGCCAAGCAGCCGTTAAAGCAGAAGCTAAACTCAGTTTGGACTAAGGTATCGATAACATCTGCTTGCTATTAAGAGTTCCCCCATAGTATTAGGGAAATAATAAATACCAGAAGTAGCTTCACATCTCTGACTTATTTTCGGAGAAGAGAGAAAAGAGGGAAACACCAGCACTATAAAATTTCATAATTAAAGGGCAAGGAATCACATTTGCTAACCTAAGGAAAAAGTCAAATAAATACAATCATTCATGATTATATTTATTTGACTTATTTCACAACTGTAAAGCAGATGCACTAACCATCTGCATTACAGTTAAGAGGCTGAGGGTTCAAATGTCTGGCTTTTCTCTAGGTAGTTTGCATGTTCTCCCGATGCTTGTGCGGGTTTTCAATGAGTCCCATTTCGCACGGTCTCCCGCAGTGCTGTGTGCACACAGCACAGAACATCATGCGGGGCTACTTAGGCAACTAAGCCCGACATGTGGTGTACATTCAATAAATCAAACACAATGATCATTTCTAAAATATTTAGGGCATGCAATTGAATTTTTTCACTAAATTCTACATAAAAAGAAAAGATAAGTGTGAAATGTGCAGACATTTTGCAGGATCTTGGCCTATAGGAGTCAATCGAGCCTCAAACATATAGTTACACTGTATTATCTTTTGTAAGCGGTAGCTTACTCCTATTGTCCATGCAAACATAAAGTTTCAACGATATCAAGTAGCCTTTTTACCATCTTGCTACTATATATAACAAATAGTGAGGGAAAACCTAAACATTTGTTGCCTGTAAAAGCAGTCATGTACAAGAGCGTAAACCGGCTCTGTTCTAAAGAAAAACTCTAAAAGAACATTAGACCGTAAGACTCTGCAGCAATATTAGTTTGTGTGGAAAAATGATCATGGCATAGCTTAGAGGTAAAAATTTTACTTGGATTTGTGTAAATGGGACTAAACGTGGCCTATAGTGCGCGGAAACCAGTTGTGTGCCCTCGAAAATTGGAAAGAGAATTTAGTAGGTTTAAGTTCAAAAATTAATGCAGTGATGAAGAATATGATAGTTACCTGAACAACCTGTCTTTTTTTTAAGAGGGTCATGACAATTATAAATCCTAATGCACATGCTCAGTGCATTGATCCGAGTAGTAGCAGTGACCTTAAATGTTGATTGAGAAGTTGCCGTTTGCATAATTTTAGACACAAAATGCTCATGAGAGCCAGCAAAGGAGCCAGGACATGAAAACAGATTATCCTCCTTGCAGATTTGCAACTGCGAAGAATTTTACACAAAGCTGATCAGCGCAGGCTTTGGAAATGTGTCAATATAATCGCTTAGCAGCCTAATTGGCCACGCAAAAGCTCATGCTCCTGACACCCAATCGAATGAAAACTGGAACCGGTAAGCCTTTTACTTTCTTTTTCTCATATGTTGAAATCGGATACTCCTGAACAAACAAACTAAACAACTTCTGCTACATGTGAAGACCATATTTCCCACAACGCTCAGTATCTCTTGCTGCAAAGGGGATGTAAACAATCCCAGGTGTATGCAGATTGGTTCACACTTCAACGCAACTGCCTCTCTTCAACACACCTGTATAAATCTCACAATAACTTGTATTGCTGCTGATAAAACTGACACTTTATCACCTTTACACTTGGAGTAACAAAAGGCGGATTGGTTAATGATTTGTCATTAGCTGCCTCAGTCACCAGCAAATTCATGACGTAGGTCATCTGCATAATCGGTTACAATACCAAACTTTAACAAAATAATTATGTTTGTAGTCCTCCATGAAAGAAGACTGACTGTCTTTGTGTTGAATCAAACATTTGCATATAACATTTACTTTTATTTTCTAAAAGATTAAATCGACATGTAGCCTATGTCCTGACATGATACGAACCTGTTACTGAATCACAATTAATTTATGTCTATTTGAAATGATGATGAGTATTAATAAATTGAAAATTTGAACAAAATACATATATGGAGATGAAACATAAACATTGAAACATATAGTACAAGTTGGCTTTTGGTGGATCCATGTATACATACAATCATGGAGATGATCTGAGCTCCTCAATCGGCTGCAGTAATATTAGTCGTTCTTTTCAGATTATAAAGAAGATATGCCTGTTAGGTAATATTGCATTATCTGGCTACATTTGTTGCTCCACTATTTGTGCTCACATACCCCCTTGATATAAAACCATAATACTGATGCCATCTTATTATCATTATTGTCATTATCATCATCACAGTGAGGGGGAATAAACTGCTTAAAGTTTATTTTTATAAACAATTATTATGCCAAATTGCTGCTTAAGTGGATCGAGATTGCCACAATACAGCACAAAATGTTCCCGAATTCAGACAAATGATGGCTTCTGACTGAAAAAAATCTAGATTCGGGGTCACCTGTATATCAAGACCTGACTACATTTTGGATATTTTGAGACACCAGTGTTGCAATTTTTATTGAAAACGGAAGAAAAAAAATGTAAAAATATAGTTGAAAACAATAGGGGACATTAAAATTCCACAGTAACGTGGCTAGATATTTGCAGCATCCACGAGTTGCCACGCTAGTTCTTGGCATTCAATAAAAGCATTCTCGCCCTTGTGTTCCAGACGGAGCCCAACAAAGCCTAATTGTGCTCCGTTTAACGTTAATTGCATGAGAATAAACTGTCAAATTTTCCCAATCTGGTGCCAGTTCTTTGCTCGAATGTCAGGCGTAAAAAGTAAACACTCACGCAACAACGGTACACAAATACAAAGAGAAAAGGACACAAAAGTACAGTATGTGTTGTGTGGGTGTGCTTACCTTGGTGTCGACAATGGAGCAGGCAATTTGTTTGACGTAGGCCAGGTCCGCCGTCTGTGGCATCAGCACCGACTCTCTGGTCAGGCCGATCTGGATGCTGAAGGACACCCCTGAAGGAGTCGGAGGTACCGAGGGCATGGCGGCACCCCCCGAGGCCCCCAGCCCGTGGCTCAAGTCCATCGCGTTGAAGGCCCCCTGGGGGGACACGGAAGCCACGGGAACTGGGGTCACCGCGGCCGAACCGTGCATTGAGGAGGCCCCGGGAGGAAAGAAGATCTGGCCCACGGGTCCGGAGGGGATGCAGGGACTGGCGTTGGCCATCCCCGCAACCTGTGTGACGATGAAGCGCTCGAGAACTTCGGGAAAGAGAAAAGGTACGCTCATTCACAGGCTAGCCCACGCAACAACGCGGGGCATAGTCCCAGCTTCCTTCTCTGCAGGAAGTGTTTTCTGCGCTTCCTTCGCGGTGTCTTCTCTGCTTTACATGTGCGTGAGAAACACACACACCCTCACGCGGGGAGGGAAACTAGTCTCCTCTTCCTCCTCCTTTTTCTTCTCCTTCTTTTGCTGGAACTTTTTCTTAGTCCGCACTTGAACGTGAAGGTAAAACAAGACAAAATAGAAAGAAAGTGTGAGAACAAGTAAAAAAGTGTCTTCGAAGTTAAGAAATTGCCTCCTCTCGCAGAGGAAATGGCGAGGATAAAAAAAGGAGCAACAGGCTGTTCAATTTACGAGTCAGTTTCAGCTTTTTTTTTTTTTTAGAGAAAAGAAAAAGTTGAGTGACGGCTCCTCCCTCGCTTCCAAACAGGAAGTGCATTGATGGACATGCTCTCTAGCCAATGGGCTTTTCTTGAGGGCGGGATCAAAGGATTTGTTGCTCCTCCCCTCCTCGTTTCTTTTTAGACTTGCAGAGATCCCTTTTCACACAGCCATGGAGGGTGGAAAAACACCCTCCTCTTTCTCTTTACGTTCTTCCGTGCAAATGCATTTCCTGCCTTTCCCCCCTCCCCTCTTCCTATTAGACACACTTCAGCCAGGACTTTCTATGCCCAAGCAGCAAAACAGCACCACACCTATAGCTCTACACTTGTTTCTGTGGTACAAGATAATGGCTTAAGGGAGAGGTCAAAACATTAGGCACACCTGGCTTACAATACCAAAGCTAAATACTGTACAAAAGTTATCATGAACTACTCACACACATTTTTGCTTGACATTTTAAATGACTGTTCATTTTTGACATTTAATTACAATAAAAAAATGATTAAACATCAAAAAATTAAAGTCAATAGTCAGGACATATTAAGCGACTTTATGCCTCTAATGAAGAAAAAAAAAAGAAGTCAAATATTACCATTCTATTTATTAGCATGCACAATTTCTCCTGTCATACAAATTAGCAAACGCAACCACATCACCTAAAAAGAGACGGATACAAACTGTGTCATGAAAGACTTGAGAAAGATGCTCCAATGGCAAGAACAGTCAGCAAGGTACAGAAATAAATTGTAGAAAGTAACAAAAGAGAAGACGCACTTACTGTACAAAATCTTTGTATTTTAATGCTTTCATCTTAATGACATACAACAAGCGACCCATAAAATAAACAAAAACCAGGAGTCTTTTGATACAAGCTAGAATGCAGTTCAAAAATAGATCAAACAAAATTAATAATAAAAGCAGGTCTCTTATCCCTTGTAGTTAGAGGAAATAGTTTGAATATGACTTAATATGATATACAAAGTATCACACAGTGATAAATTGCTAATAAAAATAAAAAATAAAAACACAATGAGTCCTTTACCTTGGCCTCTGACTGGTAACACATTTTTTGGGCATTTTTTTTTTTTTGCATTATGTTTTTTTGTTTGTTTTGATTTTTTTTTACAAGTTCTACATTGTGTTTATCACAAGCCTAGTTAAGGAGAACGATTCACTTATGATAATAACGGAAATCTTACACCTCAAGTCGCATTTGGAATCAAAAGCGATGCATGAAAACAAAGAGATGTTGGACTTTAACAGCACGCAGTGGCATCATCCGCATCGACAACCGTTTTCAGTCTTTGCCACACATCTTACTGATTTGTCTGCACTCGGGGGGGGACTAGTTTCAGTCTTTAGCAAAAAGTTCTTTTTCTATTGTCATTTGGATCATTAGTCCTGATTAAAGTGTTTACTCCACAGCCTTGTTAAAAAAAAAAAAAAGATATCAAATGATTTATTTTTAAAAAAAAAGAAAAGATATCAAATGATTTATTTTTACAAGGACCTGCTCAAATGTTTGAAAACACTAATATGAATGGTAGGCCAGTAGTTTGTATTGCTTTTTTTGTGAATTTAAAATGACCAATAATTATCTAGTCATTCGATTCTGGTCATTAGTAATGGTGTAGTAACTAGTATTACACTGAAAAAGTGTTATCAAAGTCATTTTCTTGATCATCATTAACACCACAACACTACTGTTTTGGTTGTGACCGAACTTTTTTTTTTAATCAGTCTAAAAATATTTTGCAGCTGGAAAACACTGGAAAAGAGGAGGCAGTTTGTGTCGGAAATGTAAAACGCTTCATATATAGGTCCATCATTCTCAGATGACCTGCTATGACACTTGATGCTGCCGCATGTTTATCTTTTCTTTTTAATTTAAATATTATAAAGTATTAGCCTGGGACAAAAAAAAAAGTCATCTTTGTGGAAAACTGAACGCTTGGGTTCCCCTGATGATTAGAAATGTAACTAACGGTAACGGTACCCTGTTATCTTAAAGAGTTGCACGATGGACAACTATTATCACATATTATTGTCAGTCTTTACACGAATGCCATCACATCAGGAATGGCAAGTCAAGCCGGATACACATCATCTTGCTAGCGTCGGGAAAAATCGTTATGTCCAAAACCATCACTTTTCAAGGAGGGGAAAAAAAAGGATATTTGTTGCGCCATTGGTTTTCTATCAAAGAGAGCAAGCAATTTTGAATCATTATGATTGGTCAACAATCCATCTTTGCCGCTTATTCTCAATAGTATCGTGAGCATGCTGGAACCTAATTCCGCTGTCTTCGGCAGTAGGTGGGGTCCACCCTGAGCTGGTTGCTAGCCAACCGCAGGGCACACAGAGACAAACAATCATTCACACTCACAAACACTCATAAGGACAATCACAAGTGCCCAATACCTCCCGTGAATGTTTCAGGGAATGTGGGAGGAAATCGGAGAACGTGGGAAAAACCCATGAAGGCCATGAAGGCCTGGGGAGAACATGCAAACTCCACACATGAAAACCAGAACATGAAGACCTCAGAACTGTCCGGCGGATGTGCTAACCACTCTTCCATCATCAGTCAACCAACAAATTGTAAATAACACATGGTCAACAATTTGTATACTAAAAATAACAGACCAATTTCATCAATATCAGGAAAAAAAAGATCAAATTTGGACAAAGGTTTTTAAACTTCAGAGATTCGCCATTCCTTTTAATTTTTTAAGACTTGATTACCAAATTTTCCCATAGTTAAAAAATGTTCTGCAAAAACGCCCATATCAATGAAGAAATAACGCAAAACTTTTTTAATGCATAAATGTATCACTATATAAATTGCTTTCTATGGCCGGTATAGGTTTTCCCCTGACAAACAGAACAGAGCAGTCGGACATTTCAGCTCTGACCGAATACTAAGATAAGTTGATGGGCTTGAAAATCACCTCCGCTCATGACATTGCTTCCTATGTGTAGTGACCAAAAGTGACTTTGTGATTGGGGGAAAAAAAAAATACCAAACAAAAAAAAAAAAAGTGTCATTCCCCCTTGGACAGGACTTCTGTGCTACAGTGCAACTCATGCACGCCATACGAGTGGAAAACTCTGGATGCTATTTTTCTTTTAAATCTGAATACAGAACGCCGACTGGCATGAAATAAAAAATTGCGAGGAAGCTGAGGTTCTCACACACACACACCGCGTGGATGAGGAATTTAGAAATGTCAACATTGTGAAATGAATGACAAGTCAAAGAAATGATTCAACAGTGACGTCAACCCTGCAAGTGTCACGCTTTCATGCTCCAAAAAAAAAAAAAAGGGGGGGGGGGGGGGGGGGTCCCTGAACTAATAGAGGCATTCATAGCACCAAGGTTTTACGTACACACTCTTCTGTACAGTAAAAAGCAGCAAATAACACAATTTGCTTGGAACGCACTGACCGGCCTCACACTGCACTCTGCAAACTTTAACTGGGTTCTCACACTACTGATTTATAACAGTATCATAAGCCTTAAAGGGGAACTAAACCCAAACATTCATTCGATCCACAATCCTGTAATGTTTAGCTTGTCTTTAACTCATTCAATCTTAAAGACGTCTCTTCACGTTATTTTAAGAGTCCAGGAATTCAATCCCATGGAATTATTTCGGCTTTGTTTTTTATTCCTTCAAAAATGTTCAAGTGCTTGACTAAAGGTGGTTCTAAAAATGGCTGGTATTTCGTGGATGAAGTACGAAAGTAATCCATGACTTAAGCTACCAATTTCTTTAAGGTACTAAAGTAATTGTTTACCTAAGGTCCTAACATAATGTATTAGTTTAAGTAATAAATTACTAAATAGTTGACTACTATCATATTTAATTCATTTAGTACCAGTCATTTTTAGACCACCCCTTCAGGGATAAAATGTTTGGGTTCTTAAAAAAATGTCTTTAGGACTGAATTAAGTTCATGAATATGTACTACAGCTTTCTGGTTATCTTATTAAGATGGATAATATGTTGGCTCTTACACACTAAAAACTGTTGGATCAAAAATAACAATTATGGGTCAAAAAAAGGACAGGCCTGACATTTGGGTCAATTGGGCCCAACATTTTGGGTTGTTTAGCACAACACCCTAAAAATGTATCATTCTGTACCACATAACACATTAGACTGTATAAACGACCCTGAAAGTGGGGTCAAATTGATCCAAATATTTGGTCAGTCCTTTTTTGACCCATAATCAGGTATAATATTTGACCCGACTGTTTTTAGAGTATGATTAGAAAATACATGCCTTTCTTGCAAATTTGCATTAATTAAAAGCCCCCAAAAAGGTAACCCCAATTACACACGGCTGGATGAGTTTTGATGCATAATTTTGAACTATTTTAAACTACATTAAATAGATGATATGCACATTAAAAATAGAGCAAAAACGTTTGATGTCTTGGGTTTAGGTCCAATTTAAAGGTAGAGAAATTCCATACAACAAATATAGACTGAAAGTGGGTTTTGGCCAAGTTGAAATTAAAGCTATGAAGTTGAAACACTGGCATGTTGAACATTCGAGGACCTTGATTTCAGGAGGGGGGGAACGCGCACACACTTCATTGAGTCTTTGGAATGTGACACACACTAATTCCACAATTTGATAACACACTGACATTCCCTGGTCAGCCACACAAGATTTACACTTTGCATTTATGCCGCATGCACGAGTCGACTTGGTCGTGGGTCTCCTTAAAACACGAGCAGGAAGTCATAGAGCACAAGTGCGCATGTCACCTTGATATAACCACTAGTTGACTCGGAATTTAAAAAAAAAAAAAAAAAAAAAAAAAAAAGCAGAACGCGTAGTGTAGAAAATAGTGTGATCATATTTGAAGCTTTAGATAGGAGTTCGTAGAGTTGAAAACAGACAAAAAAAAAAAAAAAAAGCAGTGTGATTTGTAGACCAAGAACTCACTGAGGCATAAAACAGTGAGGAAGTGAGGGGAGGCGACGTCCTGTGGTAAATAATCCAACCAGTGGGGTGCAGGACAGCATTGTGTGTTTGTGTGTGTGCGTGCGATCACGGGGAAATTGTATCCATGGTATCCATGGTTCTTTCGGCACAGTCGAGGGTGTCTAAAAAGAAGAGGGAAAAAAAAGTAAAACATGGGCACATTTAATTAGTTTTGGTGAAGTTATGGTAGAATGATTTGTATACCACAAGTGGTATATGGGCTCCCTCTCATGGTACCCGAAAGTATCACTGCCTAAGCATTTAAAAATAAATAAAATGAAAACTCTACAGACTGATATTACCTATTTTTTCCAGATAGTTGACTTTTATTTGAAACAATAGAAACTATTATTATTTTTATTATATAGAATTAATCGCATAGCTATTCATTTCAATGGGAAAAGCTGTTTTGACCTACAATTGCTTTGAGTTAGAGTCTTAAGAGTCTTGCGTTAATGAACACCTAGACTCTACTGCATTTTTATGGTAATGTTGATCATGACAGTGTGGCCTGAAGGAATAAGTAGGACCCAACCGATTAATCGGCTGATTATGGCCTTTCAAACATCTGCAAAAAACAATCTTCCAATTATTTGCGGTTACTGTTTTTTTTTAAACTTACGTATTCTAATCATTTACAGATTAGGTGGCAGTGCATGGAAGACTTGGAAAAACTAAAGACACAGTTTCATAGACGAATAAATCATAAACATAGATCGTGCAACATAAATTAAGCATACTGTAAATGAGCTAAATATGACCACTCAACTAATAGCAACACAAAAACATATGACAATATATTTTCCTTACAACTTTAGTAATTGCGCAAGGTAATTAATGCACCATATATATTTTTAAAAACAATATATTCACTCTTCGCAGGGAATAGGTACTTGGCCGACCCAAGAATAGTGAACATTTGCATATAATTAAAACCTATTGAGACGGATTGGAAAGACACGTGCTATTTTATCATTTTTCAAATTAATCATCCGATTAAACTGTATGTTTTCTCCCCCCCCAAAAAAGAATCATCCTAAAAAGGTCCATATCAGTCAGGTTCTAGAAATAAGGGGTTTTATTTTAGGTGGTGCTTGATATAAAACATTTGACAACCACTGCTGAATTGCATCGCTACATATAAGCTTTTGGCTGCTTTTTAAAATGAAGCTGGAGGTAGACCAATGAGAATATTTTCTGAAGTACTCCATTTCTCTACATACTTTGCAGTGTATTCATTCATTGTTAAAAATCTCGCGGGCCTCACCAGATGGAACAGCGGTGCTATCAGACAAAGATCTTGGCGAGTGCGTCTGCGCCAGCGCTGGCGATGAAGGGCTGCGAGCTGTGGAACGCCACGTCGTGAATGGCCTCGTCGTGCTTTTTCCTGTGGGCTGTGATCTCCTGCACGCACGTCCTGTTGTCCAGCATCCACAGGCGCACGGAGCAGTCATGGCCTGGAGAAAATGGAATCATATTTACAAACAAGGAAAACTCCAATTTACAAAAACTGATGTATTCTGTGGGTTACTTAGTTTTCATCACAGCAATTTCCAGATTAGAAAAATCCCTTTAAAAATATTGGGTATGTTTTCCTGTCCTGTGATGACGTTCAATGTTTCAATTTTCAGTCAATGACTGGAAATAAGTTATTAAATTTGTTTCCATTATTTAACTTCAGATCTGATATACAATTTGGGTGAGAAATGACAGAGCAAAATTTATCAAAAGCCTTGTAGTACATCGAAAAAAAAAAGTGATTTTATGCACCATTAAAATAAACTTTAATATGAATCCATATTTACGTGGTGGGGAAAAACTGTGAAAACAAGTATTTTCATGGTTAGGAATGAACAAAATGAACAATTTTTAAAATGCATATTAATGCACCTTTCAGGGATAGACAAATTGTGAATAAACATTTCTTATTGGAAGAATATAACTGTGCGCATGCACATTTTGAGGTGGATGTACACATGTTGTTAGGATGAGTGGGAGTATTATTATTATTATCATCATTAAGTGTTAAAATATTGAGAAAGAAGATGAACATGTTCTATTTCAATTAATGTTTGTTCATTAAATGAAACCCTTTGTGATTTGGTTACTCACTGCCAGAGATGAGGTAAGTGCCTTTTGGATCTGTAGTGAGACATGTAACTGCATCCAAGTGGGCCACCATGGAATGGACCACTTTACCTATGGAGTAAAAAAAATAAAAAATAAATAAAAAAGGAGTATATTTGCATGTTCTAGAAGACCACAAAACTTGAGCAATATGTCTAAAACTATGGGCACCTGTTTTGTTGTCTAAGAAGCGAATAGTGCGGTTCTCGTGTGCAGTGATGGAGAGGGCCTCGGATGGGTGACTGACCACACGATTTATCAGTTCACTCCCTGCAAAAGGAATAGAAGCAAAAACCTCACAATAGAGCTTCTCGGTGGGCTAAGTGGAGCAGAGGTCTTGAACGTACCATCCTTGGTCTGCGTCTCTAGTGCTGCGACGCTTTGCTCCGTGTTGAGGTCATAGAGCAAGGTTTCGCCCGCGTCAAATGACACCACCACTTGGTTGGGGTCAGAAGCCACAAAGGCCACCGAGGTGGGCGTCCCGTGTTCTGTCGAGACAGTAGGAGCGCGATGTATTACACGCATAAACAACGGAGCGCCTCCAGTGGTAGGCATGCGGCTACCTCGTTCCTTATTGATGACAGACAGGCATGGGGCAGAGTTCCGCGGGTCCCAGATACGAATGGTGCCGTCCGCCGAGCATGACGCCAGCCGATGGTGGACTGTGGAATATGTGAGGCCCCACACGCTGTCCTCGTGGCCTGCCAGCACGCTGCTTTCGATGCCAGGATCTAATTGAGGTGACAACGTGCCGTTTGAAACATAACAGCTCATTTAAGGTGGCAATCGAATAGTGCAGCTGACTCACTGACCGTAGTTATCATAAGGATCCACATTGAGGTCGGGCATCTTCCAACACCGTACGCTTCCATCCAGGCCCCCGCTGTAGCAGGATTCTCCATCTTCTCCCATAGTCAGTGACAAAACAGCACCACTAGACAAAGAATGTAATGTATAAAGTGCAAGATAATCTTACTTAACAGGGTTTGAATAGTCTGATTCCTTCTTGATCTTTTGAGTAAATGAAAAATGAACATCAGAAAGTTATAACAGTATCTATGGATGGGTTAAATTGTGGGAAAAAAAAAGATTGAGAGATTCGAGTACCTAGGTTAAAAAAAATGCTTGAGGGATTTTATCTTGCCCCAGATACTTGATTATTAGTGTACCTGTGATTAAAATTTTGATGCCAATTTCATCAACAATTGTTGATGCTCTGAATGATAGTAAAACATGCAGGAAACACATTGAGCTTGCCAACTTCAAAATACACCTTAGTTTACCAAATAATATATGTATATGTACGCGTTGGTACATTTTATTTGAAAGTTTTCCTGGCAGCACACATCACCACCTCACACAAAAGTTGCTGTTATGATTGATCATATTTTAACAAACCATACAAATTCAAATGTGCTGTTTAAGCTGGCAAATTTTAAACAAAATATAAGTGGGAGAATTTTGCCTAAAATCTAATGTTCCTCGAGAGAACTGTGCTGCAAAGCAGTTTAAATTTCAGTGAAAAGAATGCAGATCATCAAAAATGTTGTCTTTTTCTTTTTTTTTTATCTGAATAATCAATAATATTTGATATGAATTTTCAGTTAAAATTACTCTATAGCTGCAGCCCCACGTGCAATTATTTCATGATGAACAATTATTATTCATCAGTATTCTGTATTGATTGGGCATGTCTGGACTCACCTGTGCGCTCTAAATGTGTAGATGGGCTCAACATCTAAAGCAGCATTCCTGTGGTAGAAAACTTTGCTTAACTTCATGCTAACAATGTTAACATTTCACCAAAAAAAACAACACATTTCACATTTGTTACAATTCACATTGAGACCACACATCACACACGTTAAAATTTTGGTCAGAGAGCGCCTACTTCTTGGAATGCATGGCCTTATTGAGGTTCCATAGTTTTAGGGTCCCATCCTCCGAGGCTGTGAGCAGCACCGCTTGGCTGGGGTGAAACGTCAAAGCCCGGATGGCGTCAAAGTGGCTGCGTAGCGTGAAACGGGGGTTCCATGTCTTTTTAAACTCCTCTCTATTATCCTGCATCTGTGACACACATCCACAGTTACATCATCAAAGTGGGATCAGCTCACTGATTCTGATGGGTTGAACCGCATCCGGTGTCGTGAATGGGGCAAATGTGTTAATTACATCCATGGAGAGATCGTTGTCATTGGCGACGGTGAGATCAGCCAGTTCACCCAAGTTCATGTCTCCGCCTCCGACTGCATCCATGATGAAGACATCTGAGGAGAAACCCAAGGCGCCACCTGCAGGTTTGGAGTGCGTTTGCAAATGTGTCAGTCACGGCGTCGTCACAGTTCCAGAAACACAACAGAAAATATGATAACCTGATTTTTTTGTAAAATACAGAAACCTGATTGTCTATCTAGCGATTCTCTTCCTCTCTTACCAGCTGGCATACTGGAAGAATTTATTTATAGATGGGCGAGAAACATTATCCCACCGCATCATACTTGGGAATCAAGTTAACAAGGATGCATGACGAAGACTGAGAAATGATTCCCTTTTGGGAAGTCTTACCTTCGCTAGAACGTGCTTGTCCCGATACAGATGGGGGTGGGGCAGGTTTTGCAGGGAAGTCTGACATCATGCCTTGCAGCTTGTTCCTGCGGTTCTCTGAACCCGGTAACAGGAAAGACACATAGCACATCCAGTTATGTGGAGAGATGGAGGATGATTTTGAAGGCCAAATGTAGACAAAAAGATTAAGACTTCATTCTTTCAAATGCAGACTTGTGTGGGAATCGAGGTGGAAATTTAAAGGCTGCATGCATGATACTCGCGCATCATGATTGTCATGATGAAATGACCCCAGGAGAGAGAGAGGGGAGAGAAATCGAAAGACAACATCTAAAGACAGATGACAGTGACACAGTGCTAGAAGTCACAGACAGAGACAAAGAGACGGGCGGTTGGGAAAAGAGCTTGGTTTTATTGACAAGAAGAGATGCTGAAACATAATGAGAAGTAACTCATAAAAAAATGTGAGCATGTGGGGAATTGGGGAAGGGGGTGTTGGGAAAGACAGATACAACGGTTGCAGAAAAGTTGGAAGTGATGGTTGCTAGGGTAGCTGCGTACCTAACTCCCGTCCGTCCCCAGAGATCCTGGCCTCTCCCGCCCCCTCCCCATCCTCCCCGGAGCCCAGAAAGTCAAATTCGCTGAGGGCGTCTTCAGAGTCGTCCTCATCCTCCTCTTCATCCGGGTCCACGTCTGTGGTCATGGGTTCAGAACCCATCTGGAAAACAACAACAATAATATATATATATATATATATATATATATATATATATATATATATATATATATGCCATTTTATTTCCCTCCCCCAACCCAATTTTTGCTAAGCAATCGATACAGTAAAAACATACCTAGCATGTAAAAAATGAGTGAACAGTTGGTGTTTCATGATCTAAAAATGCCAATTGTGTGACAACGTTGCCACCTTTGACCTTGGGAGGCACTATAAAATAGATATGCAGGGAACAATAACAAAATGAAAAAAAATCATCCACACAGTCTCATTGCTGACAACAAAGCAAATTAGCAACACTTGACGAAAGTGCATTTCTGCAAACGTTCTAAAACGGATGCAAACAATATTGAATTAGAGGTATATATAATCATTTTAAGCCCTGTAAATTACATATGACTTATTTCACATTCAAATTAATGTTATCCAAACACAGATATGTGGAAAAAAATTGGTCTGTTCTGAATTACGCGGTTATAAGTGAAACTCCCTAATATGAGGGTTGAAAATGAGGGGAAAAACACCTTGAATTTTACACTGAGAAATATGGTAGTGTTCATTCATCATAAGGGATCCAATGTCCTCATCTCTACTATGGTATGGTTACTTATAACCTTAATCGTACCTTGACTCGAGACTTTTTGCTCTTGCGAGGGCCATCAATGCAGTCTGTTGCAATCCCTTGGAAGTCGTCTTCCTCGTCGCTGTCGTCTTCATCATCGTCCTCACATCCATGCAGGAAGGGGATCTTATCGAGCACCGAGCCACCCAGACGTTCTTTAGAGCTTTCTTTGCCTGCGTTTCTACAAATGGATCAAATCGGTCAGCCTCTCCGTGTGACACGGACTGGACCCTTTATAATGAGATCCGAAACAAGGTAACGTATTATTTGGAAGATGAGTATAATTTGAAAGATGTTAAGATATGGTTGTTTTTAACTTCATCTCATCAGACTGAGCACAACGGCTAAACAGGAGGAAAACTACTAGTTCATGTGATAAGCATCTATCTCCTAAGTCTCACCTCTTAATTTGTTCTTCTATCTGTCTGACCAACAAGGATTCTCCACCTGTCCGCGTCTCAGGCTCCGGGGAGGATTCTGCTGTTGGAGGCCCATTGGCCTCTGGGCTGCTTCGTCCGAGCAGAGAGCGCACACGCTTTGAACGCATGTCTAGAATGGTGTCCGAGTAGCCCACTTCCTCAAGATATCTATGTTCGCAGAAAACAGCAAATCAGCTGGCAAGGATATGCCACACAGCACATCATAAATGCACACAATTCACATTAACCTTTGTGTCTATGATGACATTTTTCATGTGGAAATAGTTCTGATTTAAGTGTTTGATGAGCGTGCTTTGAAATATGTTCCCAACCTGAATGTTCATAATGTTCACAAGGGGACCCTATGGTAAGGCTTTTAACTTTTTTTAACTTGTCATTCTTACCATGTAACTAAATTTAAATTTGGAGGGGTTTTTTTTGGTTTGTTTTGCTTATTGACAAGTCAAAATAGCACTAGGGCAACCAAAATGGTTACCCAATTTGTTTTTTAATGCATCAAACCAGTTTTATTTTGAGTTCAATTCGATTAAAATCAAGAATCAACAAGTGACGTCCCGCGGAACGATAGGTCACTTTAAGTCAGCTGTCAGTTTGCAAATAGTGATTATAATGTTACCAGTCATATAATTATTAAACATGCAGTTATACCAACGGCCTTGTGCTAAATTCGGACTTAACACAAACTAGGGATTAGCAGGTGATGGCCCGGTGTGTGTGTTGGTGTGTGTGGAGGGGGGGTATACATAGTGTCAAAAATAGCACATAGTTGATAATCATTAGCAAAGTGAAAGACGAGAATCGTTCCCAGCTTGCCAACATCACATGATCGAATCCAAAAAACATCTGAGCCATATGTGTTGCTAGATGATCTCTTAGGCATTGTGATGTTAGTTTTAGGTGAGAACACAGTGAAAAAAATGGCCGCCCCCTCAAATGGATAAACACACATGGATTTTGCTGCTTAATTCATAGCCCGCAACGCAACACAAATCAGAATGCTTAGAATATTTCAACGAATCAAAGTGCAATGAACATACATTATCTCAAAAAAATTGTTTTGGTTTTACTTTCCTTTTACCATGAGAAACCATTTATGGCCTTTAATGAATAGGACTTGACTTCATACATCAGTACAGGGGCTCTTAAATATATAATTATAAAAAAGGCAGACAATGCTGTCAAGATGTTGAAGTTTTTGTTTTCTTTATTAAAGAATAACATAATTATGTTACCATATATTTTTCTTATCCTATTTGGGAACCACAGTGACTGGCCAAACACCACCACCCATTTTGTGTTAATGTGAATGCCAACATCTCAGAATTCACCACAGTGGAAAGTTATCCTTGATGAGAGTAAACCTACTTGCGTAGTAGCTGACGTCCCTCCTTCCATGACATTTGATTGGGTGGCTCAGAATCTGACTCAGCTGGGCCATTGGGAACTGTAGAGAGCAAGATTGCGTGGGTGAATTCAGCACTGGGGCGGGAGAACAATGGACAAGGGGTATGACCAAAAAAAGAAACATACTGGACTCTGCTTCAATCTCTGGTTTCTTGTCTCCTGGACTCAGGTCATTCCCTGTTTTCAGCTTCTGATGTTTAGCCCTGCATACATGCATAATACCACAAGAGGGCCCCATTACATGAGAATCATTGGCAAGCTCAGGACTATCAATGACTTGGACATCAAACCGCATAAAATAAAGTGTTATTGGACTTTCCCGACATCCTGTCTTACCGTTCTTGTTTGAGGGCGTATTCCAACATTTTAATCCGCCTTACTAGATCCTGTTTCATGTTCTCTTGTCCTTTCCGTTCACCTTGCAGGAATGCTACTTGAGCCTGAAAACACAAAAAAACACATTTAACCCATGGTCACGTGGGGGTGTCAAATATGGTTGGTCATGAAGGGTGTTTGCACACCCCAGTACAAAAATGTTTATACGATCAATTATACAGCTAGTTCAATAAGTCGGGAAAATACCTGGAAAGAGAGAGACAAAGATTAGAACTTAGAAATGCATATTATTTTTTTAAAAATCAGGCATCCAAACACCTCACTGGACCAAAGCAGGGTTAAGTGACTTAAACAGCAGCAATATAAAACTTAAATAACTTTGAGTACATATGAATCAAGGCTATTCAATCCAAAAGCTGTGTCAAAAACTCATCCTTCAGAAAAAAAATAATCAAGATGAGTTTTGATTTAGACTTTTCAAAGTCATTCTCTAGTTCTATTCACTTCAGTGGGAAAACTTTAGATGATATTTGAGTTAAAAAGTGTGGTCACAGAATGAATTAAACTCTTAACTAATGGCACCACTGTGTTTACTATCATGGATGTTGCTGTGGCGCAGAGAACCGTGTTTGTGAAACAGTTTTTATGATCAAATACCACATAGTCAATGAAAAATAATAATGTGGCAAACCACATTTGGAAAAGCCCAAACAATATTCATAGTTCCACTCACTAATATTATTTTAACAGTTGTCATTAAATCCGCAGTTGAACAGTTAGTGCAAGCATACAGTAAAAGCAAACTGACCCCGTCAGAAATTTGCTCATCAAACTTTCAAGATTGGGAAACATAAGTGAAAATTTGTGATACAGTGCAGTGAACTGCCATACATACATTTTTGATTATGTACATCAATCAATGAAAACAATGATCATTACTATGTTTATGTAGGCATAATTTGCAACCATTTTTAAATACTGTATGAGGTTTCAATAGATTATAAGGGTACATCTAAATAATGCATGGTTCACATACAGTGTCTATTCATAGCTACAGGAACCATGAGTGCTTGTTTCGATGAAAAACCAATTCAATAGACATTCCTTCAATTATGTTAGAGTGTAGTATTTGATAACTGTGAAGAAGCTACTAACAAAACACAAAAAGATGACAAGGTTGGCAAACAAGACTTATGAGAACTCAGTAGAGTACATGTTAAGTAGAGGGTTGTGGAAGACAGTTTTTATTTTTAAACTTCTCCTAACCGAGCCTTCAGTGCGCAGCTGCGCGAGAGGGGGAAAAACAAGAAACAGTGGCCAGATTCAAATGGCCGTGCACAGTTAAGACACATCCTTCCTTTATGCGCTTCCTTTCTCTTTTTCCGTCCGTTTCCTTCCTCGGGGAGCAGATAAAATACTTACCTTGAGGAAAGTAGTGGTCACTCAACATGTGTCAAACAAGGAAAGAAAGGCCTGATGCAATAGAAGGGAACATTGTAGATGTGCAAGTCCTGAGCGGTGTTGCATCAAACAGTCAATTCATTTTGGTGGAAAGTGTACAATGGACTGAAGTATAATGTAAAGGTTAGGCAGCTACACAAGCACCTCCAGCATTAGCAACCTTTGAGAAACTATGCCTCCCAAAATGAAAAAAGGCATTTACACATGCATGCATTGCAGGGATGAAAATGTATATTCTGCCGTCTGAGCAATGTAAGAAAACGACAACAGTAAAGCTCATCGAGAACCTGAACACCAGATGCAAATGTATGTATCCCACCAAAGAACATGTAAACATGAACACTGGCCACCATCTTTGTGGAATGTTCTAAAAATAACGAGCAAAACTATGTTTCTATAATAGCCTGTAACAAATTCAATTCAAATTGTTTTCTTTGTTTTTAATTTGAATTGATTTGTTACAGGCTATTATAGAAACATAGTTTTGCTCGTTATTTTTAGAACATTCCACAAAGAAAACAATTGCTGTCTTTCGTATATTTTAACCTTCCATCTGTGAAGTTTTTGGGCAAGTATCGGAGTTTGAAATATGGCGCTAATTTTGACATGAATTTTGGCCAGACCCTCAAAAGTTGGTGGTTATTTTTACCTGAAACCTGTCCTAGAATAAAAATGACAAGAGACAAGTGAGGAGAATTTTTGAACAATAATGAAGTTGTACTGGTTTTCTCTAATTTGAAGGCAACATAGTGCAAAAAGATTTCACCAAAATGCCACTTGCCCCTCAAAACAGAGTGGATTAACAGTGGGCCACTGAATGTTTAAAAAACAAACAAAAAAAAAAGAAAGAAAGGAAGAAATAGAACAAATCTAAAAACATGGTCTCATGAGACAGCTACTTGGTCTAATTGAGAGGGCAGTCAATCACACAACACACACAGAGTCACGCAACAACTTAGGAGGCCTTTTGGATAATCTTCCAAGCTAAACTCGCCGATGTGGCTGCTGAGTAATCCCGATTAATGCGATGTGATTTTATATGCTTATCAGAGACTTCTGGAGATAGTTGTCCGAGCCAGCTCGTAAATACTGGCAACATAATCATACACAGACAAATCTAAGTTTGTTTTACGCCCGACATGTCCTTGGGGGATTATCTAAGAACCTAGAGTACATTGTTAATCGCTGTGGTCGGTGATAGCGCCTCGGCTAGATGAGCCTTTCCAAATCCACCAACGTACATCAAGGAGGCAATTTGTAGGAAGAATGGACAAGAGATAAGGTCTTTCTCGTATATTTAATTAAGTCGGTAAACAGGTTCTACAGAGATACAAATGATATGATAAATTACCAGCCATAAAACTAATTAATAGGTACATGGAGAGGATTTACATTGTGGTGTTATTTACAACATATGATTCCCAAAGCTCTTTAGTGTCATACTATGAAGTAGGTTAAAAAAAAAAAAAGGGGGTGAGGGTGATTTTGAAAACATTTCATCATCTGCTCTTTCAATCAAATGGACGTACCATTTGATTTAAAATACTTCACAACAAATCATAGAACTGGGCAGCATGGTCACTTTGTGGTTAGAATATGATGTTTAGCATATTTGCCACAATATTTGTGTGGAATGCCTACTGGTCAAATCCTATTAACTAGGGATGATACTAATATTAGTTAACGATATTGATGCAGATACTGATATCAGGGGTCCAAAACCACCAGCTCACGGCCCAGTCTCTGTCCATGGATCAACTAGTACCAAGCTGCACGTCATACCCAAAATAATTGATCATTTTTGTTTAATGTACCATCTTGTGTGCAAAAAGATATTTTATTTCGAAAAAAAATGTTCACTTTGAAAACTGACTGGAATCTCTTCGATTCATTTCCGTCACTTGAGAACCAAAATTTCACCCGCAGAGTAAAGGAAAATGCATCAGGAAAATTCCAGTGATTTCGAGTGACACTAAAATTAACAAGTTTGCCAACACTTTTAGCTGACAGAAAAATAAGCTAAAATAGGTTCAGAGGTATTCTGCAAGCAGTAGGAGAGAAGTAAGCAATGGTTTCACCTCAAATTACGTTTGGTCCTGCTTTTATTTTCTACAATTTAAAGTATCTCCGTATTTAGCAGTCCATAAACCAACTAGTATAATGTATGAACAAGACACTTTGTTCTTCTTTGTTTCTTATATATGTATTCCTATTACATAGTGCCCCCTTGTGTTTATTGAAAACACCACCTATCAAATTTATTTGCATAGACCTGAATTACAACAGTCATAACTGAAATACCTTGTGTTACAGCTACATTTAAAGGGATACTTAAGTTTATAGTCATTTTTAGCTGTAAAAGTTCATTTTATCTATATTCTGATCAAACTATCTTTTGTGTATAGTTGATACCTTTATAAACACTATTGCCACTTACTACCATCTAAACGACATCAAATGTATTAGGGCTCTGAATGACACATGATCAAAGCCAAAAAGGTAAACTGAAAAAAAATGAATTCAGCAAAATTGCAAGACACAAAGACACAACACATGCAGACAAAAACATGGAAATAAAGCATGGATGAAATGAAACAACGTAGAACGTCAAAACACGTTTTCTCAACTAAAGGCAGGTTCCAAATAATTTTGCCAACAAATTGACTTGCATGAGTTCCAAAGTGCAATTATACAGTCTTAGATATGAACCTATGCACTCGAACCTACCCACACAGAAACAAGCCAGCACCTGCTTGCACGCGCAGTGTTGCAAGTTCACACTGACACATCACAACTAATTCTGGTAGGGAGAGAGATGTTGTCAATAGACATTCAGATAGCTTAACTGTCATAGCGCAAAAAGTTCATTCCTTCTACACCTATGCCCACATTCCAGTTCAGATTTGGACGTGACTGTTCTTGTTAATATGTGGGACCCGAGCCAGTTACTATTGGTGATTCATTTGACAGCGACAAAAGAGGCATTGAGATTTCAAACAAGAGCTGAGAAACAAAAAGTGCTCAACACATATGAAAAAAAGAACAAGCAAATCACCTCTTTGCACTCTGGGAGTCATCTTAAACAACCTGGCCTGAGCTTCTTGTGATTTTTGTAGTGTCATGAGGGTAAATGAACAAAAGACTCAAGTACAAAGGAGCCATGATGCAAGCAAGGCTGTCCTGTCACCTGATCTCTCCGTCCTGTGGGCGGGATTTCCTCCACGTCACCCACTGCTGGTGCCGGCCCGAACAAGGTTTTGGAGTAGGCAAAAGCTGAAAAGGGTCAAGGGCAGATTTCCTCCTCTATTGGTTACGCTCCATCTCCTCATCCACTCATCCTTGCATTCCCGTGAGTGCATCCAAAAAAAATACAGCCCTGAACTTTTCTGGGCCACTGTGCTTCACTGGAGTGCATGTTGTATTAGATAATAAGAAGATAGGAACTGTTCTATACAAGGACAAGTCGAGAGATGGATGTAAATAAACATAAAGAAGAAATGCCTTGGAGGAAGGCGTGTTCCGCAACCGTGCAGTACATATGGATATCGTATGTGTGTCATGCCTGAGAGCACAATCCTATTAATTACTGATGTGCACCCAGGGATCCCGTGAGCCAAGCTAAATAGGAAGTGATATCTACCGAACCTCCAGAAATGTATCCTAAATTTACATTCATGTAAACAAAAAGGCATTACATAAAAGACGGGCATCTACAGTGTTCCCTTGCCACTTTGCGCTTCATCATTAGTACTTAGTGCTTTGCGTTTTTGGTTTTTCCAAAAGAAAAAAAAAAATGTTGTCTGTCACTAGTAATGAGATCTATGCTTTTTCTGAGTTGAAGTCACAATAGGATTGGCTGTTTGCAAAGGAGCTACCTCTTTGACATTAATTCATCCATCCATCCAGCAAAAGTTTACTTTTTACAGGGGTTTATACAGGTTTCAGCTTATTCTGAAGATGAAAAAAAAATTGCTTTAAGTTCATCAAAGTCTCTGAAAAAATATGTAAATTTTCATTCAAACTAGAAGCATTTTTGACCAACAGAACCATTTGATGCTAAAAAAAATAAATGATAATAATAATAAAAGTAAACTGACCTGTAACATTAACGCCGACATCTTAAATATTTAAATCTGAAGAAAAAGTTTACAAAACAATTTGCTGATTATTTCTAACTCCCATGAATCATCATGGTGATTTAGAAGAAAATGTTGACTGCAATTTAAAAAGTTGTGCATGTTTTTGGAGCTTTATTTTTGGAGATTTGTTATTCTTTTTAATACTGTACTGTCAACATCAATATTAATCATAAAATATTAACACTACTAATAATTATAAAACATTTCAAGACTTTCATTTATTGAAAAAAAATCGGCTCATTTTTATACTTTACATTGCCAAATCGGCCAGTTCTGGCCTGCGAAGGTTTTTAATCTGGCCTGCGGGCCGTATGTTTGACACCCCTGCTGTAGAGGGTTAGAGGAACCCCATGTAAGCAAGTTATTTGAATTGCCTTTCAAAATCGAAAGTGGGTGTTAGGTTCTTGCCCTGCTTTACCCAGTGAAAATACGGACTTTGGCCTGTTTTACCGCCACTATTCCTCTTTCCTCACAACGTCCTCTCCTGCTCGGAAAAGGATTTTGGATCGACCGACCAGGACGAGATATGAAAGGAACCGCAGCCAAGTCCAGAGAAAAAACATTTCCTGACGCTTAATTTCAATAAATGGAAGCTCACGCTGTTTCTTTTGACATTATAACATGATAAATGTTGCCAACTCAGCAGTCAATGTACCCTGGTCAATTTTCTGGTTTTCTGAAAAAGTTCCAAGTCGATTTTTCAAAACTGTGGGCCTGTGAGCCTTTCCAGACTCTTGCACTATTAAGGCCTGTATAAATAAACTTGACAAGGTTAAGTAAAAATCAATGTTAATGATCCTTGATGAAAGACCAAATGATACATGTTGGAAAGGCCTTCATGTGTATCAGTGGGAAAGAAGAAGAAGGCTGCTAGCACCTGTCTCCTGTGGGACGTCCCACCTGGTCCAGCGCAGGAGGGGGGGGGGGGGGGGGGGGGGGGGGGGTGTCATTCCTGCCTTGTCAGAGTAGACACGCAACCACAGGTGGCCTTCCACCAAAAAAAAAAAAAAAAACAGCACTGGGATTTCCTGTCAAGGCCACAAAAAGAACTTCCTACAAGAAGTCACGACGCCGTAAGATGATAGATGGCGCAGAGATGAATAAGAAGTGAGGTTCCTATTTTATAAGGCAGTAATGTCAAATGCGGCTGACACGTGAGCCAACGCATGTTGGTAAGTAAGTACACAAGGCCGGGGGGGGCACGCTAACTGGCATGTTGAGCGACCCAAAGCCAGAGGCGGGCGACCGTCGAGTGATTCAATTGGGGCGAGGTCATCTCTTTGCTCAACGAAGATGGTGCTAAATGTAGACGAGAAAGTCACCCTAAAACATGCCATTAAACTTTTCCATGAAAGGCTGCGTTAGACATGACCATGGCCTGTTTCTGAGGTGCATTCTCACGTATATAAGAGCGATGCGCACAGCTTTATTGTTCATTCATATTTTATCATGCTTCTATTTATACTCGCCTTGATAGAAGTGGGCAAGGAAGCAGGGTGAGTTAAAAGTGTTAAGTAACAATGTGTTGCCACAAATTCCGGTTATGGTGTGTGTGTGTGTGTGTTTAGGTGTATATATATATATATATATATATATATATATATATATATATATATATATATATATATATATATATATATATATATATATATATATATATATATATATATATATATATATATATATATATATATATATATATATATATATATATATATACACCATATATACACTATATATACACTCTATTTATACATATATAGATGTATGTGCTTTGGCTGGAACCTACCGGGGTACTTTTTTTTTTTCCTGAATTAGAAAGTCATTTTTACGAGTAATACTAACTCACTAACAGAAAAAAAGAAGTGTGAGACAAATACGTATGTGTATAAAAACACAATATTGTGTTTGGTTTGTTTATCTTACACATAGTAAAATACACTCCCTAAAACAAGATGTGTACAAAAAGTGTGACGTAATTTGGAATCTGATTTGTATTGAATGTTATTTAATTAGACACCGAAATATGACTTATGCACCACAATGTATGTACAATTTTTTTTTATTTTTGCCCTTTATGATTACATTTGATCATTTTGCTGACTAGAGTACTTGATAATGCCATTGTGATCATTTTTTTAAATATACATTTAATCAACAACATAACTATGCAACTTAAAAATGAACAACATTAACTATGTATATTAAAATACCACTTTAGAATTCAAGTTTAAGTCATCATCTTAAAGGATATTGTTTTAAGGTAACACAACAGAATGTGTTTACTAAAAATCTTGCCACACATTTCGTCCGCATACACACAAATATACGAGAAAACACAAAGCAGCCTCCATCATCCATTTTTCAGAGCATAATTTGCAGTCGGCTAACAAAGTGTTGACATCATCTGCGTTAACCTTAAAGCAGTTCTCAAATGGAGCTATGTGTACCCCTGGTGGTATGTAAGGACAACAGGGGTATGTGTGATTCTAACAGTATTTCTGCAGGTATTAGCAAATCTAATTTAATACTTCTAAATGCTGTGACAGGAACAGTACTTTTTTTCTTTTCAAATTATACGAAATATAATTGGAATATGAAGCAATGTATTCTTTAATTATGCATGTGATTACAAAATGTTATTTTCCTTTTTTTCTTGAATTTTATCAGAAAGTCATTAGTGACACTGTTTTGCAATAGACGAGGCAGAATAAAAACAAGCGATGTTACACGTACTGGCTTCTTGAATAGCTGAATAACAATCACCTAGACCCAAAGGTGTCACACTCCAGTCCTAGGAGGTTGGTATCCTGCACGTTTTTGATATTTTTCCCTCCAACACACTTGGTTCAAATTATTCGCTCATCAGCTAGCTCTGCAGGAGCTTGAAAATGATACAATTTTTTTAATCAGGTGTGTTTGAGTGAGAAACATTGAAAACATGCAGGATAGTGGACCTCAAGGACTGGATGTTTGACACCTATGAGATACCCCTAGAAATGCAGTTCCTCAGTTTAAAAATCAGACATGATGGCACAAAACTCTTTAACCCTGTGTTGATCGTGTAGAGTTTTCAAACATGAATCGTCATGTGTGATGTTTAAACAACTCAGTACAAAAAAGTTTATATTAATCATACAACTAGTTCAGTGAAACGGGAACCTGAAAAAGGAGAGACAAAAATTCACATAAAACTTAGGAGCGCTTAAAGCAAATCGGAGTGTCCAAACACCTCAACACCCCAAGGGACCAACTCCAGGATGAGGCATTCTTTTCTTTACTTTTTTTCAAAAATGCTTGAAACTGGTTAGTAGGTATTCAGTTGAAGGGGAAAAAAACTTGGGAGTACATTGGAAAAAGGTTGAAATCAGCTGCCTCAAAATTATCACCACGCTGCTGACATGGCTAATACTCCACCAGTTAATGACGTTTTAGGTCAGGATGGTTAATGCTGCTTGTGTGTTACAGGCGCTTTTTTTTACAGATTTGTAATAGCGCTGATGTCAGTATTGAAGTTGCAAAAAAAAAAAAAAAAAAAGGTTGGTAAGCCTGCATTTGTAAGAGGTCGACACTATTATACATACTATATCTACAGTAATCTCTGCTAATTTGCAAGCTTCTGTGATTGTGCACGTCCAGATTGTTGTTTTTGAGCGTCTCACAGGAAGACTGTGTAAATGGTTATGTGGGAGTGTTTTATATCACGCCAATAGGTAATTTATTTGGAGTTATGTGGTTTAAAATCAAGGGGAGCAGCTCAGTTTAACGTTAGCCTTTTAGCATGTGGTAGTCTGATAGACTGAACATGGTGATGAACTGCATTGTTTCTCTAAGAAGATCAAGAATTTTACGATGTCAAATGTAGGAATGATATTAAGACGTGATTGAAATTATGTAAAGATAGTACATGGAGAAGGGAACAATAAAAACATTACCCGAAGTTCGTCCCTCTCCGCCTCCCAGCGATATTTTTCGGCCTGGAAGCGTCCCCATTCGTACTGGATGAAGTGCAGGATCCCGGGGAGAGTCATTCCCGAATCGCTGTCCTGCTGTGATTCGCGGAGGTGTGATGATCCGGGTACGGCCCCGACGGCCGCCGCCGCCGCTGCTGCCATGCCCCCAGCAGCGGCTACTGGTATTGACTGGCCGAGTGTTGCTTTGGGCCCATTTGGGTTGCGCCCCGCTCCGCCGCTGCCGCCTCCGAAGTTCGAGTTTGGTACTCCGCCTGATCTGTCCGCCTCCATTTTAATCGTTCAAACCTTCGCCAGGTTAAGAACGAGGAAACGGGCAAACTATACGGACAATAATAATGATAAAGCGCCAGTGCCTTCCTTGCAGCTCAGCGCCACTTCGTTGGAAGGCTACCCTCCTTTCTTCCCTTTCTCACACGCACAGAGCAAAATTACTATGCCGTCGGTAAAATACTACACATCCGCTTTTGAACCTTCACGATAAAACACTATTAAATTGATTATTAGGTACAAAAATGTATGTTAGGCCTGAGTGAACCAACTTTGCCATGAAACATTACTCCGCGGATTTATCATCTTTTAACAAAGCAAAGCTATTGGATTGTCTCCATCCAAAATATAAATGTTTTTATTTTGCTCTTATTTTTAAAATCCATAATCTGTTTCCTCCTCCTTGTGTTTGCTACTGGAAATACCCAACTGCGGTCTGCAGTTGTAAAATACAGCCGTGTTTTATGTAATACAAATCGAATGTTTCGCCAGTGGAGATGATGTCCTGCTAATTTGTGAGCAGAGGCTGTTTTTAATAAGTCATAGTAGAATAGCCAACATACATTTTGATTTCCGGTTTTAGAGGCGCTCTCTGTTTATAAACGCAGTCCGAGGATGAAAATCACTTCCAGTAAGACCCTTATTGCTAACTGGCACTTAAAATAAAACGCTAACCGAACAAATCTACCGAAAAAGAAATAGACGTCGTAGCATGATAAGCACGTACGAATGCAGTGTTGAGTAATTGTTTTGATTTCTGCAAAACCTTTATTTTGAATCCCGCTAACCGGAAGCAATTACGTTGTCAATATCGAGATGTGCATTACACGCTAGAAAGCTAGCCTGGTAGCGAAAGCTGACATGCACCGAACAGCTGCTCATTTGGTTTCCTCTGACCTTACCTAGCTTAATGCACATCTAGTACGTTAAATCATGTAAGTACAGTTCACACTATTAGTTTAAAATGTGATTTAACTGGCATTCTCGTTCCTGCAAGGTTAGCCCACAAGAACGACTCACGTCACGAAATAATGGCATGTGTTCTACAAATTAGTGCAAAGAAGAAACTGACTGCATTCAACTGTCGGTGAGTTGTGATATGAAAAAAAAAGTTTAAAAACATCTGTGAAAAATCAGGTGCTGCAAGGAAGGGAATTATTAATCAAATTCACTAGAATCAAAATCACTAGAAACATAACTACTGCGAAATTATGAAACGTTGTTTAATCAAAAGCTATCTGGCAAATGTGGGGAAATTATAACATAATTGTCACGATAAAGCAAAATTCTGTAGTCGGGCAGAAACCTGAACAGTTTTATCAAAGAAACTAAGGAGTTAATGCAAACTGCTCTGGAAAGTTAAACGCAAATTTTGCTCAACCGCTATGAGGGATTACGCGGTTCAGAAAATGAATGTACAGTACTGTATTTAGCTGATGAGTTGTTTTTTTTAATACCAGTACCACTAGAGGGAGACCTCTTACTAACACACATTTAAATGGTCTCTGGATTATAAGTCTAAAAGGCAGGTTCAGCATAGCAAATGCCAAAAAGAAAAAAAATGCAGAATTCTTGCAAGAATTCTTAAAAGACAAAAGTTACAGAATGGACCTGCACAGCACTGTAAAATAGTAGTTAGAAAGTCTGACCTTTAGCTTATCCACTACTTCCATGATGCCAAGCGTCTAAGAAAATATAGTATATGTTTTTCCTGTGTTACAGCTCGGACTAAATGTCCTTTCCCGTGACACCAATGGGGACCTAAAGGCCGGAGATTTTCCTTCAAACAGTACCGGAGACTGATTTTTGACCCTTGTAGCCATGCGGATCACTCTATGCCAAGGCGTCTTAACCGGGGCCATCATCCTCAACCTCCTCATCCTTTACTATGTGTCACGGGCTCAGCAGCAAATGATGGAGAAGAGGAGGGAACACGGCAGGTCCACCAGGAGGGCCGCCCTTCCCGCCTCCGGTCTGGGGGGAGGCATAGGGGGACTCGTCGGGCCTGGTGCCGAGCCCAGAGTGGCCGGCTTGTCAAATAATCGAAGCCCGCGTGTGACCGTGCTACTCCGCGAGTTTGAGAACTTTGAGAATTACGTCAGCGACGTCGCCAATTCCTTCCTGAGACAAAGACCCGAACTTCCCTTCCTGGTTGTGGCCGACACACCTCCGTACCCACCTCTGGAGCTCCCCAACGGCTCCCATCTGCTGGTGCTCTCTCCAAGCCCAGACCAGCCGCCGCAAGCGCACAGGCCCGAGTTTCACGTCCAGACGGAGTTTGTTCTTCTCGTACCTGACGGTGTGGAGTTTGAGCCGCCCCGAGCTATTGAGAGGCTGATTAAGGAGCTGGAAGGCGAAGGTGGCGGTCCAGTTAAGCTGGTGGCTTCACCCGTTCTGGTGCGATCCGCCGTGCAGTGTCTCCACCTGAGGGTGAACCTCCGCGAGTGGACCGCCACTTACTCGACGGGCGCATCCGGTAGCAGTGGCAGCGTGTGCACGGCCTTGCAGGGCGACGCCGTGGTGCTCATCCGCGCCGAAGATCTATTTAATCTCTCCGTCCCGCTCGCCCGACCCCTGTTCCCCTCGCTCTTCATCCAGACTACGCTGAGGGGCTGGAAGGTCAAGCTCCTAGAGAGTCCGTGTTTTTCAGCCAACCACCGGCCTCTCTTCAGCTCGGCTCACAACCAATGGAAGGCGGACACTCGCCTGAAGGAGTCCACGGGGAAGCTGATGAGAAGCTTTGGTCTGAAGCGTACCCTGCTGCCCGAGGAGAAGGAGCAGTGGCACGGCTGCAGCAAGGAGACGCCTCGCTGCTTCGGCACGGTGCGGGACGACACGCCGGACTACCTCTATCTGGATCGCTGGACGCCTCCGTGTTGTCTTCGCGCTCTTCGAGAAACCACCAAATACGTCATCAACATCCTGGAGAGCTCTGGGGTGCGCTACTGGCTGGAAGGCGGGACTTTGCTGGGCGCCGTCCGCCACCAGGACATCATCCCGTGGGATTACGACGTTGACCTGGGAATCTATCTGGAAGACGTGCCCAACTGTGATCACTTGAAGAACCTGGACTCCGGCTCGCTGGTGGACGCCAACGGCTTCGTTTGGGAGCGCGCGGTGGAGGGCGATTTCTACAGGGTGCAATACAGCGAGGCCAATCACCTGCATGTGGACCTGTGGCCCTTCTACCCCCGCAACGGCGTCATGACCAAAGACACGTGGACCGAGCACAAGCAGGATGTGGAGTTTCCCGAGCACTTCCTTCAGCCGCTCGTTCCCATGCCCTTTGCGGGTATCAATGCTTATGGACCGAATAACCACCGCGCCTTCTTGGAGCTCAAATTTGGAGAGGGGGTGGTTGAGAATCCCCAGTACCCCAACCCTGCCAAAAAAAGATTGGACCGGGCCAAATTATGAGGGCATATTTCTTGACATATAAGCGCTCATACTTGGGGATTTGTGAGCATGCTATGCATAGCACAGTATGCTATGATTGATCATGTGCACATACAACCAAGACCTAGCAACATACAATTCTCAGAAGAGCCATTTTGATGCACTTGAAACCACCCAAAAATGTTTTGTCAATTCAACCCATGTGGCTCATGTAGTCAGCTGACCTGGAGTTGTGGCTTGCAGACCCCTGACATAGTCAAACAGTATAGTACAATGGTGCCTTGAGATACAAGCTGAATTTGTGCCATGGCCATGCTCGTAAGATAAAACTCGTGTACTGTACCTCAAACCATTTATTCCAATTGAAATGAATGGGAATACCAATAGTCAGAGCCAGTAATTTATTTATATATATATATAGCAAAGCCCCCTCAAATATATAAGAATAACTGACTGAATTTTCAAGTGTAGGAACATGCGAAAAGCATAAACCGATGAATTCACTGGTATTTTAGGTTTAGACCATAAATGTATGCAGTTACACAAGCTACATCATCAGGGAAAATCACAGACAAAACATGTTTCATACATGATGCCCTTTAACATACAGCATCATTTTCCTGTTCCCTATTATTCTCATTTGAATGATATGATGTAGGAGAAAGTTCATCTGAAACGGGACCAAATTTGAACACTTTAAAATGTGTACTAAACATGAATACAAAGCTTTGCATACTTATACATTACATTTTAATGGATGGATGTCAGCATTTTAATGGACATATATGAGGACGAAGAAGGCTGTAATTTCTACAGAGTAAGAAATGAGTCTTCTGTTTCTGATTGGTTCATTTTTTTGTCAGGTGTGATAGGGTTTTATTGTCCTTCAAGTTCAAGGCACATGCTGCTGTTGTTGTTTTTTGACAGATTATATTTATCAGGTACAAGTCAGGTCATAATGACTGTTCAAACAAATGTAGTTTACAAACATTGTCATGTATGACTGATTGATCTTTACATTGCAGATTAAAATGTGCTTAACATTACAAAACACTTTTCAAAATGTGTATGCTGTATTGTAAAAATGATTTTTTTGTACATTTTGACATTAAATACTGTACAATATGTAAGAGTAAATATGTTTTGCCCTTACGTGGCTTTATTTAATGAATTCATCTCACCCCATTTGCACTGATTTTGTGGACAGAACAGTTTTTGCACTTTTGAAAGTATATTATTAGATTGTTGTTTCTCGGTGAAATCAAATGTCTTTGCTGTTGTGAGTTTTGAGTGCTTGTATGGAGAAAAAATAAGCACACTATAATAAAGCAACGTTTGCGTTTTGTGGTTGTGAGAACCCCTTTGTCATAAATAAATCATGTTCTCTATCATTGTAGTGAATCTTGCTTTTGAACACTAGGGGGCTCAAGCCCTCTTCATTGGGGCCTTGCCCAGCATTATCAAAACTAATATGGGAGTTGTGTTTAATACACTTTAGTACTACAGTACATGATACACTGTGTTGGGAGTAATGCATAACCTTTTGCGTTAACGCTGTAGTGTAAGGCATTACACACAAAAATTGAGTAATATTTTACTTACAATGCAATATATAGCCCCCCCCAAAACCCTTTAAATTTATATTAATTTATATTGTTTTTTTGTCCATATTTCCGAGTATGTAGGTGAGAGCAATGTAAAAGTAATGCAATAGTAGTGCAATGACCTACATTTCAAATACAGTAATTTTATATGGTAACTAATTACTTTGGAATGACAGTAATATGGAATAAATAATGCATGACAGTTTTGAAGAAACCAACACTGATGATACAGTATGGTATATTTTGTCACTGCTAAGTAGCACATACGTCAGGCTATTGGGCAAGTGTCCTAATTCCCTTAAGTAGCTTTGCACCTGTCGATGCAGCACACTGTATATATATCATCCCATTCCTATCATTGCTCAATGTATAAACAGCAGCGCTGTGATATAGTCTCCCATTTAGTACTGTGCTTCTAAATCAATGAGGAACTCGGCAAGTGTCTCTGGGAGCTTTCTCAAAATGCAGATGAACATAAACTCACAGATTAACGCCGAGCTGTTTAGTGTGCTGAGAAAAAACTATTTTTTTTATTGAACTCAAAAGACTTCATTTCCCACCCTCCCCCTTGTGCAGACATCAGAAATATAAAACACATAACGGAAGCCAATGCATCGACAGAAAAGATAGTGTCTAAACATTTATACCAACAGTGTAACAGATGTAAAGTTTGGCCTATTATTTCGTTTTTGGTTTATGAGTGTGATGTTTCTGACTTAAAATAACCGCAGGAGTTAATAGCAAAACTAGTGTGACGAGTTCCACTCCCTGGTAAAGATTGTAAAGTACCACAACATAAATGGGGGTGGGCTGGTTGTACCAGGAACCAAACAGAAGCCCCTTAAAACATATACATAGCATAAAATGATATCCTAAAGGATACCAGACACCACAGTATAAAAGAACAAAAAAAATACAACTTTGGCTATTTGATTAAAAGACATCATACATAGCCTTGTTTAACCTTTGCGGCCAAGCGATTGAGCTTTTCTACTAAATTTGGTGTGGAATACCTTAAATAAATAAAGCTGATGAAACCATTTTGGGGGGGGGTAATCTCCCAACCTCCCACAGTGATTGAAAAGGATTTTTGGTCTTGAGGGAAAAAAAAAAAAGTCTTCAAGCCAGAGTTCACAACCTGAGGTGTAGTGACAGAGGTCCGATTACTTAGCGTTTGCATTATTGTTTGCTTTTCCTCATACATAAAAAAATGACAACATCAAGAGTAAGGAAGACATAACAAAATGGATGAATTGATCAAAGACACTCAAGAAGAAAAAAAAAGGAGTGTACTACTTGACTACAGCCACCTGAGGCGCTGTTGATTCACTCTTAGTTTACCGTTTTAGGCACTGAAAATCGGGACATGTATAAGCATTTTTACGCCCCTTTGATCAAAATCAGTTCAGGCCCGGCTATCATAAGTATCTTCAGATTATCCTAAGCGCTCATCTTCTGATTTGGACCTTACAAGTGATATTTACTCCCACATCGCATCGAAAACTTGTTGGGACAAATCATCATAAATGTTCCAATACAAATGCGAGTGTGGTTAAAGGATTCAGTTGAGCTCGCGCATGCTAACAGTTAGCCTAGCTTCTTCAAGTGGCATATCTTGGTATAACAACAGACAACTCGATTTGGGTTACGAGTCTTGTGATTGTCATTCAATATCGCAGACTTCCAGCATGGCATGAAAAAGGAAGTTTGCAACCCAAATAAACCTTGAAAACATTTTTCTAAACAACCTAACATGTCAAACATTTACCCCATTAAAGGGAGAGCTTGCAGATCTTTTAAGAAACAGAAGCCATGACTGATCGTTTGCCTTGCGTTGTCCGGTTAGCCTGGGATTCAGGAGCTTTTCTGAAACGATTTTGGAATATCACTTCTCGAAAATAATGAAAATCCATTGTTTGCTAGCAACTGGACATAAAATTAGCAAATGGAAGAAGAGGGAAGGGACCCCAAAGAGTTGAGATATTTGAAAAGCAATGCCAAATTAGCAACATTACCGTTTGACAGGTACATCTAATCACCTCTTTTTGATTGCTAAAATCGATTATCAATGCCAAAATAACAACATCGAAACAATGTTTTGGTATTATCGTAAAGCTCTAATATGACTGATCCATGCTATCTGCATAATAAACATGGCTAGCTTACATTGGCTTGCTCACAGTGCAAGTGTTAGCTTGGTTGCTACTTTGTTTAGACTGGACAGCGTTCTTCATGTGATGTTAAATTTCATGTTTGAAAGTCATGCTTATGCATGACAATGAAGGGTACAGCCTTAATCAGGGAGTTGGGTGGGCTCAAAGAAGACACAGGAAAAGAGAGGTCATTTGTGAGAGGTCATCGAACATGAGTCTCAAAACTGCAAACTCCCCTTTAAAGATCGTCGCAATGTTGTGATTGCAATGTGGCAAATCTATATGATAGCCCAAGCAACCACTACAATCGCAACATCTTAACACACAATGACAACATTTGAATAATTTTCAATTACAGCAGTTAGGGACGATGATTCAAATTTTCTTTTAACCTTTTTGTTAAACGTCATCTTAAAAAGTGATGACAATTGCAAGTTATCTCACACGGGGCCAGTGATGCGACATTAAAGGAGAGGGTATTTAAAATGTAACACAAGCACCACCAATAAATTACTTTTTGGGACATACCTTGTAAGAAATCACTTGTCTTCTACATTCATGTATTGCTATCGAACATAATTACAAATTGATTGTCCAAATGTGAGAATATTCCTGTTTAAAATTGTTAAAATGTTATTGCGCTGCATCATGTACGTCCTCGCTCCACAAACTTTTTATCACATGTAGAGAAAGATAGGTCCATTGCTTCTACTTGCAGTTTCCACGGTAGTGTTTGACGATGTCAGATGTGACGTCGGTATTTCGATTACACAACGCCATCCTGGTGTGTATTTTTGTTGTCCCTATGTTCAATTCCTTTCATCTCAATAAGCGGGGAGTGTTCAGGGGTGGGTGGGACGGGGCTGGCTTCACCCGGCGCCGCTATTTCGTCTCTTTTGGCCGTGCGGTCTACGAAGTATTGCAGAAGTCCTGCTCCAAAGGCGTCGCCTTCCACGTTCAGTACCGTGCACGTGCGGTCACTAGAAAACAACGGCAGGAAATTTAACGGTAGCCAGTTACAAATTGTCCTCAAAAACTAGCGTAATCTAATTTTTAATTGTGCAAAAGGAGTTCAAGCAGTGACGCTGGCTGTCACAATGTCGTGTACTCACACGAGCCAATCAACAGCAAGGATCAGAGAGATATCGTTGGTGGGCAAACTGACTGCCTCCAGGATGATAGCGAGGGTCAACACTCCGCCAGCGGGTATTCCTGCTGCACCAACACTGGACGCCGTGGCAGTCACTCTGGTCCGACGGCAGAAACAGAAAGACATCAACAACGCAAAAAAAAAATTAAAAAATCTAATAAAACCGCAGGGCCATCGCAAATTGCCCTTCTGGGGTACCTACAGGATGGTGATTATTTGGATGAAGTTGAGGGAATAGTCGTTGAGCTGAGCGATGAAAACGGCAGCCACGCACTGAAAGCACGCGGCTCCGTCCATGTTGACGGTGGCACCGATGGGGAGGATGAAGCGGCTGATTTGCTTGGAGATACCATTGTTTTCCTCCACGCATTTCATCATGAGTGGAAGCGTGGCGGAGCTGCAGGGTGTGAATAGGCCAGTCATGAGTTTCAGAAGGAGGTATTGGAGATGTAAAAAAATAAAAAATTAAAAAAAAGAAGCACTCAAAATTCCTGGTCAGCTTTACTGGTACGGTTTTTCAACTTTGTTCTTATCAGGAGTGGTGTTCCACCAGGTTCTTTCCCAGAGCCCTATTGGTTGACCATCCGCTTAGTTTCATTCGTCCGTATTTTAAAGATCTGATCTGAATCAATCCCGGGGGACTCAAGGCCAAATGCAGACTGCTATTCCCAATTGATTGCTCAGAATTAACACAAAAGTCTTCTACGTTTACAACTACACTGTTTTAAGGACAGTTATGCATGGAATCCTACTTTTAGAAATGTGCTAAGTCATTACCTGGAGGCTGTTCCAAAGGCTGTGGCCAAAGCTGTGAATATTCCCCAGAGGAAGGTATACGGGTTCTTCCTTGTGATGGCAAAGTATATGGCGGGCAGCACAATGAAGCCATGGATGGCATGCCCTACGATGCAGCATGCTATGTACTTTCCCAGGCTGGCAAACAGCGTACCAACGTCATCCATCTCTATAATCTTGCCGGCAACAAGGAACATGATACCGAAAGGGGCATACCTGGAGGAATTGAAACAAATGTTAACTTCAAGCTGTTTTTGTTTTTTTTACTGCACATCTTTCACTATAGCCACATTCGGTACCTATTCAGGAACTAGAATTTGTACATGGGCCTGACTAGACCTGGAACTATTGAGTATTTTTGGTATTCTTTCCTACAGAAAAAGGGTTTTGAGAATTTGGATAACAATAGATTTTTTTTTTCTGAAAAATACAACTATTATAAACAGAACATCATTTAACACATGTCCACTTAATTATAAATGCCTTTTTTTTTGGAAAAATGAAAGGTCTTCGAACATTATGCAACCCGTTAAACCGAAAATCTTACCACATGATCCACGAGACCAGCACCATGGTGGCTTCATTGAAGGAGTTGAAGAACTTAATCAAGATCTCGCCTTCCTCCCCCAACTTCCTCAAAGCCACACCAAAAACGATGGCGAACACAACCAGACCCAGAATATTCATCCCGTCCTGGTCGGTTCCAAAGGGAACCTATGTGCATACACAGGACTGTCAGGACACATGCAAAGAACCAAATTCAATGCAATTTATTGGCCACAATCATGTTGCCCTACTCACCTTTTCAACTGTTATGTTACGGACTCCATTTGTTCCATTTGTGCTGACCAGCTTATAGCTTGTGGCATACTGCAAAGGAGAGATAGTTTGCTCAAACTCAAGGAAATATTTCCTTGTTAATTAAAATTTTAGACTGAATCTAGATGAAGTACTTACCGACTGAAAGGCGGCAGACACCAAGTTGGAGGGAAAGATGTTTCTGTGGCAAAAACAAACAATAGAATCATAAACACATGGCATTCCTTAGCATTCACATGATCGGGATGAAGCTCAGATGAAGTTCTGTTTGCAATTTATTAAAAGCATAACACAAGTGATGGAATTTGGCTTGGCAGAAGCAAGCCTGTATAAGCCACACAAGTCAAGTTGATTCAAAAGACGCGAGCGCACAGAATCAAACCCAATCGAATTGTTCCACTAAATTGAACCCCGTGCATTGAGATTTGTATCAAACCTATTTCAATTTGAGAGAAGCAACATCGTGATAACAGATTGATGCCTTCTGGACATTAATGATATAATCACAATGCTGGGAGGTTTGGACCATGGGATGTTTTGGATCCTTGTGAACTTAAGGCATGTGAAGTCAATTGAGATTCCTTTGTGCTGAATACAGTATATTAACCTCACTTGACTTGATCAGGTGGAAACAGCTGCAGCTTTCAATTTGCCTTTGCCACCAATCTAACATAAAGGGTGTCCCAAAAGTCAATTTCTTTACTTATTTTTTTCTGTTATAATTTGGACAGATGTGAGAATACCATTTTACAGTTTAAATTAAGCATCATTGCACAATTGCCACATTGGAAGATGTTCCTTTAACAAACTAGTTTGGCGCTAGTTTGAGAGGCTTCGGACGAATTCACTGTATCCACGGCAAGTTTCTTCAAACTAGGTTGTTCCGTTGTATGTCAAATATAGACTTGACATACAACCACTAACACCACCGATAGAAAAACTAAATTCTAGTACAGAAAAGAAAGCCAGCCATGAAAAAACATTTTGAGCATCAGAATCGTTCGCATGTATCCACTGAAGAACCGAGATTCGAACAGAAGAACAGAACTCGCCCAAGAAAAAATCTATGTGGCCCAGCTGGAGCTCTCTTCTTCGCTAATGGATTTAGAGTAAGAGGGAATTAACTTCACATGCTCATTTGGGCCGTTTTCCTCCCTTCTGAATGAAAGGCATAGCAAGGCTACATCCAGATTAAAGTCATGTGTGTGACTGGTCGGCATGTAACTGGATCACAGGATGAATAGCAACAAATGCATAATTGAGAAATGTATGTATATTTGTGGGATTTTGCTTGAATGCCAGCACTAAAAATTAGACCAATATGTTTTTTACAGGGCCAATACCATACCGATTATTAGTGATCAAGATGCTAGTAACCTATTGTGACACGTTTTGACGTTCGAAAGTGGACACGGATATTTTGGTTATTAGTACCTCATTTTTGTCACAAGAATATATATCTCTTTTTCCGGGAAAGTAAAGTAACTTACATGTTAAATGGTGGTAGGAACCTTTGAAACGGAACCTTGGGCGTGTCAGATTGTTTTGCCCAGGCTCCTCTTGAAATGAGGGAATATGTATGCTCCCTTCAAAGGAAATTAGGGAATGACAACTGCACAGGAGTGTCCTCATCTTCCTCCCTATCATCTGTATTTTTAAGGTGTGCTCAATTGTTACCCGGAATGCCAGAAAAATGGGACCTTTAACACTATATTTGGACCTGATATTCATTTTCAAGAGAAAAAATGTCAAACATTCATAAGAAAATATTTCATCTTCAACTCTTTGTTTAAATTCCTCTAAGCATGTTGATTTTTTTTTTTTTGTAATTATCATCATCATCATCATCATCATGTTAGCCTAAAGATGAGAAAATGAAGCCTCAAACTATTTGTGTATTTTGTGTCATTCCTCTAGGTGGTGCTCTTGGTTTGAACATAAAGGTGAATGCAATTGAAATGCGTTCAATTTCTACTGTTTCTAAACAACAGAGCCCTCTAGAGGACAATAAAAATATCAAACGTGGTTCATGAGCTAATCATTTTATATCTTAGAGAATAGACATTTTTGTTTTGAAATTATAAAAGAACAGCTGAGGAAGCTGAAACTATCATAGCACGTCATGAAAATTTTTTTTTAAACCAAAGTAAACTAGTAGCTAGTAAAGAGCGCCCTCTTGGTTTTCTATATAGTAAATATAGTTTTCCAAAATTTCAAACCAACCCAAATGTTAGTTTCCCTAATTTTTATTTAGTTTCAAACAAAAACAAAAGGGGCTGTTATCAGAGTCAGGAGCATCTGTTATAAAGTTTGGTAAAAATCCAAATAAACGAAGAAGTTAACACTGTCCTGTATTTAGCTTTTTGATCTTCTATCAACTGTCATATTTTTTAAAACAGCCAATGCTGATATTCATCAAAATGCTGAACATCGGCACTGATAACTTGTCTATCCCTACTAAAAATGACAGGACAGTTGTACGAGCAAAAAATAATAATAATAATAAAAAATTAAAAAAGTCATGAGTTATGATAGTAAATGTTGAATGTCTGTGTAATATTCAACTTGCTTTTCTTGTAAAATAAGGACCATATTCTAGTAAAATAACTATTGAACGTATCAAATATATTTTTGTCATCATATTAGATTTTTCTCTTTATTCTTGAGAAATGATGATTATGTTCCGGTATTAGGATATTCTTCTCATAGCATTTTTTCTGATAAATGCCTTTTTTTTTTCCATTACATGTATTTTTAAGGTTGTTATTCTTGCAATACTTTATTTGTGTGTGTGGTGCTAAAATTCCATCTAAATGTAAAAGTTTACCACAAGAGAAGCGCATTATTTTTTATACCGTTCTTGTAATAGATCACACGTTTGCAGGTGTGTTTTGTGTGGCGTCTTGTAAAAGCACAAGCTGTGTACATTCCCTCGGGGAGTATGCAAAATCCTGTTGACTTAACCAGCTAATGAATGACACATTTCTACGTATCCAATCCCGCATTTAAAGTCACGGCTAGTATTTTGACAGTTGATGCACGATACTGTAGAGATTTTAAAGCGGGAAAAACAAACAAAAGTCAACAGTGATATAGCCGGTGTGTCTCAAGGAAGTGTTGCAGTTATATGTGTGAAATAAAGACGTGTCGAACACGTGGCCAGCTGCGCCGGTTGAGCAGCAGGCCCCTTTTTTGTTTTGGTTTTCACGCTTTGTTGAACAGCAGTAGCCATGCTGCCACGTGGGGATTTCTTGTCAAAGGACAGCAGGACACCAAGTGAGAGGGATCGCTATAATAAGAGACACGGGTTTGGCTTGCTGTTCTGTTATCATAATGGCTCGGTTTGAGTCTGTGTGTGTGCCCTGCTTGGATGCGTTCCCAGGTTATACACGGAACCCCCTTGTTCAAGCTAGCACAACTGTAACACTACAGTATCTTTATTTGCACGCAGAAGAACTCAACTAATGTTATTCCTAACAAGGTCCGAGTAACTTTTTATGCAAGACTAACATTGTTCATCCGAGGATACATTTAGTCTGATTTGTCTGGCTCTGGTTCAGGGGTGAAGACCCTACAGCCCATGAAACAAGAAAATTTGATCCAGTCTAGAAATACTTAAAACCTCATGGAACACTAATAAAAAATAAATAAAAGAAATACCTGTGACTTTTATTTTTAAAAAAAGGAGCGCAGCCATGTATTTGGAGTTCAGAGGTGGTGCTTGATATTTCAAGCAGATCCGAATGGGTCTGGAGATTTGAATTTTTCTTTCTGTGTGTATGTATGTTTCTTGATAACGGACCCTGAGATGCCTTGTTTACTTTTAAACTTAGCTTGTAACGGGTGTGTGACATATCATGCATGCTGTCATCATGACATATCAGACTAAGTTTACATGCAGTAAACATTTGGATTAAGGTCAGGTTAATGCAAAAATGTGGGTTTTCTTTGTGTTACGCCAATTGATACAGTGATGTATGAATAACATCATGATGCAAATAATTTTTCTTCATTAAAACACAATGTACATATAGAAAAGTGATTGCTTGATTCTAAAGATTTTTTTTCACCAAACGCCTTTCATAAATGCTATATAATCACTTTAGAAGAAAGCAGTCCTTCTCAAAGAGTAGTTGGGGGGGGGGGGGGGGGGGGGGCATATGACTCTGGGGGACATGCTTTGCTTGTGCCATGTGAAGTGTAATTACACATACATGACACCAGGCTATTCTCAATGTCTGTGCAGGAGCTATTAACTTTTTAAAATGTGTCAACAACATTGTTCTAAATCACATTAAAGATTGTACTTAAAAAAAAAATAATCAGCACATTTGTACCTTTTTCTTCACGTTAAAGTTATCTGTGCTCCCGTGTTAATGTTCCAGATTAAAGTCAAAAGTCAAAGTTTGCTTTATTGTCAATTCTACCACATGTGTGTTAGATTTAGAAATATTTATTGATTTAATATTTTTTAACAGCATCAAACGGTTCACTTGGTCGGTCAAAAATGTTTCTAGTAACATTCTAGTGATATTATTTTAGGTATACCTATGCCATTTTTTTTTAAAAGAGAATGATCTTATTTCTAGTCAACGGCGAGTGGGAGCAAAAAAAAATTCTCTTTACCAGTCGGGGTTTTGCAAAAAAAAATATTGAGAAGTGCTGGAATAGATTCATTAATTTACTGTACTTTCAGAGGAAAAACCCGCTGAGAGGTGCGTGATACCGCATCTTTTGCAAACAAATGCAAATTGGAGTCAATAAGCATATGAACAGTGTGAAGTCCCCTTTTCTTTTCATACTTTAATAAGGACCTGACTGAGGAAGAGGATTTGTGAAGTTGTTTCCTGCCAGGCAACAGGCTGTCCTGGCTTTTTACCAAGTGGGGCTGTCCCAACAGGTAATGCAGTATTTCGTCATGTCCTTGTGAACAATTTCTCAACCAAACTTGACTTAACTCGCTGTCACTTTTATTTTTTTAGAAAATAAATAAATAAATGAATGGAAGTGAGTGGAACATGTTGGGGTTAATAAGTGTGATAGGACTCCGTTTTTGAGCCAGGAGTGTTAATTTAACCGGCAACGACATGAAGCTGATGCAACTACACGAGTTGATTGCAGCAGCATACTATACCATACTATAGACAACAGTGCCATGTGCTTTAGTGCTCCACATGGACAAAGAACCTATAAATGTAAAACATGTGAACAAAGTAACTCGCTCACCTGATCAAGTCTAAAAAGGAGTCTATGACTTCTTTGGGTTCGGGCACGCTGTCATCCAAGCCAGCCACTTTAGGTTTGGTCAGAGTGACCGAGCCCGGGTTGATGATGAACGCCATCACCACGCCGATAGCCGAGGCGATCAACGTGGTCACCAGGAAGAAGAGCATCGCCCAGCCGCCCAGCTTGCCCAGGGCTTTGGGGTCAATGCTGGCCGCCCCCGATACCAGACTGCACACCACCAAAGGGATGATGATCATCTTCAGCAGCCGAATGAGCAGCTCGCCGGGGAAACCCACGTAGATGATTTGGGTGCGGGACAGCTCCGCGTTACGCACGCCGAGGCCGATAAAGACGCCAATGATGACCCCCGCTACGGTCATAATCACCAGAAGGTTGGCCATGACTATCCGCTTCACGCGCTCGGAAAGAGGCTCCGCCGCGCCGCGGGACGAGCCGTTGGGCAGCGGCTCCTCGCCGCCGTTGTGCGCTTTGACGTCTTCCAACTTGTCGGCCATGGTTACGAGTTGCCACGGAAAAAAAAAAACGGAACAACTTTGAAACGGGAGTGCGAGTTGTGAGGTAGATTCGACGGAAGTTTGTTGCCGGTCGCTGCTTGTTGAATGTGGCAGGCACTGGCGCTAATGGTAAGGAGCGGGACCGGAAAAGGCTCGCTCAGCGTGACGTCAATTGAGGCGGGGCCTAATTATGTATGCCTTTAGGAATACTGACAAATGAAGAATATTCAACCCCAGTATCGACCCCCCCCCTCCCAAAAAAAAACGACATCTGTACTGGGGCCGCAAAAAAAAAGGATAAAAACAGGCCAATAATGAAAACAACCCCAGTCAACTCGACCCCAAATGAAAATATTGGGGAAAAAAAATCAAAATGCGCGTATCATGGAAATTCTGCTTTTTTGAGCTATTAACTATATAACAATGTTAATTTACCACCATTAACCAGCCCTTCTCAAACAATGGAGCCTTGGGTTGGGACTTAATTTTCCCCATGTGAAGTGTGATTGCTATAAATAAGAATTGTCTGTTTTTGCATTTGGTTGGTTTTTCGCTTTTAGACTAACCTGTATCAACACTGTAAAAAGAGTTGATTTATGTTGCTTTTTCTTTTGTTTGTTTTTTTTCATGTTAAAAAGGTTTAGGTATACAATGTTCTAGATAAAAATCTTATTTATAAAGGGCGTGGTTAGTAAGGAACACCCCCATTGTGTTATTTTCCTTAATTGATGCATTTCTAAAAATTCCTTTCTTACTCTATGCTCTCAGCACCGTCCCTGGAATCAAAATTGCCAATGTGCCAAAGGTCAGGTCTCATTATTATATATACTGTACATAAATATATATAAATATGCATATATTTAACTATAGAAAGCTTAAAATACAACAATATAGCTCTTTTAAAGTGCATAGTGTAGTAGGCGTAAGTGTTCATCAAAGTGACAGGGTTTTTTTTTTTTAATGAAACTGTGGCGAGGCGAAGAAACCACACGTTGCTGTGCTAGTGGAGATCTTTACTCTTCGCATGCCATCACAAAACTGATACAACAAAGTCCAAAACAGCAAAGACAAAGCCAACAGGTTCAAAGCATCAAAGGATCATAGAGACATGCCTACTGGGTGAGAGACATAGTCCTAGTGTCCGCCACACAGCTCCCCCCCGAACACCCAGAAAGGCATAACGGAAAACCCCACAGGGTATTCACCAGTCTGGCACCCTGAGACTCAGTCCGGTCCTGGGCGGTGTATGTGACACCAGGGCCCCAGGTGCGACGGGAGTAAGGGTGAGACGCTCAGCGTGAAAACCATGAGGTAGCGTTGGCAAAGGGATGTTCTGAAGTTCCGCAGGAGCCGGAGTGGCAGTGCTGACCCGCATGCTGGCAGGCACAGTGGCCTCCGAGGGACGGCCGGTCACGGCTGCGTCCCAGACTGTGCCTGGGCATGAACCTGCTGCGGCACCAACACCAACTGACCCGCTCCGATGTATACTCGGACCATACCTGCGGGCATGGTGAATCGGAGGGGCGGCTGAATGATGGTGGCTGGAGGCCTACTGCTGAGGCCGGACGGACATCGGTAGTAGATGAGGCCGCCCGGCTGGAAGATCCCGGTCGACGGCCAGGGACTCCGAAGTTGGACTGCACAGCCGTTCTCACCGGCGCCCGTACCAGCCTGTTGCTGGCTGGCTCGATCCCTGGTGCGCCAAGGGACTGGGCGACGGGTGAGAGGACCCTCGTCGGGGTGTTGGCTGGCTGACGTGGTACCAGCTTGCTGCATTACCTGACGTATAGTAGGCTGGTGGAGGAATGTCACGATGTGGGACGTCTGCGGTGATTCCTCGCTGAAACATTCTGACGTCCGGGGTCACCCATGTGGCGAGACTACATCTCCAACAGCCTGACGAAACTTTCTAACGTCTGGGATAATAATATGGCAAGATGACCCATCCGGGGTCACCCATTCTAACGTCTGGGGTCACCAATGTGGCGAGGCGAAGAAACCACACGTTGCTGTGCTAGTGGAGATCTTTACTCTTCGCATGCCATCACAAAACTGATACAACAAAGTCCAAAACAGCAAAGACAAAGCCAACAGGTTCAAAGCATCAAAGGATCATAGAGACATGCCTACTGGGTGAGAGACATGGTCCTAGTGTCCGCCACAAAACGCTTTTATTAGAAATTTGTTTTGGTCACAGTTTGAACAATAATATTGCACTTAAAGGGTCAAAAGAGTTTCTTGCAAGATGTCCTGTGAAATTTCAAAATGGTTCTTTGTTCACTTGCAGCATGAGAGCGATCACTGTGACGCTTCCAAAATAAAAACAAGACTGTGGAGCTTTAGTCTGTGAGAAAGCACAGCTTCAAATGAGTTTTTTCTAAAGCGGGCCCCATCTATCATAACACTCACACAAAGTATATGTGACACACACATTTGCGTTATTGTGACAGGGTCATCTGATATTTGCAAAGTGGACGAGTAAGCTAGACAAAAAGATTTGCGTGGTACCTCATTTATTTAAATAGAAGTACATTAAAAAGTTGAAATCCCTCACAGTTTGAAATAGTTCAGAAAACCACTGATGGAATTGTGTGTACAAAAACTGCCAGTTTGGTCATATAACCACCAAAAGTGGGGGACACACACAAAGGAGCATGGGACAACAAAAGTTCCGTTGTCTCAGGTGTGGTGAGTATAAACGAGGAAGAGTCTACCAAGGCGGAGACAGAAAGGAAACCGATCTACCATAATCTTCATGTAACTCAATGCCTGTTATTTGGTCTTGATAAGCAGCATGCTCAATACAAGCCCTTCATGGCTGCTTGTTATCTGTGCTGTCCAGAAAACAGACAGAGGGAACAAAAAAAGTGTATTCTTCGAAGGCTGGTCACTATTAGGAAAGAATGTGCTTTGTCATGATGAGAACACATCACTGAGCCAACGTGGGGGGGAAGAGCGGATCTGGTCATCGGAGCCCATTTCTTTGCATTATCCTCATTCTGTATGCAGTTCAATGTGAGATTTTGTGTGTACATTACACCATTAAAAGTGCTTTCATTTACTGTCCTTATATATTGCCGTCAAAGAAACAAAAGCCCTAAAGGATCATAAAGAGAACAAAAACAGACACGTATGAACCACAAAGCGTCTGTGAAAATGACCTTTAAAAAGCAAGTGACGTCAGAGCCCCATTTACACATGCAAAAATTAAGCATGCCAACAAAAGAACACTGTACACTGTGAAATATGGAGGAAGCTTGGTTATGCTTTGTACCCTTGAAAGTGCAAGGGAGCAATGAAATCTGAAGACTCAGCATTCTAGAAGAAAATGCACCGCCAAGGCTCGGAAAGCAACCCAAATCTCACAGCTCAGAGAAACATTGGAAAATTGAGCCTTGACCAAAATCCTGTGATGTCACATAGTTCGGATCGGAAAATACATGGTCCCAAATCACAACTTTTTACCAAAAACCAGCTGGACCTAAAATCTTGTTGGTGGAAACTAAACATTCCTGAGCTTCCTGTTTGTTGAACAAGATCATCCAGTTGGTGGTGAAAAAATTACTCATGGCTCTTAGACAACCAAACTGAAAACACAAAATAGACATAAATATATTAGGTGCCCAATATATTAACTAGCCAGATGATCTTAGCTATTTTAAAATCAGCAGGAGTTTTTTATTTTTAATTTATTAGATTTACAATGCTCCACTGAAGGTTATTTTCTCCTCTCCCTTGTGTCTATTTAACAGCAAATGTGTTTCATGAGGTAAACCAGCTCTCCTCTCTTGGTCTACCTAACAAGCAGGCGTTGGGGGGGAATAGGTTACAACTCCTGCCATCATTGGTCAATGGTTGCACTGAGAGCCAATCCCGTGTCTTGTAGGAGTTCCCATCTCCCTCATGAAACACACACGCTGTTAGATAGACACGAGGGAGAGGACGAAAGAGGCTTCACCTCTTTACCTCTCTAATTTAGACCTAAAGCATTATAGGGATAGTGTTAAAGACCAAAGACCAAAAAAATGTGTTATTTTATGTCTTTGTAATAATAGATAACAATATTTTTTTTCAATTGCAATTATAAATACATGTAAAACCGATTAACCGGTTGTCAAATTTGGACATCTTGGGAAAATGAGTTTTTCCAATAGCTCAAAACTAATACTAATCTCAAGAAGCATCATAGTACGAACACACACACACACACACACACACACACACACACACACACACACATATATATATATATATATATATATATATATATATAGTATATACAGTATGTATGCACATGCACTTGCCTCACATACACGTACACATACACACATAATCTGCATTTGCGTGTCAAGCATTACGCAAAAGGAATTTAAATCAAACCATATGTTTTTCAGCTGTTTTTTTACAGCCTTCCTCTTGGTTTGTTTTGTTCGAATAGTCTTGGTGAATGTCCTGCGCTCATTAGTAACATATTTTAAACACGCAAGCCAAGTTTAACTCGCCTCTAAATTCTGTTTCTTGTTAATTCCAGCAGGAAAAAAAAACAGAATGGCTTCTACAAAACATGTTTTCATCATTCCCCTCTGTTGGATGCCATTTTAAATCAGGGCTTTGCAATGCGTCATTACTATTCCCTTTTTTCATCTAGTGACAATGGCATATCTGCACACTCCCAAAATGTTTGTATAGCAATACAGTTACCTGTCAGTGGTCACAGCTGTTTGGCTGTTTAGCTGGTCCAAACACACCCTGTCACATGACACCATATCCTGGCAACCATCCGTGTGAGCCCATGTCACACAACACAATAATAGGTATGCCATAAAATTCCACTCCTGTTATTACTCCACTCTATATCTTTACATTGCAGTGTTGGAACCCACTGTCTATAATCATGATAATGGTGGCGCAGTACAATTCACAGTAAAGGGTTCTGTGATAGAGGTCAAACAATTAAGAAGAGCAAATTGCTCATTCAACTTTTAAACACAAGCAATAGTCTAATATTAGCTTATTTTTGTACAGTATTTATTCCTGCGAGTCATTCCCATGTGCTCTTTGTGTCCTAATGTCCTTCCTCTTATAGGTGCAGTGCGTCATTTGGGACATTCCTCTTGTTGATGTGAGTCAAGGACACATTGCATTGATGCCGTGTTGTTACTTGGACCGCATTGTCAACAGTAAGCAGAGGGAGGGATCAATAACAGGCATGAAGGAAAAGGAGACCATCATGCAAATAGTCACAGTACATCATCCATTCAGAAAGGATTTTGATGTACTTGTAACTACACAGTACTTATCTATATATTAATTTATTGTGAGTGTGTTTGGCTGTTTATTGATACAGTGGCTATAATGTTTACACACCGCTGGCTGTAAGAGTTTTGTGTTAAAAAAAAAACGACCAAATATATAATTCCAGGATTTCTTATCCACTATTCATGTGATCTTTCACAAAAACACATTCCATATTGTGTCCCTGATTAACCCAACAAAAATATTTTCTGAAAGCTTTTTCCTGCCTGAAGATTTTGTTCAGAGACTGAGACGATTTTTCCATAGGAAACACTCTGGTCCAGCAATATGCTGTTGTGTAACTGCAAAGAGTCAATATTTTAAGGCTTTTTGTTCAGAAAGCTACTGTATTCTTCTCATCTATATTTACATTATAACTAGCTACTTATGAGAACATTAGCATACAATATTTGTTTTATAAAACGGATCAATTTGCTGAGTTTATGTAATCCCTGACAGAGGTGTACAAGAATGTTTAATGTAAAATACTTCATACTTTAAAGCTAGATTTCGACCCACCTATTTTAGTCTGGTGTATGTGTGTGTGTTTTTAACATCCATTATTATTTAACAACCATTATTTTGCATACTGCTTTTAAGCTACAGTATCTAGATATGAACATTGAGTTTTATACAACAATACAATTGATTTGAATTAGTATGTCTTTTGATTACAAAAGACGTTATGAGGCGGTTTAAGAAAATATAGCAGAAAAGTTTTGGCAACAGTGTCCTGAAGTTTAGTGGGTCGTGCAGACTTGAAAATAAACACAGAATGTTCTCTTCCCTGCAAGCTGCTTTGAGTCAGTGAAAAACCGCGTGAGGACAGAGCGCTGATTTGCTGAGGATCACACACCTCTTCTTGCCCCGCCCCATTTTCCAGGGCAGGCTTCTTTAAAAGACAGCTCTTACTCTGCAGTTACACGATCCGACTTTTTTATTTTTTTTTAAACGAACTCCCGCTCTGCTTGCACTCAGTGGTCTTCTTTGTACGGAAAGGACAGGACCGGCCAAAAAAAAAAAAAAAAAAAAAAAAACTGAAGGAAAAGCTTTGGTGGGAAGTATAAACGTACAAATACTTTAGTACTGTACTTGGGTAGTTTTCAGGTATCTATACTTTATATGAATGTTTTTTTCATGACCTATTATGTGTCTCCCTCCATTTGAATACTTTTACCGTTTGAATTTGTCAAAATTGCTTCTTGTTCTTAATTTTTTTTCACACCCCTTCAATGACGACACCATGTGTGAAAACATAGAGAGAACAGCAAGCACTATTTAAAGTATATGGTGAAAAAAAAACAAAAATATTAAAAATTCATTAACCCCCAATTCCCATTCAATCCCAAAGACATTTTTATGTTTTGAAAAGTCTCGCCATTCAATGTAATTTATAGTTCTTTCAATTTTTTGAAGTTAAAAAAGAGTTTATCATATCTTTGTCCTGGAGTTATATTAAAATGTATAACTGAACCTGTCTCACAATATTGCAGTTGTAAATTAGCCATGAATCCTTACTAACAAAAAGGCTGCACTGAAAATGTGTCACAAATAGCCGTGGGACAAGCTTAAAAGTTGCCACTCTCTAACACACTATAAATCACATGCTGCAGAACTGTACTTGTTGTACCCGCATATCACCATGTGCAATGGCGTGCATTGTCACGGGGCATCGCAAGCGAGACGTGGCAAGGTTTTATGAGGTTGTCAACTTGAGGACGGATCACCTTGCTTGTGCCTCACGTCACATGTTGCCTTTCACACGACCTTATCTTAGCACAGTCAGAATTTTAAAGAAACCCACCTCCACAGGCTTGATAAAAAATATATATCTCCAATTACTATTTGAATGATCGAAGGTAATCTTACTTCAAATAGGCTTTTTGCTTGAAAGACAACCTAAAATAATCATTTACTTCAGTATCTGAAGTAATTGTTACTTACTTACTAGAGTAAGTAAGTAAAAAAAATGCTAAATTCACCAATTACCTAGTACCAGCCATTTTTAGAAGCTCTTTTAGTTGATAAAAAAAAACATGGAAAAACAAATACCTGGGATTGAGTGTATGACTTAAAAAAATAAAAAAAAATGTGATTGAGTTAAGAATGCTAATGATATTTTATATTAATCATAATCATTAATCATTTCATGTTAATTTCAAATGTAATTTTAATTTTACTTACTAGACTGTGGCTTGACTTTAATCTATTTTGTTCTTTCAGGTCAACATCATCTATTTTGGATGGAGCGTTCTTAATCTGGCCAAGAGCCAACATTATTTTAAACCTATTGCTTTTTATTGTCTTTGCAGTACATAAGAATAATCTAAGCCCTGTGTGTCAGTCTTTGAATATCAGGGGAGAAAGAAGGACAGGACACGTCAAAGGACATGGAAAAGACTCTGTAGACTGGAGATGACTGAAAATGACATCACAGTTGCTCAGAGTTCCGATAACAACCAATCACGGCTCAGTTTGCAAACATCACAGGACCAAACTCAGAAAACAAATGAGCAGTCATTGATTTACTTGAGCCCCGGGCAACTGTGATGTTGTTTTCTGTCAATAGCAATTGGCAAAATGGCCGCCCCCAGAGATGGATAAAATGGGTGGATTCACAACATTGATCAAAATGCCATGTTTAGAAATGAGGCCAATTGGGCATATTTCTGCAAGAAAGAGTTTTGAATTTTCTTCCAACTTTCATCACTTCTCTTGGTCCAAAATATGCAGTGTGTATTAAATTCGTTTTTTGGGTTTTTTTTTTTGATTGGTGGTGACTTGCTGGGTGCTTAATGTCAGTTTCTTTGGTTCTTTATTTTGTCGTAAGCATGGTGTCTTTCAGTATTTTGAGTTTGAGTTGCTCAGTGACTTTTTCTCAGAATGTCAATGTTTGCAAGAGGTGTAGTTTTCCAAGTTTAATTTTTCCCTAGATTTTGTACAGGGCATTTTACTTCTCCAAAACCGTGTTCTGTCTTGCTTCTGTTTCCACATTGTGTGACAGTTTTATTTATTATCAATCAAGCCAACTTGATTTAATGAAGATTAAGTTGTTGACATAAAATCTCCAATTTCCCATCATTGAAGACATATTCCCACACTTAATGCTTCACATTATTGGTAGATTTATCGTCTAATATGATTGCTTATCACTTGACTCCTATAATATTGCCAAATATCCTCGCTGGTTGTCCAGCACTATTAAAGGATTCTCTTCTGTTTACGCTCTAAAAGGTATTTAGGCTGCCGCTGCTGGTATTCCCATCTCACAATATTAAAATGAAACACGGTGAAATACAGTCAGCTGCTTCATTCCGTCCCACCGTGCGCTCGTGGAAGCCTAATCCCCTTTAAGGATAATTCACGCAGACTCTCTGCAACAGTGGATGGATAGTAGCAATGCCATGTTGATTAGACGCCTGTTGACACACTGGGCCGCTATATTGTTGTGCAATTTGGAGAACTGACATGACAGTGCTTTCCACAGGTAGAAAATGATAACAGAACTAGTGTGCTGCTGATTCTGCGTGATCCTCTTCATGTGAACAAGATCCCGTCAGCCCTAATCCTCCTACTACTCTTTGTCTTTTTCCGCTCCAGGCAAGGCTTACTCTGCGGACTGCCATTTAATTAAGACATTAGGCCAGATGTATTTGTCTTTTTAAAAAGAATTTCCTAGTAAGAAATAATGGAAATGGAAATCTACCAGCTTCTGGGCATTCTTTGCCAAAAATCATTTGGGATTTGGTTGCGTAAGTATGAGGGAGGCCCAGGTCAGACGGAGGGGTCAGACAATCTAAGCCAGCCCTGTGTTGGAAGTGCCCCCACACACAAGCTCTCCCGTGAGAACTGTCATAGTGTACAGCATGCAGAGGCACAGATTGAGCTGAAAAGCCTGCCTAGCCGAGCATTATTAATTGGGGCGACTAGCTTACAGCAATGTATGTTATAAGGTCGCTTAATGTCAAGTCACACACCCGACCTACTGACACCTCTTCAGTTTTATTCTATTATGATGCCAATTGAAAGAATCCAAAGTTTGAGTGTCCTAGCTCAAACTGTTTTTGAGTCACCTTGGGCCCTTCAATGTTTTTGGTATTGATGGGTATTTCGGTAACATTTTAAACTGATTTCAACTGATTCATCATCATAATTGGGAGATGCAAGGAAATCTCGGGCCATTTGAGGGGGAACAGGATGATCATTTCTGAACCCATACATCAGGACCATGGGCACACATGATGATTAAGTAGTAGGTTTTTATGCTTTTTTGAGCCATTATCTAACTCAGTCACCATGAAATAAGTCTTTAATCCTTATGGTACTATTTTGGATATACGGTACTTGTACATGTAGATAAACACATTGTAACACTGACAACAACATTGCATTTTATTTGCTAAGCCTGGTTGTCAGGGACGCAATGGGAAAATATTCTGGAGATTTTCTGAGGATTTAAGTGAACTGACATTGGGAGATGAAACCTTGGAATTTGGAGGTGTCTTGTCTTGTTTACTCATTTCTTGTTTTCCTGGTCTGACCTGCTATCTTTGCTGACAATGCCTCCTGAATACAGAATGTGAAGTGGTCAGTTTCTTTGATGTGCTCCGTAGACCAGGGCTTTCTGTATGTCGTTTATGTGCACGTTTTTGGCCTTTTTCTTGTTTATTCTCAGACCTGCCTTAACTGCTTCTTCACAGTCATGTTTAGAGTGTGTCTGTTGTTTATCATGTGCAAAATAGAGGTCCTCCAGATGTTTTGTGATGGTTTGAATTGTGAGGTGCTGTAAAAGAAAGACCAATTGCACCCTGCAGTGAACACTGACGAGCTGACATTGTGTTTGGCATAACCTGATTGGCTCCTGTTGTGACACTAGATTGATATGCATTTCTTGTAAGAACATAAGAAGCTTCAGTTTGGCCTACTACATAAATGCAAAGCACCTGCCCATCGATTACAACAAAGACTATAATGAGCTATAGCAAAAGAAGACAGCACTTGGGACTAGTCTCAAACACAAAAGAGGGTAAATTGTTACGCAATCTCTTTTGTGGTTGTATAGAAATCTTTTGATCCGACATAGTAACACAATGTTACTATCACTGTATATATTTAAAAATGAAGTCTGGTTGGAGGTTTTTCTCAGAAACCTTTGATAATTTAATATCTTAATTGAATAATCTTTTTCAGCACATTCAAACCACAGAAAAGAACGATGCCTTGACAGAATAATGAAGAAACATCTTCACAACATGTCACATGATTCTATGACGGTGTACTTAACTGCAAAACTAAGAAATATTTTCTGCAGGGAATAAACTTTACAATGTTATTATGATGTACTATAACTGCAACAGGCATTTAATTTGAGTTGGTGTTTTTTTTTCACCTTAGAGAGAAGAAGAGGAAATTGCGTGTTGTGACACTTTATGAAGCAATTTACAAGAGTTTCCTGTCTCATTTGCTAAAAAAATAAAAATAAAAAAATAATCCAATTTAAATTGTTCAGTTAAGAGAGAAGAAGAGGAAATTGTGCGTTGTGACACGTTATGAAGCAATTTACAAGAGTTTCCTGTCTCATTTGCTAAAAAAAAAAAAAAAAAAAAAAAAGTAAGTTGTTCAGTTAATAGTCCAAAAATCACCGTAATACTGTGATTATCTTGGTCTCATTTTTGTACCAGAAAACCTGGCAACAAAATCTCTATTTTTTTCCCAATATACTGTTTTTCGCATGATGACTGAGTGTGAGCACAAAAACAGTTGTGAGTCAGACACAAAAAAGTGTCGTTTATAAAAATGCTTGATTACACAGCTGGTCAGAGAGACTAAAAGCAAAGTGAGAGGGTGTGGGGGACACACCCTGAACCAACAAGTCTTATTTGCACTTGACTAGAACTTACAAATTTGCTCTACATAGTACATAGAGAAATAATTCAGAGGAATTGCATCATTTCACAATGAACTGACAAAAAACGACCAAAAGTGACGCGTTATTGATGTATTTCAGTCCAATGTGCTTTATTATATTAATGGTATTGTACGATATTAAACCAGATAAATAAAAACCCACCGAAAAGCATTTTAGTATTGGCAGTTACTTATGTCATGTATTGTTGTGACCCCTAATGGTCAATCACTGCACTATATGTCAATTTTTTTAAATGAACTGTTATAGCGCAAAGAAGCCACTAGGAAGTGCTAGACGAAAAGCTCTAAAATCGGTCTGACCAGGGGAGTATAACATTTTCTGTCACCGCGTATTTACCGATCCGTGTACAAAATACACGAACATGCATATGCCGTGTTGTGTTTATTCTAGAGACAAAAAAGCAACAGTGAATTTTTAAAAGCATTTTCTACATATTATAAATATGTAACTTGTAACTTCTTCTTGATGGCCAAATTACACATCGTTTTTTTTTAAACACTTGCCATAGTTAAAACATTCAGTTTTTTTATTACGGACAATTAAAATGATAGTAAACTTCACTCAAGATAACATACAAATGTGTCAACTGCCCCGGACCCCCAAAAAACAAACAAACAAACAAAACTTTTTAGCCTTTGAGAGTAGTGGTTCTTAAATGGGGGCGGCCCGGTGGCAGAGTGGTTCAGTTCAGATGTCCCAAGGTCAAAACCACGTCACTCTGGCCTTCCTGCACGGAGTTTGCATCTTTTCCCCGAGCCCATGCAGGTTCTCTCTGGGCACTCCAGCTTCCTCTCACATTCTAGAAGCACGTATGGCAGGTGTATTGGATACTATAAATTGTCCTTAGGTGGGATTGGGTGTGTGGATGGTTGTTCATCCCTCTGTGCCCTACGATTGACTGGCAACCAGCCCCGCCTACTGCCTGAAGACAGCTGGGATAGGCACCAGCAAGCCTACAAACTTGGTAAGGATAAACAGCTCTAGAAAGTGGATGGATGGATTGTTCTTAAATGTGTACCCCTGTCTGTACATGAAGGGGGTACATGAGATTTTAATAGGGTTCCTGCAGATTAATGCCGTAGCAGCAACAGTAAACCTTTCTTGTCAAATTAAGAGCAAATGAATTGGAACATGCTAAATTGATTAAAGTGACTCTTTTGCAAAACACTGCATGCCTTTAACTGTTTAAGTTTCGTACGGGTGCGCATCGTCATTAGTGGCACAATTTTCCTAGCAGATGAAACAGAAATTAAACAGGCTGATGTTGCACAAACTACCTTCTGGAGTTACTTGATAAACTATGCCTGGAGGAACCACTACGAATGTATTTCTAAATTTTAATTAGTCAGACACAGATGGCAAGTGTGTTTTTCATCCAAAAATGTGTCGCACTTGTATTTGGCTGGAAAAAAAACATTAAATGGAGTACATAATTGAAGATTGAAAATCAATTGGCACAACAGACCACTGGCACACAGGGTGTTGGAAGTGCCATCGATAAATCATTACATCAAGTAGGATTCCTGGTATTGCCCGTTAAAGTGTTCTTTTTCTTTAAAAGTGTAGGCTCTTCTCCCGTCTTTTCACTGGGCCTTTACCCCTTCCCAAAAAAAATTTGTTTCTTACTCCTTTTGCTACTTTGTATGTGAAATTTGGCTCAAGAATCCAAGAGAATCTGGTCAGTTTTCAAAGTAAAATGAGTTTCAAAATAAAATATCTTTCATCCTTAGATAATACTTATAAATGGGAATTATTATTTTGGATCGGTACCAGGTCACGGACCGGTAGTCGGGAACCCCTGACGTATCAATTGGCTCACTGAAGAAAAACAAGGCATTGATTTGTCTTTTACTTGTGTGTAAAAGAAAATGTTCAAAATAGAGTAGCTCTAATTGTGGTGCCAAACACTGCATGTCATCAAATATTTGGTTTCTAAATTGTCCTGTTTAAGAATGACTCAAATACAGCATACTGTTAAAAATGAAAAGGGGTGCTCAGAATTATTTAATGTTGAGAACTTCACAACGTCTTCACACTTGGATAAACTGTACAATGATATAGTTTGTTTTAAAGTGCACTCAAAACAACACGCAGGTTGAACCTTCAACGGCCTCTGAAGACTAACGTAGCTGATGTGTTAATTACCTTTGGACCAGTGAGTCCCATGATGCATTGTCGCCATCTCAGAGTGCAGCACCTTGCCAAATGTAGCAGCATGTTAGAGCAAATTGTTCATCTGATGTAGCAGCTGTTTGTTTTCATTCCAGTATACTCACTGGTGTGTCTTCCTTTGTCAGTGAGAACCGTTTGAGTCCCACTATGTCAACATTTCAACAGTTTACGGTAATTCACAAGTGTAACTTGCTTTTAATTGCGGTTCAGCTCTTCCTTTTTTTTTTTTTTTTTAAATCAAGGAAGCCAAGTTTGCTCTTTTGGAGCTGAGGGGTTATACAGGGAAGTGTGTTCACACAAAAATGAGGTAAAGGTCATTTGCCCGTGTTTGCTCGTCTTGATCATTTTGTAACAGTGTCTGTGTAAGAACCACAAGAATCACAACATGGAGGCGATATTAGTCTTTATTTTTCGCTCTTTTTTTAATATTCATATTCTCAGTATTTCACAATTGGATTGATTGTTTTCAAGCGTTAAAAAACAAAAATCAAAACAGGCATTATTGCATTTTCTTCAACGACCGCAGCCAGTTAAGCATAATCTTTTATCTGGCTCTTTTTTTTTTTTCCTTACACTCATTAAATTCACTCAATAAAGTGCTTTTTGTTGTAACCTTTTTAACCAGGCTAACACAAACAACTGTAACTATCGTCAAGACAGTAGATCTATTACGTGTGCAAATATCCATTGAAAAACGTACACGCTTACCCACATGCACGCACGCACACACACAAGCAGGCAGTAGACGCTGCAGTTCACATACACTTTGTGTGTGCTCAAACCTGTGCTTTGTATTTTAATTTTTCTAGATAAAGATTTTTTGTTGATAGTTATGCTATTAACTAGCAAATCAACTCAGTACATGCACATTGTGATGGGATCCAATACAATTTGTATTATACTTGTACTGTATATAATTGTATTATAATCGTCATCACTTTCGATTGAGAAGTACATGCTTATTTTTGTTCATTTTGGTTGCATTAGCGGGGCGAATAGTGAAAAGCTTTTATTTACTGTGCAGTACATGCATTTTCCACATTAATAATTAGTTGAACCCCAAAATATTCATATCCAAATTTGTTTTCTATAATGAACAAGCATCTCCTGGCAGGGAATAACAAGAAAAAAGCGAAACATATTATTTTAGGTCATCTGTAAGAATTTTTATTTTATTCTTTTATTGAATGAGCTTTTTATGCTTGATCTGTGTCAACTTCAAATGCCCAAACTGGGTTGAAATTGACACCGTGGAACTAAGGATATTAATGACCAAGGAGCATTTTGTCAAAATGTAAGCTTATTTCACCAAAATAGAAATGCCCTTAATATTTGCCTAGGTGTGGATAATTTTGGGCTCATCTGTACCTTTCATGTCAATAAAATTCTGTATTGTTTTACATGCATGCTCATGTGTTGCCGGTGAGTGGATAACTTTTTTTTTTTTAATGTTATTGTAGCTCTAGTTATCTTTGCATGTCTCTCTGCATTTGGTAGGCATCTACATTTTGTACGTTTCTTGTGTTAGAGCAAATATGAGGGACGAGTGGACTCGCATACACACCCACACATTCACACGCACACAACACACTTAAATGAGACCCTGTTTTGTGTCCACATCACTTTTACGTGTCAAGTGAAAAGTATTCCTTCTCGCACCTGTCGCGCTGAATCGAGGGAAAATGGAATTTTATGCTAGCTTCTGTTCCAATATTCGCATTGGGAAATTCCGTTTAGTGTGGATGGTGAGTACTGGTTGAAGGGGTACCATCTTTTCCTCACTGTAAAGTATTCAGAAGCCCCTTTCACACCAAACGGTCCAGGAACTCTGAGTTCCTGGTCGCGGGAGTTCCGGGTGCCAAGTTCCTTGCCAGCGGCCCGCGAGTTTGCGCTCACACCGAAGGACAGCGGTAGCTTAATTAAGTTGGACTGATGACTTGATGCAGTTGGGGAGAATTTACACTCCCGCTGCTGTCTAACAAGAGACGCTAACTAAAATGGTGCATGACAAGCAGGGTGATGAACTGAATAAGCTATAGAAAGAATACACGGACTGAGCGCCAAACGTAGCGGAGTTCGGATTCACATTGTCGGGACGCAAATCTGCTTCAGTCGGTGCTCTGTCCGTGTTTGGAACTCACACTGGCAGCGTACAGCGGAAGAGTTCCGGCGGTGCGAAAGGGGCTTTAGTTCTCCACAACGGTCATTTCACATCTATGCAGGACATCATCGCAGGGTCAAAAAGTCTTGTTGAAGATCAGTGCTCTGTGTGTCTCTCCGATCGGATTCTTGTTGTTTGAATTGGAGGGAAAATAGGATTTTCAGGCAAAGTAACAAACAAACAAACTAGACTGGAGTTCTTTTTTTCCAGTTAACTGTCCTCATTGAGGATTTCGCGAGATGTCTAAAAGAACAGGAACGTTTCACTTTCCATGGGGGAGGACTGGGGGCTGACCTTTAGCAGAGCAGCGCGGTCCGTTCCGCACAAGCGAGTGACAGTTTAACTCCCTTAACTCCTTTTACGGCATCCATTAAGAGCTCAGAAAGGCACACGGTGCTTTCATGCTGGCTCTCCGGTGATTAGCAGGGATTCATGTCCTGCTGTTCTGACTGACAGGCACTTGCACACCTTTCTGTCCTGTTGCTATGGACACAGGTAGAGAAGAAGCACATTTGTCACGATACAACCCGAGTGATTAAAAAGGGAATTAACAAGGCTTCTGCTCACCTAGCCTGTATTTCTCTTTTGCTTCTGCTCGCTCTTTGGCATCAAAGTACCAGACTGTGATGGCATAGCTGGAAGACAAACAAGGATTGAATTATTAGGAAGTATCTTATTTAGGATACTTGTAGCAGAATAATCGAACAAACCAGCTTGTTGAGTGACGTGTTAGTTTGAGGCAGGGATGTTAAAAGTTCTTCCTCAAAGAGCCACATCCAGAAAAATCGAAGGATTCGAGAGACCATTCTGACAATCTTCACCTTGATTTTATTTAACATGTATCACACTAGAATATATCCACCCCTGTATTGACTAGCAGTGCAATAAATCTAAGGCTGGAAAAATGTCGACCAAGTCGGGTAAGATGACTTTAAAAATAGATCAATTAAAAATATCCATATCAATATCATTTCCAATTAAAAAAAGAGTGGAAAAATAAAGTGATAAAATGAAGCAATTTTCAAATATTGCAAAGACAGAAAGGCAAACCCTATCAGTACTTTGAGGGGAAGGCATGTGATTGTTCACATTTTCAAATAAATGTGACCTGGATGTGACCTGAGTATGAACACTTAATGGCCCAAAATTGTCCTGCATGCGTTTTGAGGATACTGTTACATAGGGAGCGTGCTTAACCTTAGTGTTTACGTAAGTACCTGGCGATATTAAAATGGCTGTCAGACCGGAGCCAGAATATTTCTAATCTGTTAAATTTAAGGAGAAAAATTATATTCCACCTCGTTTTCCCTTCATTGAGTTGTCTTTACCTCGTCCAATATTGTTGTTTTAATTTTCACAACCTGCTCCCGCCTTTTTGAGGGCAGAACTGTTACGTTTGTCGCTTGTTTGTTGCGTGTGAGTTGGATGAATGTGACTGGCCATTTAGATTGAAGTCGCTTGATAAAAGATTGGATATGAATTAGATTCAAGGCCAGATACACTAGCGGTTTGAATCGCATTTGGAAAAAAATCCAATCTTTGTTGTCCACATGCATTGGCATTGATTGATTATAGACCTCAGTGAATAAGCAAGTTCACTTGATCAAATTAAGTTGATGAATTCACCAATTTAAAAATGGATGATTTAAAATATAAGATTATAAAACTGAGGTTTTTCTCAATTGGCAGAAGGCTAGATGGGTTTACAAGATGTGTTTACAATGGTAACAAACTACTTAATGGTGCCACTTTGTTGTATTGTTGTCTGACCGTTTAGCATTAGCTGTATTTTCTTATTAAAAAAAAACAGTTTAAATAAATGTTTATTGGGTTTATTACTTCGACTAAAATAGTGATGGTCCAGAATGATTGAAAAAAAAAACAAAAAAAACATTGTTTTTTTGGCCATATTGCCCAGTCCTACCCTGTAGTGCACAGGTGTCTAAGTCAAGGCCCGGGGGCCAGATCCGGCCCGCCACCTCACTTTTTGTGGCCCTTGAAATGCGGATGTGACTTCAGGTGTCTGACTAAAATACCAAAATTGTCTTTAAGCCAAAAAGAAAAACAAACATTTTCTTATTCTCCAAATCTCTTTTGAACAGTTTTTGCCGGCTTCTGATATCAAATCTTGGTAAATGTGTGATCAACACACTTAAAATGTATTTGTAAAATGTAAATAAAACACCACTGCTGTAGTGAGTCTGATGGGCCACAAAAGTGTCACCCATATTCTATCCGCCGAACTACCAGAACCACCATGTATGTTATGTTAAGACGTGTTACTTAAAATCTTTTATATACAACTTTTCCATGACTAGCATGGAACTAATTGTTTTGGTTTCTCCTTTTATGATGATCAAATTAGTTTTCAAACCTAAACAAATGGACAAAGACCCCTGTAACATTTTTTGTTTGACCTCAGAGGGTCCACAGTACAGTATTCGTTTGTTCTGGCTTTAAGACACGAATGGAGCGCAAGCTGATGTTTCAGTCAGCGAGGGGTTAATTTCAACAACGCGTCCTTACTCCTGGGGGGCTTCTTTGTTTATTCCTGTCTCTCGTGTGTGTGCGCCTCTCCAGCACGAGCCCTGCAATTGAACCTTCCTCCCCACCGGTATGCCCCCCCCCCCCCCTCCACTTTCAGGAAATACATACTTCCTGCCTCTGACCCACCTCGCCCCCCAGCTAAGCTGTTCAGTGACGTGAATGAAAATCAATGTTATAAATGTTCCAGGTTGAAGCTCACCGAGTGGCGTAGGCCGGTTTGACTTCGTGAGGGTTGCGGCGGTCCGACCAGAAGATGAGCAGCCGGTCAAACAAGGGTTCGATGTTTGCGACCACTTTTTTGCCTTCGGGGAAGATCTGCAACACCCCTCCTTGTGTCTATGAATAAAAAAAAATACATTTTGTGTACACATATTTCCACACAGCTTGTAATAATTTGAGTCTACTTTGCCGTTACAACTTACTTTATGTTACAACTTATTTTATATTCGCCAATGTTTATTACTAAATATAAATGTTAAATGAGTTACATATATATAAATGAGTTACAAAATTTAACACTTACCCCATGTGTCAAGTGCTAGCATCATTTTATTCTAACACGTTATTTAGGCTAATACCTAGCTTATGCTATTTTAAAGTAAGAAAGTAGCTACTGAATGAAGTTTTTATGTAATATGGGTAAATGATTGTTAGGCTTGCTAGCTATATTAGTTCTTTTGTGATTATTTTTTATCTGTGTTGTTTACAGGCCTCAGTGAATAATCACTAACCAATACAGACAGAATACTGGTCAGTTTTTTACTTCGTAGCTTCTGAACATTTGAACTCCTGTCAACATCATACAAGTATAACCCCTTTCTTATGTTATACTTTGTTTTAAGAGGTTAGCAGATGTTAAGTGGCATCTATACGCTATTACAAATCCAATGGTCAGCGTTTATCCAACCGTAGATAGTGGAGGTTCATTTCATTCTCATACCTTAACATCCCAGTTTTTGTTGAGATAGTAGATGCATGTGATGCAGCGCCCGTCACCGTTTGGGTTATCCACATGGCGGACATAACCTGCACCTTTACCTGGGTAACAGGCAACCATGGCCTAAAATGGAAGAAACAGGATGATTATTTTGGTGGTTCGGCACAATGAAGGAAAACAACAAACTAGTGGCTTTATACAATGGATTATAATAGTATTGTATCAGAGGCGCTCTGTCTAAGAAACGCATCTCAGCATGAAACCGCCTTAATTGTGCCAAGCATCAAGGGCCTTTATGCTTGTAACAAACATCTTCAGAGATTTCATGCTGGCTCTTTTTGCATGTCTAATGTAACATAGCCAATTACCACAGAAATAGGTGGAAGTTCAGCAGTTGGTCAACACCGATCTACATGTTGAAATCCACAATCGAAACAATGGTCTCACGCTGGCATTTCCCCCACTTGACGCCCATGTTTTTGAGCCAGTGAGGCAGCTCTCGCTGGGGATCGAGACCTGTGCGACCGCTCTCAAGTTAGTGCGCATTCCAACACCAAAGTGCCGGCAAATGCCTTAAACCCTGTCGTGAGGTAAAAACTGCGAGAGTGGGTGCCATGAGTGCAGGCTACAGAAACAAGATCATATTTCTGAGATTTCCAAATATCTCCGCTGTCTAAGCGGGTAACATCACTGCAGCAGACTGTTTTACAGGCCGGCAGCAGGGCGAGATGCTGAATGGTGATAGCCAGCAGCAACGCAAGGAAACTACGCCTCTTTAGATTTTTGACAGGGGGAAATTTGTTTTGGGAGAAACGTTTCATTAGATTGTAGATTGTAGACTATTGCTAATGTAATGGGTCACACAGGTAAGTCAATTTTATTTAAACAGAGCAAGTACAAGGAACTAATTGGTTACGGAGGCAAAGAAAAACTCCATCTAAGGTAGACAACTTAAAACAGAACCAGGCTCTGTGGGAAGACTGTCTGCCTCTGCCAGTTGGGCTGATATGGAAAGATAGAGTAGCATGTTAGAGGGCAGATAAAAAGAAGTAAATAAGGCAAAATTGCAAAAGGCACAACAACTGCAATATCAAACAACATTATTATGTAAATTCCTGCATTGATTGCGCTCCTGATGTTACTGTTTACCCTGCCCAGGTTAAGACCTGGTTAATTACAGGCAACCGTTAAACAGATTTTGTCAGTCTGTGTCTGGGCATTCTATTCTAGCTAGCAGTGGTAGACTATATTAAATTTGCTATGCAATAATGCAATGCAATGTTTCCCTTTTTTTTTTTTTCCCGATAAACCATGTAGGTGTCAACGAATGCCACTTGTCTGCAGTTTAGTGCTCATAAATTTAAACATATGTGTATATACAGTTGTAGCTAGGTTTAGGGAGCAGCAGAATACAAATGAAGGTTCTGTCACCTTTGTCAACTTCTATTGCTCCGGGTGGAAACGCTGGATGCTCTGTGCGTCACTTCACCTGAACTGCAGTCGTGAGTCATTCATGACTAACAGGTTCCGCGCGGTTGCAATATCGATTCGACCGGGCTTGCTTGACATCGACGCTGCGCTACAAACAAGCGTTACTGCCTTGAGGAAATCAAAACAAAGCTTTCTAGCACACTCGACACCTGTCAGTGGTTTTAAGTGAGGCGGGACTTAAGGGCATCCAACTCATGTTTCTCCTTCTCAGCCAAGTGAATATGAACTTCTGTTACTCGTTAACTGCCTATGGACTTCATAAATGTTTAAAATCATCCATCCTTCTATTTCAATGGCACGTCCTTAGTTAGTGTTGAGCGGGAGCCTGCCATACAAACAAGAATAGACACTCGGCACACATTAGAGCACATTTAAACAAGAGTCTTCAACACATTTGCATTGTGGGAGGAAGCCTTGACTCCATCCTAAACCCATATTCAAACTCTGGACCTTTAGCTATGGAGGCAATGTTTTAAATCTATCCATTAATTGAATGCTCATGAGAACAAAAGCCTAGGCATATATTTGAAATCACATTGAATTCAAATGTTTATGTAGAAATCAGATACAATGCAGTTCTACCTGACAGCATGCTACAAACCCAGATTCACAAAGACCTGTTAAATGTTGTTATTCAAAATTGTGGATTACTATCCTTGAGATATGAAACAGTTAATTGATTAATCAATAGCTAAGCAATTACCAAATAAATTGACACTTTTTTCAATAATCGATTGTTTTGAGACTTAAAATTGTCCAGAATGCTCAGAATTTCAACTTTGACAGTGAATATTCCTATTTTTAGTCCTCTATAAAAGCAAATAAAAGAATTGAGTTGAATCAGAATAGGTTATTTTACAAACCTTTGCTTTTACTCTAGAAATCAATAATCAACATTTTTGCCAATTTTCTGACATATAACAAAACAAAAAAGCAACCAAATTATAAAATCTCTGCAGTGCTCATGTAAAAGAGTTGTAAAATAAAAATATATTTTATTTAATAATTTCATCGATTATCAACCAAATAACTGATAGATTGATAAATTAGTATAATAATCTCTAGTTACAGACCTACTATCTTTATGAGACATTTTTGCTTGACTGGATCTCATTAGATGTTGCAAGGTGCACATAACAATGTAGTTGATATTTTTTTAAACAGAAAGCACTGGAAATAAAAGTGCTAGTAAGAATATGTTTAAATTGTAATATATACAAAATACTGATGCTTTTCCCCAGTACATGTGAAAAGATGATGCACGCAGGGTTTTGATAACCGCACTGTTATCAAGCACAATTAACGTAATACACCAGCAGACAGTGCGTCCCTCGCCTGCAGCATAAACATGTTACATGAAAACAAATGTTACATAAAAATATTATGCACGGATGTCATAAGATCAGAGGTGAATCGAGTATTCAAAGTCTGCAGTTAAACAAGTAAATATATTGGTGTAAGTACAAATATTTGCATGCAGCAACCTATTTAGCATTTGTAGTGAATCACATACAAGTTTCACACAAGCAATCAAATGACTTCGAGGAGCCTGAAGTGCGTGCACACGCATTCACTCACACACACACGCGCGCATATGCACAAACAAATGTCACACAGCGTGACACAGCATGTTGAGATACTATCTACGATCCTCAACTCACGTCACATCTCTACTGAGATCAGGGCCCACAGTAAATTAAATTCTAATTGGCATCAAGCAATGCGTGCCCGGACGAACAACGCCAGTGATGCTAACGTGCGCCAGCCGATCCAATGACGGGTGGTCAAGCAGAACATGCAGTTCTACACAAAAACAAATGTAAACTCAAGAGGGTTCATGCATACTGTAGCAACAAGGGTGATCAAAATAACGGATTAATTGTGATCAATGAATTACAGTCTAATTTACGATGAATTCAAGCATTATGTTTTTTTACTCTCGCTTATTATCAAGCTCTAACTTTATGCTTTCTTTATGCCAATCCATATTGCTATGCAAGATCCATATTTTATACATTGGGCTGCTTGTGCATGAGTTGCTGGAGGTTGGAAAACAAAGGTCAATCCGACCCTGGACTGGACACTGATTGGGTTTCATTGTGTTAAACATACCCTGATAAGCTTGTGTTGTGGGTGGGAAGCCATGTTCAGGAGCAGAAAAAAGAGATGAAAATAGAAGACCATGTATAAATTTGCGGATTATTCTTTTAAATGCCACAATGAAGTAGTGACTATTTGTTGTAAATATGTCTTGAAAACCTCCCATCCAGCATGCAGACACTTTTGCTAAATATCAATGTTTTAAATGATTACATCTAACTAATTAGGTTTAATACCCAGCCCCAAATTCAATATAATTCCATATACTACTAATCCTTTATCAATGAATCCTAATGGGCAGGGGAAATCCAACTAAAGTGGAATAAATTGGACCCCATGACAACACACTGCCACACCTAAATTGCATAATTATGCTAAAGATATTAGACGACAAAAAATATGATCAGTGCAGATAAGAAAATTGCGACCAGTCGTGCAGTCTACAGTTGGAAGAAGCATGCCTTGTCAAAAAATACTTGACTTTTTTTTTTTTTTTTTTATCTCTCTTCTCAAGGGACAGAGCTCACATCAAAATAAAACATCTATAGCTGCAAGTTGTGTAACAACTGTTAAGTCTTGTTACTACCAGCTTCGACCGGAATGGTGGCACTACTGAGCGCCGATAGGGCATCTGAGGACGAGCTGCTGCAGCAGAGGCTCTCGGAATGGCACAAATTCTGCTGCACGGCTCCCCAATCACTAGATAACTGATGACTACAAAACCGCATATGGTGACCAAAATCAATCATGCAGCACTGATTAATTTGAGTAGGGGCATATTAATATGACGGATTTGCTGGAGTTGCTGTTTGTGCATATTTTTCAGATAACAGAGCTCTGCTCTGTATGGGTCTGTTGCCAAGGAAACCCCTGGCAAAATCTCCAACTACTCAAAAAAGTGAGCTGTTTTCTGACGAAGAGGTGAAGAAGCCAGAAAAAGTCAAAAGAAATTGGGCAGTGACCTCCGTCCGATCGCACCCCTTTTCACAATCTTTCACAAGGACATTGTAGAAACCTGGCAATGCACCAAAGTACTTAGAAGACTTATGTATAAAACCATCTGAGCCATCTTGTATTGCTACACTTGTCTGTCCATGTACACCTGACCGCAAAGTAGGGCACGGGCAGCAAGGGTCGTCGAAGGGAGGGTGACACTGTCCAAACATGGCCGTGGTCTTATGTAAATGGCGAGACAGGGGGCAAGGGTTTAGATGTTATGATTGGTCTAACACAGATGTGCTGAACCAGGTTGTTGGGTGCTAGTAAGGACTGTAGCAAACATGGAGACAAGTGACAATTGGTGGAAAGGTATTCCAACCAATTTTTAGATGATCTGCTCAAACCCTGCCATTGGCTGTTAACCAGACCACACCTCTTAGCCAAAGTCAGCTGAAATAGGCTCGCCGATGACCCGGATAAGCATAAGAGTTATGGAGAACGGATGTGTTTAACAGTGGTGTCAGACTGACAGCTTAATTGTGATCAATTAACTACAATCATAGCTAAAAGTGTTGTTTTAATTAATTAATTAGTTAGTTTATCTCATTTTTTAATGTCTAACTTTGCTTTCTGTATTCTGTTTAAATCTGTTTTTATCTTCTTGTGCTTGAGTTGTTGGATGTTGGAAAATAAACTGCACCCAGCTGCATCTGCAGCCAAAGCTAATAATTGCAACAAAGACGATAATGTAGCAAGCCATAATTAGACTAGATCAATTAATTAAATTTAAAAAATAATCTCTCACTTTATAATCTCTTGACTGCATTAACATAAATAAAGGTACAAAAAAACACATTGGTAAACAATAAAAATATGGATCTGCCAATGTGGAGTAAATAGCTTTGACCAGCAAACACGTTGGAACATATTTACACGTACCTTTCAAAATATTCAAATACCTTTAACGTATTCAAGTACCTTCATTGCTATTTTCCATCTTCGAACACACTTTGTAGGGGTGTCTCGATACAACATATTCATTTCTGATACAATACTGATATTGCAGCCAAGTGCGCTGTCTGATACCAATATTGATCAACAATCACTTGATCAAGTCACTTCTAACAATTTACAATAGTCAGCAACAGTAGAAATACGACCCATTTATTGGACGAAAAAAAGGGTTGAGAGTGTACCAGGTTAGAGCCAGGCAACAAATCATATCACTTCTATTAATTTGTCCTTACAATTTGAAAATTGTTAAGGAGCCTTTTCCACTGGGGGCAGAATGCAGATTTACAAGACTTACTACTTAATTTTGGCATACAAGCAAGTTGAGCAAAAGCTATGAATTAGTAATTAAAATGTGACAATTAAAACTGATTTAAAGTCCATATACATTATTGGTGTCTGATCATTCTTCACAGGGATTATTTTTGGAGTATTAATTTCATTCAAATTGATTGAAATCTTAATTGTGCAGAATGACGAGAAAAAAGGGAGACATGACCCAGCCTGAAACCAGGTTATACTGTTTTGCTCCAATTTCAAGGCGTTTTTGGGCTAAATTTCTACATACGGCGTCACACAAAAACCCAAAAGCGTATTTTTTCCTGATGCAAAAACCAAACCCAAACCCCCAAGAGCCTATCATGCCATTTTCAGAACTCTGTTTGCATTTACTCTGGTTGAAATGCCCATTCCAAAATGATTTAGCATTTTGACAGGCTGTCAATTTGGGGATATTGTCATGTTGCTCCTCTAAGCATTATTCATTTGTGGATGTATATATATCCTTCAGAGTTACTTAGAGTGCAATAAATCAGTCCCAAAAGGAAAGAAATTGACTCCTCGTGCAGTATTATGTCAGCATACTCAAACATAAGAAAAGGATAGTAGTGCCTCCAAAGCCACAGATAAAGCGATACAGCTTCACATGAATTTTTCTTCCTCTGGGTGCCAGCATGATGAGGGCACTGGTTGGGGCAAGCCTAATTGTTGGCATAAGGCCAAGGGGGGAAGAAAATAATCTGCCCAGTGTGCAAGATGAACTTCAAACCAGTTTACGGTGAAGTAATAAATGAATGACAGTGCACAACCACGATCAAACTCCAAATGCATAAACTCAGCATAACACTCACCTTAGTTCGACCATTAATGACGCACTCCCCCAGCTGTCCGTTGGCCGCACTATGCATGATGGCCTCGTCGATGAACGACATAAGAGTCCTAATGTTCTTACACCCGGGCTCGTGTCCTTCCACCCAGGCGATCTGGTCACCTCGGATGCTCCGAGAGGGAATGCCCCTCTGGCTCACCAGCTGGCCGCCCCGGAATTTTCCGTTCTGATTTAAGACTTCGACCTCCTCCAATACTTGTTCGCCTAACGCCGGGCCGAGAAAATTGTCCTTAACGCAAATGCCGTAGTATTTCATGCAGGGCACAATGTACTGGAGAGCTACACGCTCAGCTGACCAGGCAGACACCTCTGACGGCGGAGGGGTTGGGATTCCGTTAGCCTCCACGGGGGAGGTCTGACTGCAGTCATATGGAGGCCCGAGGGTGACCGGCTGATATATGTTGCGCTGGATAATTTGATGTAGCGGGACCGTCGTGTTGAAGGGTGTCTGGGGAGTCACACACGGAGTGGTCGTCACCTGGTCACCATAGCAACTCTTGCTGCAATCAGCCTTCAGTCTAGCACCTGAGAAATTGTGAGCGATACTTCCGTCAGACAATCTTCTTCGCTTCAAGTCGGATTCCACCGAAGTAAGAACTGTGTCCGCCGGATCCCCAAGCACAGTTGACACGGAAGGAGTCTCAGAACCTAAGTCACGGTTCTCCCCGCTTCTCCTCTTCTGTTGCTGCTGTCTAGCTCTTAGGTCATTGTTGATCCTTCTTATCATAGCGGGGTCCGCGTTCTCCAACAGACAGGCTCTGCTGGTGAGGGGATACATCGAGGTCCCCGAGGTACCCTTCATTAGTGCTGGGTTTGGTGTATGGGCCAGAGTGCCTGCAGGAGTTCCTTCCACAGACAGCGACACTACACCACCATTGTGAAGCGGCACGCCAGTTCTACATTGTTTGGTCGGGGTTGTAAGTCCGCAGGGGTCGCTGTGGGAGGCTAGACCTACCAGAAACTCATCTGCATTCGGACCCCTAACCGGTGCCCCGCGCAGGCTGTTGATCCCCATGTCTGCCGGGTGCGTGTACACAATCTCGGTTGGTGTAGGGGCGAGCTGCTGGCTGCTGATCCTCCTTTCCCGAGATGCTGGAGCTGCTACCGATATGCGGGAGGCAGAGCTTGGCTTTAAGAGGTCCGTGCCTCCCAAAGTCTCCATTTCATCTCTTCACGCGCTGGATGTGCACGTAGCCCACGTCCGCCCTTCATCTTTTAGCTGAGCCGCTGGGTCGTCTGACGGAGAAGAGCTCTGATGCAAACACTTTCATGTCCGAGCCTTGTTTTTTTCTCCTTTCGCGGCAACCATCATCTGTTACACTGAACAGAAAAATGCTGCGGAGCGTCTTGCATTATTCGCAGAAACATTTTGAGGCCATGTTGTGTGTCTGTGAGGAGTAAAACGAGACAAGTTTAGCCCTATTAATAGCAAAGCCCGGGTCATTTGTCATACAGCAGTCAATAAATGATGAGGTACAGTTAAAGTTTCAGTTTTTACCGATATTGAAGCCCTCTGCACACGTTTGTCTCACACCCAGTCATAGAACAAGCTTATTTCAACAATGATTACTGATAGGTTAATCAAAGTAGTGTTTAAATTGGTTATCATATATATACTCATCCATTTGATCAATACAAGCAAAAATGTGCAATTATTCATTCAGCCTGTAGAAATATTTAGATTAAACATAATACTGTTCAACGTGTTAACGTCATCATCATTCGGCTTAACTTTTGGTCATCACGTTCTTTTTTTTTAATCATGTTACATAAATATAGTAGTTTCAGTCCAAAAAAAAATAAGGAAAGAGAAAGAACATTTATGAGTTTGAAATCAAATACAGCGAGACGTAGAGACCCTGACGCGCTATCACTTACTTGAGCCCACAGCAATGCAAATCCACTCCTGCGCGTACGTGACAGGCTGCGTGTACGCATGTTATTTCCGGAATTGTCGACTCCGATCCACACAGTGTCCTCGTTCCTTCTTTCCCACGTATATTCAAAACACTCAAGCTGATGGAAGGAACGAGTCGGGGTCGTCGCGGGAACACCGAGGCACGGGGAGAGATGCCCGGGACGTTCCTCGCTCGTGCGGGTGTCTCCAAGAGTGGAGGACCCGATGTTGTCCTCTTCTCTTCCCTCCCCCAACTCCCACGTCCACTCCCTCTTGTCACCACGCGCGTGTGCCATGTGACCACACCATTCGCCCACTACTACGGCCAACAGGACCGCCTACTACAGATACCGATGACCTACCAATTAATTTATTTATCTTAAGGATATTGGACTAATTCTGCCATTTTTAGATGTCAAAAGTTGATATTTTGTCCATACGTTATTTTTGTTAACTATTTTATACCCATTTTGTCATTTGCTGTAGAAAAAAATGACGTCACGTGTACGCGCGGCTATTATATTAACCAATCACGGCTCAGTTTGCTAATATCACATGCCCACACTCAAAGACCTGGTATTTGTATTTGGTCATGATCTGAGGCTTGAGCACATCTGACGTCATCTTTAGTTGACGAGTTGTAAAAGGTGTTTTCAAATGTACTGAGCTGAAAACTAATTTAACAGAAAATGCTACAATTATACTGCTAAAAATGGCTAAACTGGCAAAGTATGCTTTTAATCAACCTCTCAACTGCTGTTACAGTTCTAAAAAGTTTATATAAAATGTATGTACATAAACTGAGTTTCAGCACAAGTTCTTCTGTTCTGAATCAATATTTATTCATAATAACATGAAAATTAATCAAAACTAATAAAAGTATTGTAATATACTACAATTATTTCCTGGCTAAATGCTAAAAACATAGCATTTTCCCCCACGCAGGGTGCACACACCCCATGACATTATAGAATAGAATAGACTAGAAAAATGATATAATAAAATAGAATCCCTTCATTGTCATTATATAGCTGGTTTACAGCAAAATTGAGAGCGCTGCACCGATTGGTGTATATTAAATAAATATGAGGAGATAAATGAAGAATAGACAAAATAAAACCATAAAAATGACAAATAAACAATGTTTACTTACTTAATTTTGTGTCAACTCTTATGTCCTAAACAATTATATTTTAAAAGAGCCACAGAATTTGGCCCTTTCTCACGATGAAGAACGCTCCTGTGAGGTCACCAAATACGAGTCTGCCTTAGAAGATGCACAAGAACGTTGTTAAAAACGTGAATCCATTTGTCAACATGGGTCCGCTGTGCACAAGTTAACGCACAACTTGTCGAATCAGTAAATCACATATATGCACAAGCAGTTACCGACCTACCAACTAACCTCCTCACGTGTACATGAACTAATTTTTTATTGATTTAAATGTCTCAAACGGATTAACCACAGACACTGAGTTCCAAATGCCAGTTCTCTACTCTAGAGTCTCCTTCATGACATGCTGATACAACTTGCTATACTTTTCTCACAAATAAGATGAAAATTGCATTTCTAGGATTACCTACTGTAGATTGTTCACATGTACGCAAAATAAGAAGTAGGAGAAAACGAGGTAAAGCTAGGTTCAGGGTGTGAGGATTATTGGCTTATTCGTAGGGATTAGAGAAAAGTATTGACATATAGGATTGCCATACAACATCAGCATCAGCCAACACACGGACCAGAATTCGTTTTTTCAGCAGGTATAGAGAAAATAGATTAGCATTTGATTAAACTTTTCTACACTGGAAATTACCATTACTGTAAAATTACTGTTTATATTTTCACATTTTAGCCATCCATTTTCTGTGCTCATGAAGTTCATGGGTAAGTTTTAGCACATCCCTTTAGACAACATAAGAAGTGAAATGTATCATGTCATGTCAATCACAGGGCACAAAAAATAACCAAAATACTGTACTGATTAACTAGGATGTTGTTTTTTTTCACCTTTTTCTGTTGATATGGCGAAAATATACCATATATGGCATACAGTTGTACCAATGTCTGGCAGAAGCACTAAATGCAGATTTTATCAGAAAAATGTGATTTTTAAAATTTTACTTAGAGGGTATTCTTCTGAGCTACTCAAGAGTCGTTCGCATCAATTTGTCAGAACCAATTACTTATAAATGAAAGCAAAGCCCAACAGGAAAAAAAAATCGCTGCGAAACGCAGCCCTAAAGTGTGTCAGTCACAATTCACAATACTGAGAAACACTGAATGATTGATTTTGGCGGTGAAGCTCGTCCTCATTATTCCATGTAGGGACCCTAGTGAAAAACATGCACTGATAATCGTGTTTTCAGCCAAATAATAACAAAAATTGTCAGTAACAATGGCAACGCTGTTAACCCTCCTCTGACATCATCCTATTGATAGTGCATTCATATATAAGAAGTGATGCAGGTGGCAGACAAATTCAATAACATCAAAGCTGTTGTACTGGTAGACAAACTCAATCAGGCTCCTGTGTACCATGACATCATATTATTAAAAAAAAACAAAAAAAACAAGCTTGCAAACGTGCACATTCTCACACCTGCATTATTAAGTAATCCCAACGAGCTTTACTATACATCCTGTATCCTGTTTTGCCTCACAACAATACGTGCTTTGACACAACTTAACAGCATGGTGACGTTTTGGTCTTTTATCCAAGCAGGAATAGGCCTATCCCTTTTTCGTCGCTGTCATTAAATCTCCTTTTTTTCCTCATCAGGTTTGTTCCACAAACTGAATAACATCACTGTCTCTGCCATGCAAGGTCAGCGCTCCCTACGCAGCTGGCTGGAGCCGTCCAGAGTAGTGCAGCTCTGCACGTATACACCGCCTCCTCCTCCTCCTCTTCATCTCCTCCTTTCCCCTTCACACAACCACAATTAAGCTGAGAGGGCAGTGGAGTGTCAAAGGAAGGTGGACGACCAGGCGGTTGCTGACATTGTCATTTTGTTGCTGGCTCTTCCAATGGTCTAAAAGCTCACTTTATGTACAAGTATAATCCAACATTCTGACTTTATAACAGTAAAATATGCATTTAATTCAACAGGTTTATTTTTGTGGTTGTAGATTGCTGTAGTGGCATATTTGGTCATTTGGGGACCCATGGCAAATCCGGTCACCAGACCCCCCATATCCGTGTACTGAGAATATTTTCAATATTGATGTCTATCATCAAGTAAAAAGTGTCATTTTCAGAAAATTAAGAATTATTTTTTAAAAGCTTGTATAACATTTGAACATTTGGACATTTCTGCGTCATTTTCTTCCACTCCTTCTAGTATCATGTTGAACTTTGACGTTGTCACCATCTGGGTGAAATTTCAGCTCCCTAGTGTCTTTTTCAGTGCTTCTCTTTTGTTGGGAAAAGCCTCTGATGTAAAAATCAAAGGATTGGACAAAATATCACACAAGTGTTGAATAGCGTATAGTTGCATAAAGTTACTGTAATAAAAATAGACCTCATGTGTGTACTTCTAAGTGTCACAATTTTGACAATGGTGTCCATGTGACAAAACATTCAGCATTCTTTTTGTCAAATATACTAACATGACAACTTTGAGATCTCGACACATGTTTACGCTAAAGTGACTAAACCTTACATGATAATCATAAGTAAAAGGTTTACATATATATTTTCGAACATTTGAAAACTCAACAAATGCAAATCCAGTTTTTTGTAATTATGAATGAATTCATATGACATCATTAATATTTTGTGATTGCTTTATTCCAAAAGATTAGTTTTATTTAGAAAAAAAAAAACTTTTGCTGGTTGTCAAGGTTGTCAATGAATAAGCATTTTTATTCCTAGTAGTTTTTCCCACATCAATTCTCTTTCAACTTCAGAAGGTGTTTCTAGTAATGTCTACCATTGCATTTTTTTCATGATTGGTTGTGACCTTAGCGTTGAGCAATTGTGATGTCGTTTTATTGTTTCGATTTTCAATTGATTCAATTGTCCACATACGCAGTATTGAACAGAATGTCATGTTTAGAGTAGTGGGACTCCGAAGTACATAATGAATTTATAAAGAATTTCCATTTTCGACGCTGATGCGGCAAATAAGCGACATCACTATGGCTATTGAAGTGTTAGCAAAGCAATCCCTGTACCAAATTGTCAACATGTGTTGTGTGTACAAACACCTGCTGTTCCATTGTGTCAGGGACAGTAGCGTGAGAGCCAGCACAAGGTCAGCTGTAAATCACATCAAAGCTGTGGCCCTTGGAAAGACCCTACTGTCAACACACACACACGTGCACACACATGCTCCCGTTTGAGGCCCCTATAGTGCTCCTCACACACTGAACAATCAGGTAAGACAGGCAAAGTTGTTTCAAAGTCCCAGAGGCCCTACTAAAAAGACAAAAGACCCTCAGGAAGTGACCGTCCAACTCACGTCATAGAGGACATGCGAATACACAACATATCTCTCTCATACTGTTTATCAACTGTTGATAGAAAAAGTGTACACACCCCGCTTCAGATGCCAGGGTTTTGTAGGGTAAAACAATGAGACCAAGATAAATCAAACGTTTTCCACCATTAATGTGACCTCATCCTTGGAACTATTACACTCCTCTGATTCTGTGGAAACCAGCCCAAAGCAAATACAGTGACCTTTTCCAAGGAAATAACCTTGAACTATTTTCATTTGTACAATTGTTGTCTTTTTTTACATTTATTTATATATTTTAATCATTTAATCACCGTTCTTCATCTTATTTTTACCACTTCGTGTTCATTTATATTTTATTATAATTTTTCTAGTGGATTTTACATCTGTGATATGTACTGTTTTATGTACATTTATTTTTGTTGTTGAATAAAACTTAAAGTAAAGAAACCTTCAGCAGATGTCTTGTGCTGCAAAATGCGACAATAACGACAGGTAAAGCTTACTTAAACTTCTAACCTTTGTTTGAGGTTGAGAGGCACCCAAGTGTGCTCACGCCCCTTACTCATTACTTTGAATCTATCTATCTATCTATCTATCTATCTATCTATCTATCTATCTATCTATCTATCTATCTATCTATCTATCTATCTATCTATCTATCTATCTATCTATCTATCTATCTATCTATCTATCTATCTATCTATCTATCTATCTATCTATCTATCTATCTATCTATCATCCTTGATGTTTGAATTTTTGGCGCCATCGTGTGTTTTATTTTACGACCTGCATGAATACTTTCTTCGATTATGTTTCTCTTTCAGACCACAGGGGACGCTGTCTAGATTCTACCTACCCAGTTTTCCTCGTCCTGAATGCTTGTTGACTCCGTCAGAGTTCAGAGTTCGCGCTTAGGTTGTGTTGATAATTTTCCGCCCACCTAAAAAACGCTTCTTGTTCTGGCGGTTCTGGTACAGGCAATGTGATGTCATTCCTGCGCTTGTTCTTGCGGCGGCAGTTGCCCATGGCCGCGTCACACTTGTCCCGCGTCGTCGCGAGGCTGTCGCGGCCTCCCGGCGGCGGGCTGCCGGGCTCCACGCGGCGGCAACTCACAGAGAAGGGGCCGTGGGGGAGGAACCGGGCACCGGAGCTACCATCGCAGCAGTACCAGCTTACAGACCTCGACAAGGCGGACGCTTTGGTAGCCAACTTTGACACTGTCAGCTGTCGTATATTATTTTGTAAAGGGCTGAAATTAATGTGTGTGTGTGTGTGTGTGTGTGTGTGTGTTTTCTTCTTCTGTTTTTCTGGCAGATGCTGAGGAAGTCTCACGAAACGGGTACTGTAACAAAGCCCACTGGTGGAGCACAGCTTTTGTTTCTAAAGCAATATAATGACACTTCTTTTTGTAAATACATATATTAAGAGTTGCGACACTGACAAGACGTTGTAAGCGGCGAATATGCTATTTCAATCTACTTCCTTGTTCGGAAAGGCCAATTTCAGCATTCTCAGGTTGACCCATAGGATTAAATGAGGGTATCAGACTACTCTTGAAACGTTAAGGCCATTCAGCTTGCAGGTGATCTTTCAGGATGTATCTAAAATGCTCCACAGTATGACCTTTACTGGTAAACTAACTGACCTTTGGAGTTGACATGTCCTACTGTTCCATATTTCATCACAACTTGTTGTTCTCTAACACGGAGCGGTGAAATTCGCACCACTTCTATGTTTTTTTGTTCTTTGTTTAGTGACTCTTCCATCCTCCTGTACGAGAATGGTTCGACCCATATTCACATGCCACCTCTCATTAGCTGTCAAGTTCATGATTTATTTTTACAAACACATCTCTACTACGATCCCAAAAGAGGACACTTAGTTGAATATTATTCTGTGGAGAAATATTTATTTGTAATTATTTCTTCACTTTATGTTGATTTTTTTTTTTTTTGGGGGGGGGACATTTATTAATAATTAATGTAATTATTAATATTTGTGAACATGTCTCTATTGTAACCCCAAAACAGGATGCTTTGTTTAATATTTTTCTGTGGACAAATATATACTGTATTCATAATTATATATTTTCGAACAGGTCTGACACTTTGATTAGTTTTTTATGAAAAATATTTAATAGTAATTATTTCTTTGACAACAGATTTCTTCTATGATCCAAAAGAGGACACTTTAAGTTGATTATTTTTTTTGTGGAGCAATTCAAATGAAGTTGAAAGGGTTTAAAGTTTATCAAATCCGACACTGATGGCATGTTTTTCGTCTTTCTTTAACCGTAAAATACTTTTCACTGGTTAAGGGGTACTTGGCTGAAAAGATATTTCACAAGGGGTACATCACTGAAAAAACACTCAGAACTACCATGTTGGTTCTGAGTGTGTTCATAGTCATGATTTTTTTTTTTTAAAGGTTTATTAATGTTCTTTCCTTTAATGTTGTGATTGTCACAATAATTAAGAACCAGCTGAGGTAAATATGTAAATCAAGTGTAATCTGTAATAAAATGGAGTGTATGTATCATTGTTTGTAAAATTCCTATCCTGTCACTTGTTAGCTATTTGCAGAAAATGGTGCCCGCGGGCACCCCGTTGGTGACTCCTGATTTAGATGATCAAATTGTTTTTTATCTGTCTCGCAGGTTTCCTCTCTTGGTTCCGAAATGGCCTGCTCGCGACTGGAATCGGCGTCATTGCCTATGTGCAGAGCGAAGTGGGACGAGAGGCGGCATACGGTAAGTCAGCGAGTGGATGTAGCTTTTTTGACTGGAATAAAATAGCAGTAACCAAAATGTACACTTTGGATATTGCAGGAATCATGCAATTATTGGCGCCATGTGTGTTTTCCCCACAGCCTTCTTCATCCTGGGTGGCGCCTGCGTGTCGTTTGGCGGCGCCTCCTACGTGAGCAGCCTCTTGGCCCTGCGCAGGCTCATGCTGCTGTCGGTGCCCGCCCTTCTGATCCAGGGGGCGGTGGTGGGCAGCGTGGCTCTCTTCTGGCTGTGCGCCGTGTCCCTCTACATCGGCCGCCTGGAGGTGGAGATCATCCACGAGGATGACGACGAGGGTGACGAGTGCCAGGAGTGCCGCGACAGGCGCGAGCACAGAGGCTACCGAGGCCCGCCCCACGACAGGAGACACCACGACGACGGCGAAGGCAAGGGGTCCGACAAATAGACCGCTTCCAACCTGTGAAGGTGTGTGCGTGGGTGTGTCCATCTACATGTATGTCTCATTATAAGTGAGCCAAAATGTGTGAGTTAAAAGGGCCAAAGCCAAATATGGACTTCAAATACAGTGCCCTTTTTCTCAGCCATTCTCGGGTCGGAACATTAGGTACATCTACACTATTTAATAAGATTCATCGCAGATCATATATTTTTCTGTAGCGGGGTGGAATACGAGCAGATCTTCGAAACGCTTCTGCGTGTGATGAACTACAGTTACTCGTTGAGCAATATAAAACATAGTGTTAAGTTCCACCTCTGGCGGTGTCAATCAAAATTGAGAATTTGAAAGTACGGTGGATATAAAAATAGAAAAAAAATTGGGCTAGGTAAATAATTTCAAAACTTTTTCCACCATTGTGCCCTATACTCGGCTCAATGAAAACAGAAGTATAGGAAAAGTTGTTTTTTGTATTTTATTGTTTTTACTATTTTACATTTTATTGAAATGTAATATCCACTCCAAATATTGGCCTTGAAAAAAACAAAGGTCTATTTGTACAGTAGTTGATTTATGTTATTGCACAGTTGATTTTGAAATAATGTCCTCTTTTTGAATCAAAGTATGGTCATCAAAACTTTGAAAATTTATTAATATAATATTTGTGAAAACGGCCATATCCCAGGTTTGTTAACTTGTCTAATGACATTATTTGAGAGTATTACATACCCCCACAAAAGAATGTGAAAATTGTTATACAGGTTATATCTCACCTTTATGGTGGAAAAAGTTTTGAAATCATTTGTCTTATGCTTCTTTTTATATCACAACCAGATGTGTGCTTTTTATATCCACTGTAGGTTGTACAGTCATAACTAATAGTGCAATTTTGTTTTCTTTTAGATGTGAGCTTGTGGCCGAGTGCATGTTTTAGGTTGAGCTTTTTTTTTTTTTAATATTTGTAAATGTGACTCAACAAGGGCTTACAGCAACTTTTTTTTACAGTGGTGTAAACATTTTATTTTTCAAACAACCTTAGCACTTTGTTCACCTTTTCTTGTATAGTCAGTTTATTTTGTCTTGCGCGCAACTCTCAAAATAACCTTGAATCACTGTTGGGGTACACAATATTACACGGTCTCAAGTTGGAGGTTGTATGTGTTTATTTGTATTTATCGTTTACTGGTTGGTGTACACTCTACTGTCAGTGTACATGCCATACAATGAAATAAAACAAATCTGCCAAACATTTGTTTTTGTTTTGTGTTTGTGGTGACTTACTAGAACCAGTGATAAGCAATCAGGAACATTATTACTAAATTCCAAAATGATATGTAATATGCCGCTCCTCTAAATTATTTCAAACGATCACTTTTACATTTGTAAGAAATGGCTGTGTCTGAGCACTGGCAAGCTATTTTTGAAACAAATTTGCAGGTTATGCAAGTGGTCCTCAGGGGCAACATGTTGGTGACCTCTAATATACAGATAATATTTTCTGTATATCACACAGTTGAATATTTGACACGAGAAGTGAGATTAGTCTTTTTATCCCACAGCCTCATGACGCGGAAATTTAAAAAGGCATCAACCCACGAGACACATTCCCTCCCCTTCCTCTATATACTGTTCAAATTTGAGAAGACACCATCACATCCAATGTCTGAGAAGCAGCAGGGATGTAGAAACTGTCCACATGCATGCTGGACATGTGTAATTTTTCTAATGAGGCCATCATCTGAAAGCATGCATAAATATATTAACTCCCCTCTGCTCCTACATGTGTGTGCGTGTGTGTGTGTGTGTGTGTGCGTGTGTGTGCGTGTTCGTCCGTATGACAAAACATTCTTTTGATGATGGAAAGTTAGGCCATTTTTTTTCCAGAAAAAAAAATATGTATATATATATATATATATAAAATAAAAAAGCTGTGTAAAAAACTTAAATAGGCTTAAATAGGCTTTTGAGTTTTGGGGGAAAAAAACATTGTAAGGCGTAAAAAATGGCCATGTATACCAAGAAGGTTTTTTTTTAAATGAAAACAATGAGTAGGTAGACTTGATCTTTTTCCTAAAAAAAAAAAAAAAAATGGACGATAACCCCCCCCCCCCCCCCCCTCCTCCCCCCAGAACCATATTGTAAAACATTTAGAAACAAACAATCAAGCAGGGTAAAACACAAAACAAACAACCATGTATAGTAAGGCATTATAGCTTGGGTTTTAAAGTCGTCTCAAGATTTCCTAAGAAGATTAAGGTTTAAAAGTATGGTCTTCAAAATCGGTCGGGTTTTAAAGTACTGTAGTGTTAGACTGTCACAGAAGTAGTTTTAAAAGTAGTTTAATATATTTTTAACAATGAGATCCTATAAGGTTGAAAGTAGGGTTTTGACCTTTTCGTCCTCATCATCTTGCTTATCATCTTTCTCCCCTTCTTCCTTTTTGTCCTCCGCCACCCCACCTTGGCTTCCTCATCATCCCCTTCGCTCTTATTTTCTTCCTCTTCCTCCTCCTCTTCTTCGGCGGCTGCATCTGACCGCACGGGTCTGTTTGGCATGCAGCGGGCTGACGAGGCCCGGCGCGTCTAAAGGGCAGGGCGCCTACAGGCGAGAGACGCGCGCTCACTGACAAACACGGTCCATCTCCGACCTCCAGCGTGCCGGACTGCACGGGAAAAAAAAAAGAAGCCGAAGTTCAAGCTGGAAATGACGCGGCCTCGCATACGTTGTCTGGAGAAAAGATTTCTCATGTGCTCGCAGGTGCGAAATGCCAGCACTATGGATCACAGGCTTACATTAGGAGCTGACCAGCTGGAACAGCTGTTTTCTTCTTACCTGCATCCTATTTTCACTCACCGCTTTGCGATATAGATGGATGAATGTGAGCTATTATATGAGAAGGTGCTTTGTTTGTTTTAATTATGACATAAAAATACAGCTCCCTATGAACCATGGCTAGATTCATTGTGTTGATGTTTGCAAGTCCAAATTTAAAATTTTGCACTTCCCTGGTGGAGACAAGTCAGCGTTTGTTCCTTTTAAAGCTCCTGTAAAGACAATTGGGTCCCGCTCACCTTGTTTGTATTGGGTCTTGATTGTTGTATGGGAGACTGTGACAGTGGACAGTTAGCTGTGATAGCTAGTTAGCGGTAGGAGTTAGCATACAGGCTGTAGTGCTGCTGGCTGCTAGTATTTAGTATCCCTAAGTGTCTAAAAACTACAACCAATCACCACCAAAATTCATATGCGCCCACAATGTCCACTTCAAAGTGTAAAAATATAAAAATCGACACAATGCAGTGTTCCTCGTCACAGCGCGTTTCATCTCAGTGTTTTGTGTTTTTTTGTTTTCATAAAAAAAGCGGAACTGCGGAAAGACGCGTTGTGCAGGTTTCCCTGCATGCCAAACGGAGATGAGCTGACTGTCCTGTGCGGCATGCACAGGACACGGGCACACTTACAAGACACGTTATTGTCTGCCGCTGTGAGGGCGGCAGGAGGCAAATCCTGGGATCATTGGTCGATGCATATTTTGCTTTTAAATGTACTTTTATTTTTTTAAATATAACTGTAGTTCTTGTAGGTCAGGCCACACCCTCAGAAGGCAGCCATATCTCTACTCTGGATACTATGGAGAAGCGCTATGACCCCAGGGAAGAGGCTTTGTTTTTGTCATATGAAGTGTAATTGCAATAAATAAAGAATTAAAAAAAAAAAAAAATTCAGGCACTTTGATGCACTTGGTTAATTTTTTTCTGTTTTAGACTAAGCTATAACACGTGTAAAAAAAATAACAGCTGTTGAAAGTTGATTTATATTGCTTTTTTCTTTTGTTCATGTTAAAAAGGATACAGTTTATGTATGCTTATACATTTTTATGGCTAATATATTAATTTATTTATTGTCGGCACGTCGAGTAAGGAGGGCACGAAAACCCTTCTCTTTTCTGGGGGGGCTTGGCAGAATACAATTGAGAAGCCCTGCCTTTTCCCAAGAATTACAAGCACGGATAACAATCCCACTTTCCCACATTTTTAGAAGCTTTGCTTCGGCGGTCCGTTGGCAAAACGGCAACTGTGTGTTATCTTTATGAATTCTTATATTGGCCCTCACTATAGCGCAAGTGGCCATAATGTTTCCTTGTGTTCCTTTAAGCAGTGCAAATGCTGTCTATTCTTGTAGTAAAACAGCAAAAGAGAGAAGATGAAGGCAAAAGGAGGGAGTGTGTATGCACTCCCTGGTGTACCCGCCATACATCCGCTTTAGCACGTACAATGGCATTTTCTCCCCAACAACTGCTCTTGTTTAGTATGCGCTTCCTTTGGTCTTGAGGAGGAATGATCCTCACTCTAATGAACTTGGGCCTGCCACTTGAATGTAAAACAGGATTTAACCCGTCTTCAATGTCAGAGCCCCTCCCTGGGGCTGCTTCAGACATCTCACGCACACACACATACACACACACACACACCGGCGAGAAACGGCGAGGCACGCCTGCATATGATCTCTCCGAAAACACACACACATAGTGTTTTTGTCTTCATTTTCAATCCCATTTAGTCTTTGTTGAATCCATCAAGTCCCACCGCGTGGCTCTGTGTCAAGGTTGAATACTTTTTTTTTTTTTTTTTCCTTTTACAGAAATATAGCACAGTGTGATATTTCACGGCTTGAGAAATGCTAGGTGACAAGTCATTTCTAATATTGCTCCGATAGAAGCCGCTTTTCATATTTTGTCCCAAGGGATTTTTACTATTCAGGTGCTTTATTTGAATTTGTATGAATGTCATAAAACATACACAGTTGATGAGCTCAACTATTTTGTATAGTTTTTGTTTCTTCTACGGAGGGAAATGTCACTCATGGTTATGGGAAAAATAACAAGGACAGTGGCAAATCTAGGACCAAATAAGTACAAGTTTATCAAAATAAATAAACACTTTAGTACAAGTTACAGCTAGTTACTTTTGTCATCATTTGACATTTACAAAACCTAACATCCAATGCATTTATGTGCATTTTATTTTACATTTTCTAATTGTCCAAACGTTTTTTTTTTTTTGTTGTAAATAATCAAATGTATCTGGTTTTAAAATGAAAAAAGTTGGTGTAAACTATTTTGTTGTATTTTAAATGTGACACCATATTTAGATCAGCAGACAAAACACATTAGTTCAATTTTTTTACCTTATTCAAACTATTTCACTATTTATAAAACTATTTAGTTATTTTTAATGTAGGGAACGAATAAAAGTTTTACAATTTAAATTTTATAAGGGCACATTTTATTGATTTGATTTCAACATATGTACATACTGTATTAGTATACCTATATAGTTATATACAAATATATATACACATACATGTGTATATATTTGTCTGTATGCATATACAGTATATATATATATATATATATATATATATATATATATATATATATATATATATATATATATATATATATATATATATATATATATATATGTGTGTGTGTGTGTGTACATATATATGGATGTATGCATAAACACACACACACACACACACACACACACACACACACACACACACACAGAGCTCTCAGATTTGTTTGTTTTTTTTTGACAAAAAAAATGTAAAAACTGTGTCAATCAATTTTTAAATATTAGACTTTTGCACAGAAAATCAAAACAAAACACAAAAAAAACATAAAAATAATATGATAACAGAAAAGAGAGTCTGAACTCCTCTACTGACTGGAATATTTTATTGTTATTGTCATCTGTATCACTGCTTCTTTTCTTTTTCTTTTGTTTTTCTCTTTACATTGTTCATTTTGTTCAATAAGCGGCTGGAGTATTCACAAGGATGCGAGGATAACGTTAGATTCACAGTGATAGGCAAAGGGGTTAGCTATTTAATTCAATTTAAAATTAGGCGCGCGCACACACACACACACACACACACACAAACAACACACTCATACACACTCCCAGAATGTGTGCTCACTCGTGACAAGTGCAGTATGTCAGACATTGCTTACGTCTTCTGAATTTCTATCTTTCACACACAGCACAATCGAGATGTGAAAAATTAAATCAATTAAAAAAAAAAAACAGACAGAGCAGATAAAATGAACATCGGCGTGACGTCCCAATTTTTTTGCAAGCTCTCAAAGTGCTAAAGAATTCAAATAGGTTTTCTTTTTTTATACTAGTATTCAAACTAGGTGAGGATTGAAATAATTTATATCTCATCACATTTTTCACAGTTTCATATCTGTTCAGGGTACCCTTTTTGCGTAAAAACCATCAGTGAAATGACTTGGAGTTCCCCACTTTTTTTTTTTTTTTTCCCCCTCTTCTACTGGAGTGAAAGCCCAGGACATGTAAAAGTGACGGATGGGGCATTATTCCCCAGTCGACTGACACCGAAAGTGTCTCCTGACCCGACTGTGACTTTAATGGCTGTCATTTTATGACCCGTTTTTATGCGCCGTTACTTCATCAATGACTATTTATTCCCTCGGCTGCGCAGCGAGGCGGCGACGAGGTTGCGTCCGCTCTCGCGTTGTTTTCTGTTTTAACAGGACCACCTTAAGCTCCGTCAAGTGCTTCCAGTTAGAATTTTCAGTTAAGTGCTAATAAAAGACAAAAAGAAAAACAGAAAAAAAAACAATTCTGATGATATTGTGCAACCGGTCACATCACTCTTAATCAAAAAAGAACCCTATGGTGGGATTGACCAAAAACCTGGGTAAATTACACCCGATTTCTGGGCTATTTTTGTACAAAACAATCAATTAGTTCTGAGCCGTGGTCGGGTTATTTGCGACCCAACTATAGGTTCAAAATAATCCAGTTTCAGTCAGCAGGATTGACCGCTATTTGAATCAACTATTTGAGTTTGTTGTTGCACAGTGCAAAACAAAAACCCCAAATTGGGTCCAAGTCCCATTTTGACGCAAATTCTCTCAAACTCTAAACGATCCTTTCACTGCTTCCCTCTACAAACATTTGGGTCAAAAATAAGCACATTTGACCACTACTTGGGTCAAACTGACCCAACCACATGGCTTTGTTGATTCATATTCCAAAAGAGGCTGAAAACAGTTGGGTCCAAATTAACCCAGATATGGGACGAAGGAAGGAACTTTGACCCATTTTTTATTTTTATTTTTTGGACTGGAGGAATCACGAAAAGCAAAACTGGAACCAACCTTTTTTTAGGGGATTTCCCTCAAAGCAATTTTTTTATTGCCTCCCTCCAAAACAAAAATAATCCAATATAACTATACGACTTGGGCCAAGTTAACCCAGTTTTTTTGGTTTGTTGCAGTATATAGCAACGAACCAAAATAGATTGGTCAGAATCACCTTTTGATTAAAAAGAAATATATATTTTTTCATTGGCTCCCACTAAAACAGCTCAATCAAAAATGAACCAAACTGACTACTACTTGTATTAATCTGAGCGACTCTTTTGAAAAGTTGAGTAAAAGTCCCTTGTTGATTAATGATTGGGTTATTTTCCACCAACGCTTTTAAGGGATTTCCTACTACATAATCATTTTATTGCTTCCCTCTGAAAAGGGCGGGTCAAAAGTCAACTTTTCAGAATTGTTATTTTTGCACTGGAATGAAGCCAAATAGTTGGGTCATTTTTGGAGTAAAACTTGGGTCATTTTGACACTTTTTTTGAGGACTTTCCTCAAAACGATCTTTTCATTGCCTTTGACGAAAACAACTGGGTCAAAAAATAAACAAATTCGACTGCTACTTGGCTCGGTCTGACCCAAATGTTTTGGGTTTGTTGTCTTTTGACACACAATTGGATTATTTGTGATCCAACAGTTTTTAGAGGATTTCCCTCTAAATCCTTTTACAGTATTGCCTTCCTCTAAAGCAGTTGGGTCAAAAATAACATAATTTGACCAATATTTGTATGTAATTTGGACTAAAAAGTCCCTTTTTGATCCTAATTGGGTTTTTTTTTGACCCAACTGTTTTTAGAGTGTATTATGTGGAATCAACACAAATGAAAATATGGCTTTCATACATATACAGTAGAATACACTATTATTAATGCTCAAGAACACAAAAAAAAATCTTTCAATTGCATTTCCTCCCTTTTACAGTATATGATGGAATGTTTGGGCATATTATTAATAGTATTATTAATTATATTTTAGTCCCCAACAATGTGCTTTTCATTTTTTTGAAATGATTTTGAATTTCAATACAAAAATTACCTCCATTATTTTTGAAGGATTCAAAGTGTCACAAAAAAAGAGAATTATTTAATACTGCAATAATAAAATCCCACTCCTGCAAGTGTCCATCGTCATTTTTTTTTTTTTTTTCCTACTGGCGAGAGGGTTAATCGGGTTAATTGGAGTGACGGTTGAGGGTTGTTGCTATGTGAGCTGAGGGTCATCATGGTTGTTGTCTCTATATACAATATGGCTTCTCTGAGTGGAAGAAACACAGAAGTGGTCCGGTGAAAGACAGTTCATTATTTAGTCGTTAAAGTCTCCAAGGAGCTCCAATCAGAAGTCCTCTTTTTCGTTTTTTTTTTCCTCCCTCATTCCCGGAAGCCGCTGTCAAATTGGCGAAATCAACGTTCCCCCAGCGGCGACCTGTCACACTTTTAACATCGCAGTTCAAGTCTAATTAGCGACGTCCTCTCGTCGCCGCCCTTTCCGTCATCTCAGTCCTCCTCGGAGCCGGCGGCCCCCCGCAGTCCGTTCATACAGAAGGGCAGCCCGGAGGAGAAGGGGCTGTCCGAGGGCGAGAAGCCGCTGAAGGGCGGCAGGCCGGCCAGTCGCTGCAGGTGGGGGAAGAAGGCCGGCGGGGGCGCCTTGTGGTGGTCCGAGCGCAGCTGCAGGCCGTCCCCGTGTCCGACGGCGTGGTGGTGCGAGGGGGGCAGCTCGGGGGGAGCGTAGCGAATGGTGCTGGGGGCGTACAGGCTCTGGGGGCCCTGGGGGCCCAGGGCCAGAGGGTGGAAGAGGACCCGCCCCGCCGCGCCGCCCGCGGCCAGTCTCTGGAGGAGCTCCAAGTCGGGCCCGCCGCCCGGTCCGCCGCCCCGAGCGACCGCCCCCGGCGCCGCCCGCTCCTCGCGGGGAAGCGGCGACGACACGGGCATGACGGGGGACAAGGCCGGGGAGGGAGGGGTGAAGAGGCCCTTTGGGGGGGCTTCGCTGCTGGAGGAGGAGTCGGGTATGGGGGTGTCGGGGCTGTCGCCGTTGAGGCTGCTCGAAGGGGTGTGCGCGTGAGAGGGCTGCGGCTGGCTGCTGTGCGAGCCCCAGCGCCCCCCGGTGGCCAGGGCCTCGTGCTCAGTCTTGATGCTGGGGGACGGGGCTACCACGTTCTTCAGCTGCTGGATCACGGCTCGCCCGTTGTGCACCCGCCCTCCTCTCTCTCCCCTCGACGGGGCTTCGGCCCCCCTGCTCGGCTTCCTTCCGCCGTCTTCTTGTTTCAGTTTGTCGCCGTCTCCCCCTTGCTCCCACTCGGGCTCCTCGTCATCCTCCTCGTCGTCCTCCTCCTCCTCGCCCTCGCTCTCGCTCGCCAGGTCCGATGAGGCCGACACGCTCTCCTCGGCGTGCCGCAGCTCGTCCAGACGGCGGCGGCTCTCAGGGGGGGCGCCCTCGGGCTCGGACCTCAGCGGGCGTTTCCTTCTGTTCTCGGATTGGGTGCCGGCAGCGGTGAACTTCTCTCGGGCTTTCGTGTCGGGGTCGCTCTTACCCGCTGAGCTCTTAGCTGGCTGGGAGCCTGAGCAGGAAAGAGAGTAATGGAACATTTGGTATCTTTCATTTGCCGCTAAACCCCGCCTCCATCGTGGGTTCCGAGTCCGCGATCCTTTTCGTGGAATATTTTGGGGTATGGGTCATTTGCTAAGTATTTCAGGGAAACTCTCATAAAAATGGCATGCAGCTCCATTTTCAACCGCTTGATTGTGGCACAGTTTTAGCTTGTGACACTGTGTATATATGTGTATATATATATATATATATATATATATATATATATATATATATATATATATATATATATATATATATATATATATAAATTTATTTATATAAAATATATACATTTTGATTGTAAACAAATATGACAATTTTACTTTCTAAAGTGAAAGGGGTTGGCTCTCCTTCATGCTATGTGTCAATGATTCCTTAGTACCATCATTACACATTTCATACCACACTGAAAGCAGGTGCATGTCAGTTAATGGAGTAAACAAGGAGTCATCTATTAGTAGATAATAAATAAGCGTTGACAATTTAAAATTAAAGAATCATCAATCTTGCAACAGATTGCTTTTGTTTTGGTTTAGAATTTCGAGATGTGTTCGAGCTGCTGCTCATTGCAGGGGCCGACCTATTCTAGATTAAAATAAGGCTATGGACCAGCCCAAATTCCTTACGTTTTTCAAAAACCAAGAAAAATATATGAACATATAATAGATATGTTCAAGTGACATTTTGAGGAAATAGAAACACTGAGAGCACCCAATAGAAGAAAAAGCTTAGATTTGCTTTTAAAAAAGTCTACAATACAAGCAAATTCAGGTCTAAAGTCAGGTGAAAAAAAGTGCAAAAAATGCGAGTGGTTACACTTCTGATTTCGCATCAAGATTCAGCCCTGAATCCAGGCCCGTTCGCAAGGTATCATAAGACGTTGCAGCGTCCTACCTCGGGCCTGCGGGGAGCTGTTTGTGGGAGGGGAGCTCACTCGAAGTCGCTCGGCTCTGATGCTCTCAGGCAGCTGCAGCAGATCCAGAGGTGTGTCGGGAAGCTCCGTTCGACTGATCGGGAAAAGAAAAATCAAAATGAATAAAAGCCATTAAAAAAAAGAGGAAGAGAGGAGAGGCATGCACAAATGATCCAAGAAGCATTGCTAGCTTTAAAAGCCAATTTAAGGAAATAATAACTCTCGTCGCCGCCTCTAAGTAGGATGCCTTTGTCACCTCAACATCACAGACTAAAACACACACACACACACTTACACGTGCAAACAGACCAAGAGGACCACACACACACGCAGAGCCCACCTATAAACAGCCAGCCAAAATGGAGGAGGATGTTGGAGAAGTTAATGAGTTCTTGTAATTACAGCGCTAATTAACTAAAACACTATTCAAGCCCCAAAATTCTGACATCCGTTGCTTGTAATTATACGGCTCCAGCCCAATTAGCATCGACATTCAGCCTACTCTTGTTTTTGTCTGACTGCTCGGACGCCTGAACACATATTATGCACTTAAAGTGTGTGTGTGTATGTGTGTGTGTGTTTACTGCCAAATGTGTGTGGAACAGGGAAATAAAATCAGGGGAGGGTTGTTTATTATTGAGCTTGTTCAATGGTCTAACATTTGTGCAATAAGTGTCAGTTTTTTTTCTAAAAGTCTGATATTGAAAATTGTGTAAATGATTTCAAAATGACTCCCTAATAGCAAAACTGATCATCGACACAGTTATGCTCAGTATAATTCAATTGAGACCTCATATCACAATAAATCATAAAACAAAGTTCAAGACTATTCAAAAATAAATTAAATACACACGAATTAAAAAAATGGCTACAATATTAATATTCAAGTACTGTAAGACATGATTCCTGCCATAAATTAAATTATGCGGGACATCTTACATGTCTGCACTAGTATCTCAATGTATCATCCTGCTCATCATGTGAGGAAAATTATTAAAATAAAAATATTCCTTTGAAAATCTATATATATATATATTTTCAAAAATGAACATTTTCAAAAGAAAACAAGGTGTTGGTTCACATAATATACATAGAGGAATTCAGCTTTAAAATGGAAACAGTTAAACACTAACATAGTAATAATAGAATATAAGCTACATAGTAATTGATTTGATTGATCTTGATAGACCTCACGAGACCTAAATAATTATATATATATATATATATATATATATATATATATATATATATATATATATATATATATATATATATATAAACCATAAAAATGAGTAATACTATCAAATCTTAAGGCAGCTCTTTGTATTATGGGCGCAGTTGAGCACAGTTTCACGATTGAATATCTGTCAGTGCCTAACTCATCACCCCTAATAGGCGGCGATGATGCATTTTCTTTCATGTCACAAACATTTTGCAGGTATCGTCATCAGCTGTTGGAGTCAGTCAAAGCTCATTTCATCATCTTTCGCCTTCAAAGCTGCTGTGAACACAGCGTGGTGCCCGGCTTGGTTCCAGAAACTGACCTGAGGACGCAATTGACCCAGATGACGTTGCGCTCGTGGGGAGCTTTGTGGTTTATGGACACGGTGGCGGTGGACTGAATCCACAGGTAGCCGCCTCGCTTCTGGAGCCAGCGGTAGTAGCCCGTCACCACCTGGCCTTTCCTCAACACTGCCACGAGAAGAAAAGGCTTCATTATTTGTACCGTGTCGAGTCAGTCAGACCTCAGTCTGTGATTTTAAATTGCTAAAAAGAAGCGTCAGCCAAGGTTTTCACGGGGAAAAAAAAAAGCCCAAACGAGAAGTTGCTTTGCATCTGCAACTACTACACTGGACATGAAAAGTCTACACACCCTTGTTTTTGTGACATAAAAACAGAGCAAGATAATTCATTTTCAAAACTTTTCCACAGAAGTGTGACTGAGAACTTTAAAATCTGTACAAGCGAGGAAACAAAATACTGTACAACGAGAATGCATTTGCAAAAGTATACACACCCTCTTTTGAATCAACCAATCACTTTCAAGCTCATCCTAGAAGGGAGTCGCAATAATTTTTCTGAATAAGCTTAAAGAAAAATAATTTTCGAATAGACATTTCTTTACATTAGGAACTCTTGATAACCGCTTCAACAATGCTCTCAGTTCAATCTGAAGAAAAACTGCCACAAAGCAAGAGCTGCAAATATGCTTTGGGAATTATGGCAATAAGTACTGTCAAAATTTGTCCTGGACACACTTGAAATCCCCCAAAATGTGCAAAATGTGTTGGAGGAAATTATGGGAGGCTCTCAAGAGCAGTGCCAGCACAAAACCTTTAGGCTTCAGTTAGAAAACACAAAAAGTCAGTAAAAGCCTCAGAGAACATCTAAATTTTATTTGGGGTTTAGCTTGAAGCACTTCAAATGATGACACTTGTGTGCGATGACTCCCGAAACACATCCACATTTTCCCAGCTATAAGAGGGTATGCACACTTGTACAAACATTTCAGTCGTTTTCTTCCCTCTTGAAAGATTGTCCCACCCCTCCCCACCCCCCCAAAAAAATATTTTTACAGATTATAGCTCATATTAGAGCTGGAAAAAAGCTTATAAATTATTTACCTTGGTCTCATGTTTTTATATTACAAAAACCTGGCCTTTCAACAGGGTTGTGTGCACTATTTATATCCACTGCATTTATAAATATCTGTGCATTCAAGCAATCAAAATCTCTTGACTAATTAACTGCAGAATTTTCCATAATTAATCACTATTAATCGCATGTTTCAACAAATACTCTCTGCAAAGCTTGTAACAGATAAGTGAAATCTTAGTAAAGTCCCATAGCCACAATTACTTTAGGTGCTGAAGTACTTTAGTGATTATTTTAGGTATTAAACTATTAAAGAAATTATTACTGGTACTAGAGTAGCTTTTTTTTTCCCTCTAAGCCAAATGCTTAAAAATGTTTAGCAAAAAAAAGAAAAAAAATGTAATAAGTAAGGATTTAATATTTAGACTCTTACAAAAATGTAAAAATATGCTTGGGATTTAATGAGTTAACGTGAACCTAAACACAACATTCTCAGACCGCAGCATGTATTTGTTTTGAGAAACCTGCCACATATTAATCAGGTCATATCATTCAATTTTGGCAAAAAACATTGCTGATTGATTGAATTTACAGTTGTCAACAACAAATAGGTCTGAGGAATTACTCTGAAACACACACATGCACGCTCCACACAAGAAATCCCATGATTCACACCCAGAACCTCTTTAACTGCAAGGCAGACGTGCTAACCACTAGCGCACAGCAAGCTCAAATATGACTCTGTTAAGAGAGGAAATGATGACAGTTCACGTAAATGGCAGCAGAGGGCGCCAATGACACCGCAACCGAAAAGATTCAACAGGCTCTCCTTGAAAAGTGTAAGGACACTCACAGTCTTCATGGCTCTGCCGCAGGTTCTCCAGATCCTCCACATAGATGAAGTGGTAACAGGTTCGTCCCACCACCTCTGCGGGCGTCAGGTCCATATAGTCGGATATCCTGCAGGTACACAAATTGATCACGCTGATGTCCGCACTTAGCCAACGACAGACCGTGGCTTCACCTGTTCTCGCAGTAGGTGACCTGCAGGTCCATGTTGACCCTGAAGACAAACATGTGGCTCTCCATGCGGACCTCATTGAGCGTGGAGGGGGGCAGCGTGTGAGCCAGGGCCACCATGCCCATGGCCCGGGGCATGGAACGCGACGAGCCGGGGACAATCGTGGGCCGGTAGCGGATTCTACCGGTCACGTGGATCACCTGTTAAAAAAAAACAAAGTGCGCGCACGCAAACATAACAAGACAATTAACACATGGTAATGGAATTGGATCCAAACTAGTGAATAGAATCCCATTTGAGCGCAAGAATGCAGCAGCTCTGGCTTTGCGGCGCAATAAAAGGCAGCGTGCAGCTATTCAGTGTGAAATAAGGTCAAAGCAATAAAACACGCTGAAAACGACCATCTTGACACTCCTGTGAAACACTAGCGGAGCAAAACAAAGTGACAAGGCGCTGCTTGTTATTCCTTCATGCAAAAAACAAGGACACGGAGGACATGGCATTAGGTACATCTGCAATATGTAATGATCCCCCCCCCCCCAAAAAAAAAAAAAGCTTAGTTTTGACTTTGAATGTTCTTTCTGTGTTTGCGTGAGTTTTCTCATAAATGTTCCAGCTCCATGAAGTCTCTAAATTGAGCATACTGCAAAGAGTATTTTAATTCAAGGTGGACACATATTCAGACTGTTATAGCGCTGTCAAATCACAACAGAATTGTTTAAAATTTGTGTTTGCTTATTTAGAATCTTATGACATATGTAGATGATATCGCAATTACAGTATGTTTTAATTCTAGTCTTGTTTGGGAGTAGTAAGCGACTTTGTATTTTGGTATCTTGATTTAAGGTCTGTGGGTCCCCTCTAAGAGTTGTTAGTTTGATTTATTGCCCACCCCTATTACAAGGACCACATTAGACTAAGTTTTGAGCTTTGATATGGTGGCTTGTCATATTTTTCCTGTGAACAATCAAGCCTAATTTTGGCTTCAGTCATTCCTTTTGAATTTTGTGCATTTGTGTGTGCCTTTTCCTTTACCCAGTAGCTTTTTATTATTTTTTTTTTCCTTTTCACTCTGTAACAAGTTGTTCCTTGTTCCTGAAGGTTTTCACTTTACATATTGATGGATGGATTTTATTTCATGAAACCCTGACTGAGTTGTTGTCTCCCTAGCCGACCCACAAGTAACATTTCTGGCTCTGCCAATGCACCAAAAGATCGGTTGGCCTGATAAAGAAATACTTCAACTGAGTACTTGCACTTTTTGTCTTTGTAAAATAAATAAAAATAATGAGTGACCTTGTAACCGGAGGATTTCACATGCAGCCCTCTCTTGGTGAGCGTGGACTTCATGCGAATGAAGAAGCCGCGATCGGGAGGTTCATCAGTGGGAGAGTGAGGACTGGATGGTGCTGCTGAGGATTACAAAGCGCCATATTAACGATGGCCGTTCATCGCCGTGGCTCCCGCCTGCGCCGACCGTACCGCTGGGCTCGGGCGTGCCGGCCAGGGAGGAAGCGGAAGCCGAACTGGAGGGCGCGCTCTCGGGGCCCACTTGGCAGCCGGCCTCCGCCCGCAGGTGAGGCCTGATCCCCAGACGCTCCGCCATCTCCACGTGGTCCGCCGGGTGGATGTAGTCAAACACGCTGCTGCCCGTTAGCTCCACCTGAGGGCGGACACACACTTGTGTTCACAAAAAAAAAAAAAAGAAACCAAAAATAAACCACACACTGGACACACACCCGCCAAGAAAAATCAATATGTGTTATGACAGGAAAATGAAAACCTTGCTGTAGGTTACAACTCAACAAGGAGTGTGGCGCTTCTAAGACATCCCCCACGTTCGCGCACACACACACACACACACGCACACACACACAATCCAAGTCTCAGAGGAGCATGCGACGACAGTATTACTCAAATAAGCAGGCAAGATAAAAATCAATTGTATGTGCTGATTAAAAACGGTTGAACTCTAAGTATCTCCGGAGGTCGCATGACTATTCTTCTTCTTCCTCGCCCGCGTCCCACCCCGCTCCTTCATTTAGTCGCTGCCGGCAGTCCATCCCGGCAGGCATAAAGAGCTCATAGCACCCGGCGTGATCCCATCATCACAATACATCATAGTCAAATCTCCAATCATTTAAAGGCAATAATGGCGCCGCTCTTGCATGGCATCCATAAAAGCGGCACAATCGGAGCAGGTGCGGCTCGGCCCCGTGTATGTGTATGTGTGTGTGTGTGTGTGTGTGTGTGAGATGTACACGCCGTTTCCATTACATTTGTGAAGGCGTGCGTGTGTGCGTGTGCCAATAGCATTCCATCTGATAACGCTGTGGCTGCAGCAGACTCACACCCTTGTCTGTAGGACACAGCCATTTATTACCGGATTAGAGCCATTTACTGCGGGCTTTATGGGAGCTTCAGCGGGCCCTCAAGGACAGGCGGGGAAAAGCAGCCACGGCAAGCAGTGGTGGCTTAGGTGATGGGAGTCTCCGGCAAGCTGGTGGATGCCCGTTTTCCCCCTCAATCCACTGGCATTTATGTCTCGGATTGAATATCCTCTAACAAGTTGGTATTAAAGAGAAACAAGGAACTGGCAAGACCCATCACTAGGATGAGATGTTTAATCATATTACCCCTGGGATGTGATTTTAAGGTTTGTTTCTTACTTAATGTATTAAATGGCTTAGCGCCTTTTGAGCGTGCTAAGTAATCAATAGCTTATGTTCCCTTCAAAATCTGATGCTTGACAACGTCTTTTGTTTTTTCATGGATAGTTGCTTTGAAAAAGTAACATTTATATTACTGATTACTTACTTACATTACTTATTATTGATTATTCATTAATAAATTATTCATTACACCCAAATTCATATATTCCATCCATCCATCCATCCATCCATCTAAACACCGTGACAAGATTAAAAGTCATCATAGCAAGACTTATTCTTCATCGCAAAATCAAAAATTCATATGAAAGGATTGTCATTGTGACGAGTTTAAAAATCATGAGATTTGTAGTTATGATGAGATTAAAAACTCGCTTGACGAAATTAAAAATCATCCCGATGAGATTAAGTATTCATGACAAAATCTGACAGTCACAAGATTTAATGTCCTCATTATGGGATTTAAAACCATTAAAATGAAATTAAAAATCACTATTACAAGATTTCAATCAAAATCAAATCAAATCAATCAATCAAATTTATTTTGTATAGCCCTAAATCACCAAAGTCTCAAAGGGCTTCACAGATGAAAAGAGGTCATGTGAAAGTCAATTTAACGATACTTAATCGTCATTATGAAGTCAAAAATTTGGATGAAATTATTCAATCATAGTTTAAAAAAAATCATGAGATTTAAAGTTATCATGATGAGATTAGCTATTCGCTTGATGAGATTAAAAATCGTCTTGATGAGATTAAGTATTAATGACAAGATCTGAAGTAGTCATAAAATTTTGATGTCATCATGATGAGATTTAAAGTCATGATGAGATTAAAAATCATGACGACATTAAGAATTATGGTGATGAAATATAAGGTCAATATGGCTAAACTGAAAGCCCTCATGGTAAGATTACAAGTCATCAGGACGAGACTAAAAACACTCATGACGAGATTTAACCTCTTAAAATACGACTTCCCTGGCAACATTGGTACCTGTCATGACTATATATTTTTAATTTTAGCATTAAAATGAATATTTTGTCAATAATTTATGTAAACATGTATTTTGTATACACTAAACAACAGTTTGGTCATGTGACATTTATAAACTGAGCTGTGATTGGTCACTACCTGAGCTCTGAGCGCGTGATGTCAAAATATGTTTAACATATTTTGTGAGAAATAATGAGGATGCAATGAAATACAGACATTTTTTTTTACTGTTGAAATTGCTAAAGAAGTATCCATTTAAATTGTAAATTGCAAAGCCAAACAACTAAAACAGAGCATGAACTGCGTGGGGTCACGTCTGCTTGTTTTGTTGTTGTGATAATACATGCAGAGCTCTACCAGTCCTCAGCCAAGGGTCCACAAGTACTGTACTTGACTTGTCCCCCTGGGGGAGGTCCTCAAGGACCCTTTGACAGCAATACTAAACACATAGGCTGGAGGCAATGCATCGAATTGTGACAATACACCATCAACACTCTGACATTGTCGTCATAATATATTCAATTCTTTAGAGGGCGGCATAGTGAGTAGTGTTTATCATGCCTGCTTCACAATCCCAAAGTTCTAGGTTTGGGTCTCTACTGTACATCACATTATCTTCTTGAAATGGTATACAGATGATTGTGTTTTTGCTTTCCAACTACAAAAAAAAAAAAAAAAGTGTTGCACCATAAAACACGCTTTCATCACAATATCAATAGTAATAGCTGAAGCAGAGTGAAATGTGAAATAACACGTTAGACTAGTGGAGAAATAAAAGGTCAGTTTTGTCCCTTAAGCATTATTTGTGCACACGGGACCTCGTCACCTTTAGCTAAAACATAATCATAATAATGAAACTACAGTAAAAATAGTAATTCAACATGCTGCTCAGCAATACCATGGCAAAAGCTTGAGTTATTAGGCAGTTCATTTGTACGCCGCTACAAAGTACAACCGAGAGTAGAAACCTAGAAAAACACATCATTGCTCAGTGTTAAAATGGCGGCCAGAGAGGAAATCCACAGAGGAAGGATAACTGCTAGCATTTTAATGCTAATCCCTATTGCTAAATGTTTGGCAAAGGCAAATTTTGTTGGTGTCTAATAATGTATCAAAGATAATAAACAATGAATATTTATATCCACGCCAACACACGTTTGACCCTAGCAACCCTTTAAAAGAATGTGTTTTTTTTTTTTTTTGGGGGGGGGGGGGGGGGGTCCATTACTTGACTATTCAATTAGTTAATCAATAGGGTAATCAATTTGAAAAAGATTCGACAGAGAGAGCCCGAATTGACTGACTCGACATTACATTACAGTCAACTACAAAAAGAAAAAAAGAAAAATCAACGCGTAGTGATTTGGAGGGAGAACTCACATAGCAACTTGTATTGAATATAATCAATTTTATTTTGATAGAAAAGCATCACTGCAAAGAGAAATGACCTCATCAGACTTCATTCAAATGTAAACCCACACCGAAATTAGGGAAAAGGCAATATGGATTTCCTGTAAATGCACACATCCTCTGCCGAGTATTAAAAAGTCTATTTCCACAGGATGAATAATACACAGAATTAATTCTCTTCATTAGGCAGCAAAAAGAGAGCTCACAAGTTGAATTTGTCTTCTTTTTGATTCCGAGCTGACTTATTCATTTTGTTTAAACATTTAAAGTTTTCATCAAGAGGCTCGGCATGGACATGCTTTGGTGGGATGAACCTGAATCTGACACATATTCCTGCAGGGGAAATGATTTTTTATTTTTAATAGAATGACAATAAGTCCACCTCCGCTCCAGTGAAAGATACAAAATCCCATCGCTTCTTGGAAGTATTGGAGACAACATCGAGATACGAACAGGACCTTATGGGCTTTATGGTGTAGTGTGTGTGTGTGTGTGTGGGGGGGGGGGGGGGGGGGGGGGTGGCTTTGGACCTATGCGAATACTATCACTCCATCACCGGCAGGAGGGAGGGATTGAAGACTAAGATCAGACACAGAGGAGGAGATGAGAGACAGAGGCAGCCATTGAGGGGATGAGTCAGGCTCAGACATAAAAAACAGGTAGAGGATGTGGCACAGTGGGGGGAGGGGGGGGGGACCCCAGATCATTCAAGTGCGCGTGTACGGCTAGACGGCCCGTTTTTAATAGCATTGTGTGTGTCATTGTTTGCATGCCCTGCGCAGACATGCACGTGCATGTATGTACCGGGATGAGAGGGAGGAAGAGGAGAAGAATCAAGAGGAGGAGGAGGGGGGGGGGGAGGGGGAGGAGGGCAGCGAGCAGGGGGAAGGAGAGACATGATATAAATAATAGCAAGGGGGCTTTAATATGTATGAGGCATTCGGGCAGTGGTCCACAACACACTCGCAGTCCTCACTGACTGATGGGAGAGGAGAGAGGCAAGGAGGGAGGGCAAGGGGGGGTTAAGGAAGGGGGTGGAGGGATGGGGGGGGGGGGGGGGGGCATGCTAACCATTCCCAGATCAATTCTCCTCTCCTGCCTGGTCCGAGCATCCTTCCTCCCTTCTCTTTTCCCCATTTATCCCCGTCCCCCTCCCCCCTCCCCGGCCCGTCTCTCCCACTTGCAATCTCCTTGATTTCATCCATCCTCTCACCCTCCGCTGCTTCCCATCATGCACTCCGCCGCGTGGCCTTATTCCAGGCCGGGGGACCCCGGCGAGAGGAGCGATGATATGAGCGGGCGTCTGGGGAGTGGGAGGCGGGGGTGGGGCTGGGTGCGGGGCGCCCTTGGTCAAGGTGTGTGACCTGGGCTAAGCCGGTTAAGCATCCGCCCCCCCTGTCAGGGGAGGGACCCGGGGGCAGAGGGGTCAGACGTCAGGGACGGCGGGCGCACCCCCCCTTCCCCCGACGGGGGGCAACATGCCCTCTAAAACAAACCACCAGTTACACACTTGCACTCGTTTGTTTGTCTGTCCTTCCTCCCTCCCCTGTGAGCTCCGTCGCTCGCCAAGAGTGTGTGCGAGTGTGTGTGTGTGTGTGTGTCTCCAGACTTACCTTTCCCTCTCTTTCTTTTCTCCATAAACACAGCAGCACACCGCCTCATATATCCTCCCTCCTATCATAAAGCCTGCCATTTTTTTGCAAGGGACGAAGGGGGGTGGTGGAAGGTAAGCGCGATGTGTGCTGACGGTTTGGGGCGTAATCTGCGATCATAAATAATTTCATTAGAATGCTGATGGCTTAGGTCCTGTTTGAGGAGATGTGATGGGTTAGGCCATCTGCTCAGCTGATAAGAACAGCTCTGTTTTATTAGCATCTCCACCCAAGCCCGGCTGTCTTGTTTACCTCGGCAATCCCACGGCGAATTTCCTTCCTGCCGCACGTTTAAACTCTATTTACACACTCGTAGTCGCTCGCTCATCTTCCGCCAGCGTCTCTCTGTCCATTTCCCTTGTTTCCCTGCCTGTCACTTTTTCTTTCTTTTTTTTTTCCTCTCATGCATTTTTACTGCGGACATGTCGTATATGAGAGGGTCAATCCTGAGCTCGAAGGTCTGCGCCTTTATCCGCTAATCCCTCTTCTCTTTCTTACGAGACTTTGATTTGATGTTAAGTAGCATTTAAAGGGCATAGGTGTGTAGTCGGATGGATTTACACTGCAGGTCCAGGTGCACAATTCAGATTTATTGCCTACTCATTTTGGACTGCCTCGGGTCCATATCACCATAAGGTGCCTTTGAGTCTTCCCCGATTGATCCCCTAAACATCGGAGATTTTAAAATAAAACATATCGTAAGAAGAAAATGATATGCTTTTATAAATATCGTACATATTATTCAATAGTAAATTAACTCATTAAACAGCAGCGCGCTGAGAGGTAAGTTTGGGCAATGAATCGAATGAATTTGATTCATTTGAAACAAATGAAATAAATTCTGAAAATATTTTGCACAAGTGGCAGAATGCTGAGTGGGTGGTTTACACTAAAGGACGATAATTACTAACTACTTAATTATGGCATTTAAGGAAGTTATGCACAAGCTTTGAATTAGAGTTGGAGTAATTAATTGAACACAAATAAAATAAATAATTTTAATCATTAAGCATTTTTGATATTTATCCATCCATTTTCTACAGCTCATCCAGGGTGGGGTCGCGGGGACAGCAGCTTTTAAAATGGTTTGAATTGGCCGAATGTCAGCCTCTCACCAGTGTTTTCCATTATTTCTATAGTCTTCCATGTAAGCAAAATTATTACATTTGCAATCAAAACAAAATTTTTGCAAACATTTGCTTTTAGGAAAAAAAGATCTTAGTTATCTTAATTTAGGTTATTTAGTTTATTTACAATTAATAACACCATTGTTATTGTACTGTAAAATTTGTACAATGTCCTTTTTTTAAAAAAGACATGGAAATCAAAACATTTATATGGTTCACCAATTAACTGACCAAATAATAAACAAACTGTTATTAAAACAATCATCAGTTGGAGCCCTATGATTAATTTGATGTAAAAAACATTTAAAATCAGTACATTTTAATACGGTCTGAAGATATTGCAAAGGATTTGTTATTGATTAAAACACACCTTTAAAAAGTTGATTGGTTTTATTACTTTTATTAAAATAGTAATCATCCAGAATGATGATACTGCAGAACTTTTTGGCTAATTGGTGGCCCTTCACTTCGCAACATGATTCAGTTGACAAGTTGATTGCTGTTTATCAAACATATTTGCAATTTTTAAAAGTTTTTATCATTGACATTTTTCTGTGACGGAGCTGACAATAATGTTAACAACAACCAACTAAATATATAATGTGATGACAATCAAAAAGCAAGTATAAATATTCATTTTGCAACTAATCCACAATAAAATTTTGCACTACAATATGATTAGCATATATCTGATAAAAATTCTATCCGCGTTAGGAAATGCTCTAATTCTGTGTATTTCTCTGTCCAAGTGTGTGTTTTTTTTTTAATGCTGCCATGACACGCAACTGTGTTAGTTGAGAGGAAAAAATCTGAAATGTCAGTTGAATCACGCAGTGAAGACAACAGTTAGCATCTTGAATAGATAGCCTGCTGGCTTTTCAACAGACTTTCAGTCAATCAGGGGGGAGCCAAACACAAAACATTGTGTGTTTATTTTAGTACGCTTTATGACTTCAATGAGCAATCTATCTATCTATCTATCTATCTATCTATCTATCTATCTATCTATCTATCTATCTATCTATCTATCTATCTATCTATCTATCTATCTATCTATCTATCTATCTATCTATCTCTCTCTCTCATATATATATATATATATATATATATATATATATATATAAGCATTTATTTTCATACTTATACATCAATTTCTTGCATATTGTCTTTCACTTTGCTTCATCTATCTTTCATCTTTATTACTTTTATCCTGTCTTCAAGTGTTGGCTTGGTTTAGGCTCCATGCGGCTGGGCGCGTCAAAAGGACGTTATTTGGGCAACCACGCCCCTCCGCGCGGAGTCCATGCAGATTTTCCGCAAGGCGTTACTTCTGGAATTTCTTTTCGAGCGGACTATATGGCGGACGAACTATTGCTTATGGAAGTTTATGATTCATCCGAAAAGGAATACTGTGATCTGAATACCCTAAACAACTCCTGGCGAGCACCACGTTGGGGAGAGATAAGAAGTCTGGTACAAACGCTTGGAAGAATTTAGATATACTAGGATTCACTACTTCTGTTATAGTGTTGTAGAGTCCGTTTACTGCCACCTACAGTATGGGAGGATATCGTCTCGTATAAAGTGCTGCAAAACGCGTGAAGGTGCGTCAAGAATAAACCAAGCTTGACTTTTGCTGCGGACTTGTTTTCGCTGTAGTGAATTTCAGTGCAATGCAAATGCAGAAAAAAAAAAACATTTTATAACATGCAACGGGATTTTTCATTGTATGAGTAAGTAAGAAAGAGGTTAAGGCTTCAATACATGGATTTATTTCATACTGGGGGATTTTTTTGCAAGTGCAGGGTTCGTTGTAGAGGAGATTTTTTGTATATTGGGTTGGATTTTGATACTGAAATTGGGCTATTACTTTTCCATGCATTAAATAATGCATTCATTTTTTCTAGTTTTTTTGTTTTTAAACTTTCAAATACGGATTTCATAAAGTTATTTTTAAATGGCCATTTTTAAGTGCTATGTCAATGTTCAAACTGCATGATTTAGTGGTTTAATCAAAATGTACATTTATAAAACATCAAAAAGGTGCCACACACCTTTCACAGAAGTTAACAGTATCTACACTGCAGCCTATCACCAGCTCATAAATATTTACATCATCACGTACTTATCACTCCTCACGTCTGACCTCAAACATGCCTGTGCCCATGAGTTCTCGTTAATTCACCGTTGATGTACTGCAGCTTCAATTGTGCTTGAAAGTGAGTGTAAAATACTGTATGATAACCTTTTCCCCTATATATCTGCTTAACAGTGTGAAACAGTTTGACAGATAATTACATGAAACTCATCGGTGAGATTTGCGTGAGTGATCAGCTTGTAAGAAGTCAATCAAGTAGGTGGATAGGATCTAAAGATTGGTAGCAACTAAAAAAAAAAAAAATAAAACTTAGTGAAAGTAATGTAACTTGTCCCTCCCATTGAAGGTATGGAAAATTTTTGGACTTGTATGTTTTTGAAGAAAATTATTCAATATGGGCGGCTCGGTGTCGCAGTGGTTAGCACGTCCACCTCGTCGTTCAGTGACCCGAGTTCAAATACATCTTGCTCCGGGCTTCCTGTGTGGAGTTTGCATGTTCTCCCCAAGCCTCCAAAAATATGCATGGCAGGTGTATTGGACATACTAAATATTCCTTAGGTGTGATTGGGTGCGTGAATGGTTGTTTGTATCTGTGTGCCCTGCGATTGGCTGGGTTCAGGGTGTCCCTCATCTACTGCCCTAAGTCAGCTGGGATAGGCACCAGCAACCCTGCAACCCTTGTGAGGAGAAGCAGCTCTAGAAAATGGATGGACAGTAGATTCAATATAGAAGATGGATGGCTGGGTGAAACTCTGAATTAACATCAAAATAATTAAAGAAAAAATTCAATAAAAGTTAAGATTTTTCACCCTATGTTATTTTCTTTATAAATGCTTACTTCACACAGTATTAGCTTACCAAATATGGATATTAGTTTCCAACTGCAAAAATAAATAATATAACATGTAAACATCATAAAATATTTGACTAAATTCACAAAAAATGGAGATACCAGCTTTTGCATTTGAAATTTTTACTTGCTGTTGAAGTGGACTTTCTTTTTTGTTGATATATTCATTTATATATCTATTTTTTATATTTTAGAGTTGAACACTGAGCACTGTTGACATAAATTAACGTCAACTGAAAAACTACCAAGGTGCGCCATCAACATCAATTAAGTTTTTGTTGTTTTGTTGTTTTGTGGGAATGGGTGGGGAAAATGACAGAAAATTAGAAAAAAAAACATAGAAAACATTAACTATGGTCTCTCCGAATGCTTGAAATTGTCTGGCAGGTTCTCTCTTTATTTACACTTGCGCGGCAATTAAGAATGTTCCCCAAAGACAATGAGTGAGGTCTTTGCGTTTTACTATTAAGTGGCTGACTAAATACTATAACTTAACATATTCAAAGCATAGTCAGACATTTGACTATTATCTTCCAATTGGAAAACAATTTTAAAACTATATTAAATTTGAGTTGGAATTGAGATACTGGACTTTACACTCAAGTAATAGGAAAGCGGTACCTATTGGACTACTATTAAGTTACAGTAAAACAGCTGATCAAAGAAAAAAAATATTATTGTGAATACTAGTGCTGCTGCCTACATGACACAATATATGTGATACGTGCCTTGGCGGAGGTCTTTGCCATTAAAATAAATAAATATAAATGCCTTGGCTGTGGTTATGATCTGCAATAGTGTACGAAATCAGACAGGTGGAGGACTGAGAATATCCCTGCAAAGCTAAGCAAAATTGGATGACAACATTAAGCGGCCATGAGATAAAGGACAGGCGCGTGCCTACCAGTGACCAATGATCTTTCAGCCCATACGCGGCGTGTGATAACTGTTCCGCGATTGAGAGAAAATCAGCTTATTTAACAAGGCCGCCCGCAGACCTTCAATCACAGCCAATTCTCACAATTAAAATGACTAATTTACATCCATTATTGTCGCGCTCAGCTCATTTCCCTCCCTTTTTCCCCTCTTCCTCTGTAACACAGTCCCCTCCTCGCTTTGAAACATTGCTCGCTTATCACACCTCACCCGCTTCCTCCATCCCCCTCGCTTCCCCTCCCGACTGTCTCTATCTATCATGCCATCCCCCTTGGTGTTTTTCCCCCTCCCTACAATCAATGTGGCTTTTAAGATGCCTATCGATTTGTTCCCCTAGACAGGCCCAGCGTGCCGGGGCGACACTTTGATTGCTGGGCCAGTAATTACTGTTATTATTTATGCATCTGGGCAAAATGGCAGGACTTAACATTCACAGTACAAGAGGCCACAGGCAATCAACAGAGGTGAGCACCTGGAGAGCGAGGGTGCTAAGGAGGGAGCCGAGACGCTCCGAGAAGAGGGGTTTGTGCGAGGGGGGCCGTCAAAGACGCGCACAAGCGCGCGCGCACCAGCACACGCACATTGCATAGACAATACTGTAGAGTGCTCAAAATTTTTTTAGACCACCACCTTGCCATAGCTGCCTTAAATGAGCAATTCTAGTTATTACCAATACAACATTGTTATATATATATATATATATATATATATATATATATATATATATATATATATATATATATATATATATAGTACCACAATTCGCCCAATATAAGACGCACCAGTGTATAAGCCGCACCCTTAATTTTGGGGTCAAATTCTGGTATTTTCTACATTACTGTGTATGAGATGCACCAACAGTTTGGCAACAATGTAAAAACTATAAGAAAACAGAATAAATATCATCTTTTGTAAACTTCATACTTTCTTGTGTTCATATCCGTAAGTTATGTATTTGTTGCGCGTTAAGTTAAGCATGTTTCAGATTTGCCACATTGTGAGGGGTGAGTGAATGCCTCACCACTGTAACGATGAATACGCTCCAAGCAGTTGTTTTTCCTTTTTCTCGCGACGCGGTTTGAGTTCATTTTAACATAAATACCTGAAGTTGAGCAGCATCCGTGTTTCACCTAGTTTGATTGTGTGTATATGCCAAAAGACCGCAATTAATTAACGAGATTTCCTTACCGAGATCTCTAACCGGTGCACTCTTAATTGAAACAGCTGGAGACATCATAGCTGTTTCCTCTCGGTTTCAGTAATATTCCGTTGTGTGAACAAGGATGGACTCGGACATTGGGTCAGTCAGCCCGCTTCTTTTATTGAAAATAATGCCGTAATAACCTCAGCTAACACGAGCTGCTGTTAGCTGTAACAAGCACTTGATGCTAACGGCCAACTGACGCCCCCCTCCTCTAGCTCGTCCCATTACGGTAATCATTTTAAGTAGAAATACAGCCGATATAAAAATGTGCATCCCTGCGTCAAAACCCGGTTTATGTGGCCGACCAGTCTTTCTCGAATGGTGTCGAATAAAATAAAAACTCTAATTTTTAAATTACAGTTCATAGGACATACCTATTCTTTTGGCGTTCATTTTTGGGAAAACAAAGTGCATCATATTTGGGGAATTATGGTACATATAAACATACACTTATCATATTAAATTATGCTGGATTTTGTCACTTGTGTGCCAAGTATTCAGCAGTCATGGCGACAGTTAACAGATTATTTCTAGTTCTATGACTGCTTCTCAAAGAAAAAAAGTTGTCTCTCAAATGAAAGATTAATGAAGTTGTCTGTTGTGTGTGTGTGTTTGTGTGAAGTTTTCCTTACCTGCGAGAGTCCCAGGTAGATCGAAACTGTCTCTGAGATGTAAAGAAAACGTCCCTCCTGGCTGACCACGAACACAAAGCCGTCCAAAGACTGTGCACACACACAACACATGCATGCACACAAACACACATACAAACACACAACCAAAGGCAAATAAGACATCTAAATTAGAGCAATTAGTGTGTATCGAACAAATTACAATGGATGAACAAACAACCTGTCACCCTTCGGCCCTTTCTTATTCCAAAAACACGCACACACACAGACATGCGCACGCATGATACAGTATGCAGCATATATGTTAACAAGATCTGCATTATTTTAAAAGGGAGGCTTAAATGATGAAAAGCTACATGTCCCCACAAATAGGAAAAATGTGCGCATTAACACACATACACTGAAAGATCAAGACATAGATGAGACTCAGAGCAGTAAAGTGCGCAGACCAGAGCTGCTTCAATCAGATGTAATGAACTCGCAACCAAAGCTGTAGTACACTGTATCGCTTGACACACACAAACGCGCGCGCACACACATGCACACAGGCACATACATATGCAGACCGCAAGAGAGACGCAGATAAAACCAGAGTCATTACAGTCTGCAGTGAGTCTAATGAGAAGTGAAAGGTATACAACCAGCCCATTAGAGAAGACTGCTTCACAGAAAAATATTAATCGTCACAACAAGCTTCCACACACACACACACAAATAAACATACCCTCACACGCACACACACAATCAGGGCCACTTTGCTGTAAAGAATGATTGCTATTTTGGCGGGCTGGGTGCTTAAAGTGGCAGCGGTAATTTATGCAAGTGACACATCCAGTATGCAAATGTGTGGCCGTGCGGGGTGTGGGGAGTCGTGTGTCGTGGCGAGGAGAAAACCAGCCGCCTGAATGTCGGAGAACTAAAGTGCAATTATCAGGCTATTACGGCCGGAGGACGGCTGGGGAGGGAAGAATCATACAGTTTTTTTTTTCCTCCTTCGCCGCGTTAATTTGATTCCTATCAACACCGCTATACCGAAGTCTCCCATCCCTTTTTAAAATGCCAGAGGAGAGCCGACGTGTGCTTCTTTGTTTTGTTTTAACCCGCGAAAACTGTCTCACTTCTGAATTCCCAACCTCTCTCCACCTGCTCCCACGCCTCCCTTATTCCATTCCTCCCTTAATCCGTGTAGTTCCCCCTTATCCCTCGCTGCTCTGCTTGCTTTTCCAAGTGGCGTCTTTCCCTCAGTCTCCTCCTAATCTGCGGCGTTACCTTCCTCGACATACTGCACCTCATCCCCCCCCGAAGCCCCTTTGCGCCGCACTCCTCAGCCTACAATTCACCTGTGCTAAATGTACACGGGTCAGCTAAAGATTTAGTCCGAGCGTCGGAAGTTCACGGCTTAATGATGTGGCGGTCTAGGGAAGATCGTTGGATAGATGTGTTGTTAGCTTTTGTAGGAGAGGGCGAAATATGGCCCGACTGCTAGTGATGCATTGATTCTAGTACTCCACAATGACAGAAATAGCTCGAAGTCAATCAAACGCTAATCGCGTATTTTGGCCATAAGAACGCGGGCGGCGCACTGAAATCAACAGGTAGTGGGTTTGTGTAGCACATTCTTCACAGTGCTTCAAGTGTAAGGAAATATTGGACCAAAATTAGAATAGTGGCAAATTAACTAGTAGGAAGGTTTGACGTAGTCCGAAACAAACGAAAAAAAACAAAGAAAATGTCTGTCTCTCGTCCGCCTCCATCTCACCTATTCACAATTCTGCCCCTACCTCCACTAGAAGCCCCCCCACAGCCTCGTTACTATCCAATAACAACCTACAGACACCTTTAAGCTCCTGTCCCACTGAGATGAGAACATTTGCAAGTGTTGAAGAAGGTAGTGAATGCATGTGAACAACAGGGATTCTTGAGGGTTCGTTCAAGGTCGCGACTGCTCCTATGTCACAATACATTCTGAAACAGTCTTGAATGTTCTGCAGCGGTCTTAGAGTTTTTCTTGTCGCACGAACATTTTGAACATAGAAAAAAAAACAAACATGAAAAAAATTAAGACTGTCTTAGAATGTCGTAAAAACATGTAAAGCCTTAGCCCCACTGAGTTACGGACATTTGCAAGTGTTGATGAAGGTAGTAAATGCACGTAAACATCAGGGATTTTTGAAGGTTCATATGAGGTCCCAACAGCTCCTGAAGCTTGGTTTATGCTTGACGCGTCTGCGAGCGCCGCGCGGCTCCTCACGTCAAAATGACGTAATTTAAGCAACCGTGCACCTCCGACGCAGCTTGGGCCAGATTTTCCGCAACGCCTACCTTTCTGAATTTCTTTATCGCACGGAAGCGCCACAAGGAAAACATGGCGAGTGAACGATTGGTTATGGAAGTTCGCCGGCACAAACACGTTTATGATTTGGCTGAAAAGGACCACCGTGACTTAAATACCACAAACAACTCCCGGGAGAGCACCCACACTAGGGAGAGATGACAAGTCTGTTCAAAAAGTTTGGATGAATTTGAATGAATCTACTAGGATTGTCTATCTGTGTTATAGAGTAGTGTTGTTTGTATGTTGTATTATTACTATTACTATTTACTATCACATATAGTCTGAGAGAATATCGGCTGACTGCGGGGGGAAAACCACAGCCAGTATAAATTGCTGCAAAATGTGTGCCGGCGACGTTTACATAAGCCAAGCTTAAGTCATTCTTAAGACATTCTGAAACAGTCTTAAATGATCTACAGCGGTCTTATCGTTTTTCATGTCGCAAGGAAATGTTCGACAAATCAAAAGAACACAAAAACAATCCTGTTTCAGAATGTCTCAAGAACATTCATCCTATTGAGATATGAATATTTGGGAGTGTTGACATACTCGTAACGGGGCCCGTCAACCTCGAAAATGTTCTTAAGCTGTTCCTCCACTATTCAAAATATCCTTGCAACCCGACAAACTATTAAGACTGTTTAAGAATGTCTTAAGAACGTCTTGAGAATTGCGACTTTGAACTTTGATCTTGTTCGGCTTTGTTTGGGGCCGTCGGCTTTCGCCGTGTTGTCAGCGAACGGCCTTCGTCCGTAGCTGGACGTGTGTATGTATAACCCTTGCCACAAGATCACTGGCGACACTTTGATAAACATTGGTGACCTTGAACGCACCCGAGGAGCTCAAAAGAGCCGCTAACTAATACGATTCAAGCAGCGCAATCCACTTGTGTGGCCATTTTACAAGTTGCTGTTGACTGAAAATGATGTAAAAATAAATTAAATATTTAAATAAATACAGATATTTGGCATATTCTTCTTCCTTTACCTCATCGACAAATGACCGCGTCCTGTCCATTCTAAAACTCAAAACTGGCCCTTGAGCACAAATATTTTCCCAGCCCTGAGCTATCAGAAGGAAAAGCTCATTTATCCATCCTGTGAAATGTTGCAAAGAAGGCGGTAAGGAAGATGTGAGTATTGCGGCAGTTACCTGCAGGAGATGTGCCCCCAGGTGCTGTTCAAAGATGTCAGTGGCCAGAGAATGTGAGGACCGTCTCACTGAAAAAAAGACAAGAGGACACATCAGCAAGACGCCAAGGTAAACTGAAGTCTGAGCTGAAAACACTGAACTTTTTCTCAGTAGCACCTCAGAGATGAAATCATAAAAACACGCAATGATTCGTTTTCTTTTTCATTTTTCAGAAAACAAGAAAAATACACCAAATTGAACAAACAAGAACAGTCGATTAGCCTCATTTAAAAAGGGTGTTAATATCTAAACATTGAGTGGCATCTCCTGGCACCAAGTCATCTCCACACTGGACATTTACTTACTGCCTATTTCTTAATATGGCACAATGTGCTATTTTTGGCACTCGGCACCTGTGCAACTCGTTGTCCTGCCCCTTTTGAAGGTTTCTTATTTTGCGGGTTTTTTAGTTTTTCCTTCTTCTTCCGGGAGCTTTGTTCAGAGGATGCAGTCGTGTATTTTTTATGTTTTGTGTGTGATACTATTATCTATCTATTCATACCTTTGAAAGAGAGAGAGAGAGAGAGAGAGAGAGAGAGAGAGAAAGAGAGAGAGAGGGCGATTCAGGGCTGTACAAATAAACTTGGCTTGAATATGGGGTGGTATTTCTTTGATATTTTACTTAATCGCAATAAATATAAAACAATAAATAAAACAAGACTTCAGTCTTACAGCGCAGGCTAGGGTAGATTGAGACAACCATTTTGAATCAGGAATATTTTTAATCAAAAATGTATTCTGAATCAAGTTGTAGACACAAAAATTAGAATGAAATTGATCCCCAGCCCTGCCAAATATAGTCATTAATTTTGACGTAAGACCTTACTTTTGGATAATTTCCCCTTTAATCGTGTGGGCATTTTAGCGTGCAAACAGAAATTAGTGTGCATTTGCTTTTAAAATCAGTTCTTTTGAAAGGAAAAGACTGTAGACTCGTAAGGATCACTGGAGGGCGTTTATCCTCAAGGGTGATTTCTAGTTACAAAACCGTTGGTTCGCAAATTATATCAGCAAAATGTGAAAGTCAATAAGTTCTTGGTGAAGAATGAACAACAATCATAACAATTTATTTTCGAAGCGGGAAAAAAAAAAAACAACAATTTAAGACTAATATAAAAGCAATGACTGCATGTGCACAACCTCTCAAGGTGACATGCACAGCTATTTAAAAAAACAAAACAAAACAGAAACAACAACAAAAAACGATGCCGACACCCTGCATTCAAATTTTAACATATAGTGAAATAGTGGGCAGCAGAGCGCAGACAACATAGTAATTATTCTAATTATAAAGCAGTACATTATTCTCACTATATTCATGTGAGAACAGCCTGGGTGAATATTAGTCATGTGTGGAATAAAGTATCCCTGAAGACTCAGCACATTTTGTCACGGTTAATTACAATGCAATATCTAAGGGATAGATAGGTGTTTTTTTTATTTTTTTTTAATGAAATAGCTTTCCAAGGAAATTATTGCATGATAAGTCCGTTTTGTGCTCATTGGAGGGGGAACGAGACTGCATTTCTTTGTTCTTCTTTTTTGCATTAATGAAGACAAAAGCAAAAACGGCAGGCGACTTGACTTTGCAGATAATATCGAGTGTTTGATATTATGCTTGAATATGATTTGAAGGCTTTGTGCGTATTTCTGAACCTTGTACACGATAACTTTTTTTTTGCATCTTTTGGGGGAGAATTTTGTACAAATTAAAATATCTATCTCATGCTTGTATCTGAACACCATGACTATTCATATTTACCACCAATGTATATCCTTTTCTGAAAAAGTAGGTGTCTCTTTGAAAAGGGCATTTATTTGTAAATAATTATACTACTAATTGGGTCACAATTTCAAGACAGCTGTTACCAAACAGCAGTGTTGTACCTGAAATTGTAATCGACAGTTCGTTAGTGTATTTTTGCCCTACCTTCCGCCACCACTAGAGGGCGACATCTGACTTTTTTATGGTCCGTCATTTGTCAGGCGCTGGTCTACTTCTATCTGCACACGTACTAATTTTTTTCTGTTTTTGTACTTACGCGTAAAGTTACCACCATGTCTGTGGTTTTACAGTTACACTGCGAATGAAACACAACACAGTAATATAAGTGTAACACGAAAACAAAGCAGGATAAGGGTTTTAACCCAAGGCTACAATACACCATCATGTTTATTCCCCCACATCTGAGGGTAATCGGAGTGAAATTACCAATCATGTCCACTGGATGGCAGTATCATGCTTTACATGATACTCAAGCGATCTCATTTGTCATTTATAACTGCTGGCCCTACAACTATAGAAGACTGTTTTATTAACATTTGTCTAAATTTGTCTAGACTTCATCTGTCACATCACTACAAGTATTGCTGAGTTTGAGTTTACTGAGTTTAAAAAAAAAAATCATCATTAATTTGGGAATTAAAAAAAAAAAAAAACTTCCCTTCTTAAAAAAAAAAAACTTCTAACTTGCATTTCGTGGCCAAGAGCCAATCAGAGAAAGAGTGATAGCCTGCAGTGGAATCACATCCATTTCATATTTGATACAGGTCTGTTTAATGTTGTTCAAAGGAAAAAAAGACATGCAGTATTCATTTTCTCCATTTTTTTTTTAATAATAACAGAAATTATGTTGTGGTATTTTGTAATTGTAAAATTTACATAACTCCAGTGGCATCAAAGAGCAAATGCCAGTCTGCTAGTGGTACCAGCTAGCATATAAAGTTCATTTTTGGAGAGATTTAAAAAAAAAAAAAAGTTGAATTAAGAACTACAAAACCGAACTAGTTCATTTTAAAATGTGGGAGCTGAACTTCACACTACTTTGTGTCGACCTTCGTGTAACCTTCGAAACACTGCGAAATACTGTTGTCATATCAAAGTGACACGGGTGTTCTCTGTTAGCCCATCTATGGCATTTTGCATTGTTAGCATGAAGTTAAGCTGGTTTAACCGTGGCAAAGTCATGTGGTTGTTTTAAATACACAACTAGCACCTCATGTTGCTACAGGTTTAGTGAGCAGTGTTGAGTCGACTACCGCCAACATACAAAAGAAGAATATAAATTGCTCAAACGACTGCTTGTATCTAGAAGAACTCATTACATCCCAAAGTCAGGTTGCTTGTATCCAAGGCACCACTTTAACCAGAAGATAAAAAACAAAGGAAAAACAAAAGGAAACATTTCGAAATAATAAAACAAAACAGAGCATTTTGAAGAGCACAACAGGATGCGTGCCACTCAATCTTTCAAACATGCACACGCACGCACGCACACACACGTACCAACACACGCACACACCGTGTCTGCTTCGCCATTCTTAATGCATCCCAAACACAAGCTATCAGAGCTGCTCGCTGCCAAAGTGGTGCTGTTTACCGAGGCAATTACAATACAAATAGAGTTGGAGGTGGTTAGGCAGGCGGTTGCGGGGTGGAGAGGAGGGGGTTATACATTGAGGAGGAGGGTGGAGGGGGCGGAGGAGGGGTGCAGGTTGAAGATAGGTATGAGAAACGCAGCGAGGCTAAGGCGAGGAAAATGAGAAAACACTAAGCAAGGCGGGAGTGATCACTTTCTTCCAAGTCGATGCGGGCGCGAAGGGCCCTCGGTGACGTGCAAGATTAATTCACCAATCAGCCGTATTTACTGTTTTATGTTGGGGTGGGGGCGGGGGGGGGGGGGGGGGGCGCTTTGGAGAGTACACCTGCGAGAGTGCGGTGACTGTATGTGGGGAACTAATCTCACTTCAACAGGGGGCTGCTTTTGAACAGTCTATTTGTGTGTGTACAGGCGTAATGCAGGTGAGCATTTGAGTGTGCGCATGACTTTTGGAATCATCGGACATCTGCGTGTGTGTGTGTGTGTGTGCGTTAAGGTATGTGTGTCACTGCAAGGCTGAAGGAAATCAATACACGTTATGACAGGAAAATGAAAGCGCTGCTCTGGGTTACAACTGAACACGAGGAGGGGGGGGGGGGGGTTGGAACACACAAACTTGCGCGCACACACACACTCACGCACACACACTTATTTATATATTGGCCAGCTGCCTGCTTGTGATGTGAGTTCAGTGAATAGAATAGTGAGGCATTCCATTAGAGTTATAGACGCACACATACCTCAGAAATACACGCGGCAATGATTTCTCATGCACAGAACACACGGCAGACTATCCTGTCTAAAACACACACACACACACATAAATAAAGAGTTGCCGGACAAAGCCACAGTGGCATTGTGAGATTGGGGTCCCCCCAGTGTGACTGTGTGAATATAAATAAGGCAAGTCCATTCAGAGCTGTGAAAGAGGTTCTGGTGCTGGGACCCTTCAGCCTAGCCAGTCAGTAACTGGAAGGGAAGGGGGGGGGGGGGGGCATGATGGAGAGTGTGGGGGAAGTAGCACCCATCATATCAGAGCATTCTAAAAGGTCACACATAGACACCCAGCATGTGTGTGTGTCCGTGTGTCATGCGTCAGATCCCAGGAGGAGTGAAGGTGATGGCGGGTGATCAGTAGCGCTGACTAGTGTCAACATGGCGGCGGAAACGCTTGATGTGACATGAGGCGGGGGGGTGGCGGTGGGGTGGGCTTGAGCGGAGGTGGTGGGGGTCTGATGGATGAGTTTAAACTCACACTCACAAATACACAGAGGGCCATTTATTAAAGACTGCCAGGGTACAATAGGGCGGCCAGGAAACCAAAACACTGGACACGCTGTGTGTGTTTGAGTGTGTGAGTGTGTGTGTTTTCACAATCGTGCGCACATGTGAAGAGAGGGTCCCACAGTAGTGTCGGTATCTCATCCGGAGAACAGAGGTCCTTCTGTGGCGCGGTTGTGTGTGAACTCCGACTTTAGGTGTGGCTAGATGGTTCAATTAGTTTAATGATGGCGGAATAATAAACACATTATGCTGCTGCCAACAATGTGAATTATCCTATTGAGGGACCAATTAAATGTATATCTGACTCAGTTTTCTACATGGTGAATACAAAAATACAAAAGTGTTTTTTTTTTGTGTGTTTGGATCCATATACCCAAGTTCTGCCTTCAGGTACTTTATACTAGAATGACCAGGAACCAATAACAGCTGTGGCCACTGCATCACCGCTAAGCCATACCATTGCAGTATGTTTTGAAAAAAATACTTGACTATATTTATGACTTTTGAGCATGTTTTAGCTAGCTAATGACCATTAAACTGTTAAATAATCAGTCCGTAAAGGCCATTTAGGCAGTATTGCTACGTCATTGTTAGCCTCGTATGCTGTGCTAACATGAAGGGAGTTTGCAAACTTGGACATTGAATTGTTAGCTAGCTAGTACGACTTGAGTCACAATGGATTTAAATGTTCTGGTTCCTGCCTGTTGATCAATATATAGTGAGGGGTCCTGGAGGTTAAAGTGAGTGGTTTTAAATTAAAAATGAAAACTTTTCCATAGGTTGACTGGCTAGCCTAATGTTGGTAGATAATGAATGTCTCCAAAAAAATAATGTGACGGTTTGGTAAACATCTTTAGATATATACGCATATCTTGTGATAAAATGCACCCATTCAAAATTATGATCAAACTGGAATTTTCATTTATTGGAGTATGACGTATTTTGGGCAAAAGTACGCTTACATGAATGTATATGGGCTTCGGTGGTTAACTATTTTAGTGCCAAGCATGATCGGAAAAGGAAACCTCTTGAGGGCTACTATATTTAGCATTTCAGTCTTTTTTCAAGGCCAACAGAATATTGTGTGCTTTGTCTATGTAATTATGGATGGTATCATATGAAAGATTGACTTCAATCCCTTAATTGGATTGTATGTAGGTAATATGTATGTTTTATGTGTGGAAACACTGCCATCCAATGGTCACAGTTATCACTACAGTGCTCAACTGGCTTATATTGGGTAAGCATGAGTCAAGGGTGTCAGCTACCCGCCATTAAAAAAATATACTTGACGAGAATTGTATTCTTTATTATTATTACTATTTTAAAAGATGAGAATTCTGGCCCATGGCCCTGAAAAAGGTAAATGGAAGGCAAACAGCGGTTGTTGATTTGGGGGTGCAATTTCTAGCCAAATAAACGACCCAGATACAGCACTTTAGAATTGGATTTATTTTAAGTTTGGCAGACATTGTAGAGCGGCCACGTTAAATTGTTTGGCCGGTTTACAATTTGTTACAAGTAACGCCGATGACGCTCTAAAGCGGTTCAGTTACCTTTCCCGACTCGCTAAGACTACAATCTCACGTGAGCGTCGACGTGTGAGCTCGTGTGATCTTTGCCAGTCGCTCTCCGTCGCACTCGTGTTTGAACGGCCGGCTGGGACTCGGCTGCGAGGCTTAATTTCATTGTGGGAATAAGAAACAGCGGGACAGGGCGCCATCGCACACGTTAATTATGGTCTGACTCGCAGGTCAATTCTCCGGGTCTCCCCGGCGCTCGGCGGGGAGAAAAGACAGAAATTTCATTTTAATGATTTTCATTATACGTCTGTCTAATACATAATTTAGTCCCAGTTAAGTTCATGACTAATGGCACGCGTGCACACACACACACACACACACACACACACACACACACACACACACACACGGGCAGGCACTTCCCCCACAGGGTCAACCTTTTTAACCCGTTGCCATGGGAACCAGATAACAGTCAGTGCAGCTTCCACCGTCCGCCGTCTCCTCATCTGTCATTATCTCTCAAGTTCAGCGATCGCACCCTTTTCAAAACGCGAGTCCGATCACCCGCCAAGTTGTTTACTCGCATCCGATTGTGATGTTTCATCAGCTCGACGCGCGCGCAGATAAAGAAAGAGTGACCCTAATTGCCTCCTCCCCCTCCGGCGCAATTATCTTCTCTCTCCATCCCTCCATCCCTCTGTCTCCGCGCCGTCATTCCCTCACTCTTTTTGCGGTCGAACATAATTTGAGTGCAATTAACTTGCCTTAAAAGCCCCGGCTGCTTTTAACGCTGTGAATTAGAGGGGTGGCAGATGCAGGCTGGGTGTGTGTGTGTGTGTGTGTGTGTGTGTGCGTGGGGGGGGGGGGCTACGACAACGGCAGCCGGGCGCGGAGGGGGGGTGAGCAGAGTGAAAGTCAATGTCAGTGGTGCTCGGCGGGCGAGAGGTGTGTTTGACCTCACTAACGGAGACAGTAAAACACTTGAGGCCGGAGCCCACTTGTCATTGTTCGATACCTTGTAAAAGATGGGAGGGGGCCCTCCAGCTGCCATGTTGCACCTGTTAACCACCGAGTTGCGCCACGTTTGTAATGAGACCTGCGTGCGGTACACGTGACTGCTTTATGAACAGTTGAGACCTTTTCATTTGATTGCATTCATGCCAGAGCAATTTTATTTCTCACAAATATAATCGAAATAAAAAAAGCAGTAAATAGTACAACTTAGACACAAATTTGGGAGGGGCCTCATATTGTCCTACAATTTGTTGTTTCATCACATTTGGCCGTGAGGTCCTTCAAGGTGAATTTGGAAATGTATCACTAAATGCGGTAAGCTACAAGGCAAAAGTTTGGAAACACCTTCACATGCAGTCAGTCTCAAACGCATTCATGTCATTCAAGCTATTAAGTTGTGACAATGCGCAGCTGTGACCCAAAAGTCATTTCAGGTCAAGCGCCAATCTGACTGATTTTAAAGGGATAGTGTGTAAGATTGAGCCGTTTTTCATTATGGACAGCAGGGGGGTCTGCAGGTGCTGTATTTACCAGTGTTTAGCTGTAACAAACATGGCCGCCTCCGGAGAAGTGCCATCCCTCATGTAATATAATTTCATGATAACTAGACCTATGAGTATTTTTAAAACATATTGTTGGTCTTTAAGAACACATTCATTTGCAAGTTTTTGAAATTTACAATAATTTAATTTATTCATTTTTCCTTACACACTGTCCCTTTAAAGCTGACTGAGAAAATACCACGATTTGCAATATTGCAAAAGGTGCCTTCAATTAAAAATCGAAATTGCAAAACATTGTTTTGATTTGAGATTAAGAGGGTAAATGGTTAAGAGGGTAAATGTTATTTTTATGCGAAAAAGGTATGGAAAGGTTTTAGACTTGTATGTTTTCAAAAAAAAAAAAAAAAGATTCATTAAGGGCGTCATATGTCACAGTGGTTAATACGTCCGCCTCACCGTTCAAGGCACCGAGTTCAAACCCACCTCGCTCTGGCCTTCCTATGTGAAGTTTGCATTTTCTCCCCGGGCCCGCGTGGAGCTTCCTCCCACACTCCCGAAACATGCATGGCAGGTGTGTTGGACATACTAAATTATTCTTAGGCCTGCTGGATGTTTAGATTTGCATTTTCTTTTTGTTTATCAAATATTTCCACGAAAAGGGTGCCCACCAAATGGAAATAAAGACTTCAAAAAACTGAGCAGGTGAATATACAGTTGCTGAATTTGACGCAAGTATGCTTTCTTGTACGATTAGGTTCATCAAAGACTCAAAAGTGTCCATATAGCTTTGATAAATGTGAAGGCTTGTATGACTGGCAACAAGCACCTCGCCCAAAGTCAGCTGGGATATAACGTCGAACGCAGACTGTTTACCAATTCAGGGAAAGCTAGTCATTTTTTTCCATTTGGGTTGTTTTTCAGCTGCCATCCACAAATCCCTGTAGAAAATATTGCGAAACGCAATAATTGCCACAGGGAAATGATAGAACACTGGCATCAGGCTTCAAACACGTGTTACACAATATTATGCAAATGATCTCTCCATTGTCTGATACGATAAAATAGGAGAATCAATCAGTGTCAGCGCATAGACTAAAGATCACTACTGTCGTATGTTAACAGAAAATTACTAGAAAATAAGCTTTTTTTTTCTCTTTTCTCGAATGTCTTCTCATTTAGTCTCTTCCATCTTAATGAGATCAGCAATGGCGGTTCAGTGGCCGTGGTTAGCACGTACGCCTCACTGCGCAGAGGTTGCGGGTTCGATTTTGCCTCGGGCCTTGCTGCGTGGAGTTTGCATGTTCTCCAGCTACCTGTGTGGCTTTTCTTCAGGTTCCCCAGTTTGTTCCCATATTTCCAAAAAACAAGCATGGTATATTGGACACTCCAATTGATGAATGCAATACAAATTGTTGGAATAAACAGAAATGAAAGTAGAACTTTGAAAAAGGTAGGCTCTCGTATTTGTATGTTGAATATAAAAGGAAACAAAGAAGTTACATGTACCGCAATAAAAAAGCTTGAAGCTCCTGAATGAGCTGATGAGTGAGACAAATAAAGACATATGCGGAATACGAATGAACACTTTCCTTTTCATTTGCTTGCTTCCTAACTTCCTACTTTTGTTCCATGCCTCACTTCCTTATTGCCCCCCACCCTCCTCACGCACTGCTCTCTCAATCTCGCTCCCTCTCTCCCTCTGTGAAGGTCATGCAATTGATTTTACTCTGTCTATTCATTTTTCAAGACTGGCTTTGAAACGTGGGAAGCAGACAAAAGCCAAAGGGGCCCCTCCCCTTTTTTCCTCCGCCTTCCTTCCTTCCTTCTTTCCTTCCTTCCCCGGCAGCATTTTGCCCATCCCAAAACCCTAGGACGAGGGGGAATGTGGGGGAATGTGGGGGACCCCCCCAGTCCGTGCTTTCCCCCAACACACACACACACACACACACTGAGACTTTTGCTCCTTTCCTCTTTCCTCATTGGTCCCTTCCCCTCATCTTTCTTCTCTTCCATTCACGAGCGCTCTCCGGCCACATTCCGCTTACGGAATTAAAGTCATGCATCACACTTAAAACTCAGCCAATGCATTGTGGGTAGACATGTTCAAGCTGATGTCCAAATTAGCAGCGTATTTTCAGTTAGGCTGCTAGTGTGATTGTGTGGCCTGATTTTTAAAGTCTTTAAAGGAAAAAAAAATGATTGCGTCAATATCAATATCTGTATAGTTTGTCTATATAAATACCACGACATTAAGTATAATGAAAAGCTACTTTTTTTTTGTTTTCCCAAGCATTAAAGTATATTCTAACATTGAAAACAGAATCGTTTTTTTTTTTTTTTTTAATCCGAGTTTAGATTCCGCTGTATTTTCAGTTACGATGTTCCTGATGGTAATTTTCAAGGGTATAATTCTAGCATCTGAAACCAAGATTGCTTCAATATTGAATAAATCTTTCATCTTGCCATCTCAGATTAGTGAGGCCCCTCTTATTGGCTCGCATCCCTGTGCTGCCCCACCCCCTTGTCTGCACACTGACTTAACACAAACAAACGTTTAATTGTATTTACCAGCATGGCCACCTGCTACCTATACACCCCCAAGTCGTTTTTGCCTCACTGAACACAAGATTCTCACAAAGATTTAGTCTATATTCTGCAAAGTTTTGTGCAGGAATTGTATGTTAAATAAAGATTGCAGTATTGGGTAAATTACTTCTAAAATGTATTACACCGTGTTTCCCCCTCCCACAAAAGAATATCATGTAGTCAGTAGTCAAATATCATTTCAACAGTTCTCACACAAAGTAAATTGTACAAATAATGAAATTTGAAAAGTTTTTGCATGTTAAATGTTTGTGAAACCTAAATTCAAGTGAAATTCCGCTCCTTTGAGCAACTAAAATCCAGGCAAAGTTGAATCTTTCTGAAACCATCTTAAAAAATATGTAAATGGTATTTTGAAAAATCGTTTGATTATTCCACATGAAGACCATTTCATTCAATTTTCCCAGCACATGTAGTTACTTTTTCAGTTTTAAATGACTGATCATACTGTATGACAAGTCTCCATTTGTAAATAATTAGATACTTGACAATGTTATTATTTTACTGAATTGCAAAACATGACACTAACACTTGTTACGTTTTTTTTCCACCAAAACCCCAATGGGATTCTAACATTTAACATTTCAATACGCTGATGACATTTACCAAGACAACAATGCCAAAACAACAAAGCAACAAAATAATAATGAGCCTACCTGCCATTTAGCTCGTGTAATTTTTTTTCCGCAAAATCATGTTAGCTGCAGATTTAATTACAAAAATAGCTCCTAAACAACAACAACAACAAAACACAAGCCGGCCTTTATCTAGCTGTCTTTTGAATGTCTGGTCATGAAAACATCTATCTGGCAGTTATATAAAATAAAGGCTGAAACATTTAGTAGACACAACAACATCTAGTCACTATTCAATCCAAATATGTTCTGTAAAGGCAAAGTACACCCCAAAACTCTTCCAAAACGTATCCATCTTTGGGGGTGGCCATTTTTAAAAAAAGACGTCAGTGTTGCTTTGAGCTCAGGTGGAAACCAATCACGGCTTAGCATGTGAATGTCAAATGACCTCATTCAGAAAAGAGGTAAGCTGTGATTGGTTATTACCTGAGCACTGAGCAACTGTGATGTCGTTTTCAGGCGGCGGACAATGACAAAATGGCAGAAAAAAAAGCCACAAAAGTGGGTGGATTTACCTGCTTAATTAATATAATTATTGTGAATGTGCTGTTTGTACTAGTGAGGGTGCGTTGAACAAATGGTAAAGAAACTTTTGGGCTGATTTTCCCTGAAAGTTAAGCCGTGACTCAAGTTACAAAAGCCTGCTAGCTTACTCCAAACAAGCAGTCTAAAACATCAATGACAAGCTAACTGAACTAGTATTGATGTTGCCGTTGTTCTAATCCTCAAACCAATAGATATTTAAACACAAGTCCATATATACTCAGTGACTCATTGGCCAAATGTTGACGTAGTACAATTGGTAAAACAGAAATGTGCACCAGCAAACTTCATTTCATTTGCAAGCAGCATTTCTGCAAGTTATTGGGGACGGACTTTGAAAGCACTGATCTTGGAAAAAGAAAAAAAAAATCATAATGGCAGCATGAGTTTACTTTTAAATCATGTTTCTATTTGAGCTATATTGGCTGTGACTCGCTCAGCTAGCATAAAACCGGCTAACTACTAAAACTGCAAAACAACAAATGTACACGATGTATTTTTAAAAAATAAGTAGAAACACAAGCTCCCACTGAACACCGTTAACACGCATGCTAAAACAGAATGCGGATCTTATTTATTTCCTTAGTTGCCTAAAGGGAAATTTTTAAAGTACTTGAACATATAAAGTCAATATTGTGAAAAGCGTGCTTTCAACAGTGAAGAAACTGCAAATAAATGCAACGCCGACATAAAGGTAGCCTTGCCTCAACGTGTCCTTTCCCGGGCCGGCCGATCAATCACGAGAGCCTCAAGAGCCCCTTTAACGCAGCCATTGTATTGACACAAGCATCCATACCCGACCAAACTTATTACACTATTAAAGCCATTATGTGTTATCTGGAACACGCGGCGCTCTTATTGTGATCAGATCACACACATAGACGCTGCAACAAACATGCACACAATTAGCATGACATTTTTCCTTTTACTTTTTTCCACAAACCTTTTTTTCCATATTAGACAAGAAAAGGGCATAATCGCACACACAGACACACACCAAAACACGCACCCTACCTAATTGTATTGTATCTGCATGGTTTCCCTTCAGTAATACTCGCAATTAGACAGGCTGTGTAATTACACTGTCCTTGTTACACAGTTAATTCCTGTAATTACAAAATGCGCCAATAGTTTCCCCCTTTCTTTGTGCGCCGTGCCGCACGCAGATAGGACGATGCCTATGGAAAGTCTTTGTGTGATTAAAATGCATATGCACGTGCGTGTTTTGCAGCCTTGTGACTGAGCGAATACCCGCGTGTGTGTGTGAGCTCAAATGCGAAACACAATTAATGTTGTCAGCTAATAGATGACTGAAAATGATCCCTGTCCAAATAGAATTTTGTCTGTTTGGGAGCAGAACAGATGCTTTGTCACGCTCATCATTTACGTGTAGCTGGCCATAACATTAGGTACGCAGCGGGGATGGGATGAGATCTCGATGAGGTCTGGCCAGATTAGAACGCCACAAGATTTCTCGTTCCTGCACGGCCACGGGCGAATGAGCTGTGTGTTGTGGTTTCGTATGACAGCGTTACACGTTGCCAAACATGCTGAGAAAGGCAGCCGACGCTTCAAAATAATCTTTACAATACCTTTTATTGAATGGACACAAAAACCTTGGAACGCTTTTATTTTGAAGTTCTTCCCAGAACCATGTTGGTAAATAGAGAATAGGTTAATAGGATTAAAGGATTGGATACTTTAAAGATGGCGTCCTGAAAGGTTTGCTGTTGCTCCTGATCACTTTTGAATGCAACAGGCTGAGTCAAACGCGTCTTTTTGGAAAAATATTTAGAGGAAGAGAGCTGTTTAAAATGTGTGTTTAATTTTATGTTAAAAATATGTTGATTATAAAATCTGGTCATTAATTATGAAGTTGGAATGTGGTATTTGGTCTTCTTTGTTGAAAATTGTTTTTCATCAAACCAAAAACAATGAATTTTTAAAATTTTTATTCAGACACCAAATTATCGATAGAAGCAGGCCAGGGGTAATATAGGATGCGCTTATTACTTTCAAAACAGCTGTGTTTTGGTTTTCCAATTGAAAAAAAACCGAATGATAAAATATTGGCATATCAGACGAACGCAAATATCGTAAATACTGAAAAAAATATGGCAACCACTGTAGCTAACATGAGCTATGTGAATTTTGTTAAACTCGCTCAGCTGCAGCTGAAAAATGTGCCTGTAACAAAAATACTCTTCTGTTTATGTTTACATTCGACGCCAGATTGTTAATTTTCTTGCAGTCAACGCAATTAAAAGAAAACTTTGGAAACCTGAAAGTTTATACAGTTTATACATGCGTCACTAATTTTGCCAAAATTAATTATCATGGGCGCAATATCATGAGACATCTCATCTGGTGGGATTTGTGGCTCGTCCCGTCTCTGGTACGCAATCAAATGAGATCGAGCTCCTCGAAATCCATTCGTTCGGTGCTGTTGACATCGACCATAATCAGAAAGAAACTGTGGCTCACCTTTGCCGCAGTTGCTGTCTCCTTCCAGCAGGGGGCTCCAGGGCGGGTCCCCCTGACTGGCGAAGGCTCGCATGTGCAGGTAGCTTATGGTCAGCCGGATGACGGAGGCCTTGTCCAGCTGGCTGGTGATGGCGCCGGGCAAAGGCAGCATCTTGGCCAGCTCAAAGAACTCAAAGTTCTCCTTCCCGCGTCTCGACCGGGCCGCATTACGTGACTTCTCTTTGCGCAGGTTCTGCAGACTACATGGGGGGAAGGAAGGAAAATGGGGGATAGACATTAGATGAAAACACAAAATGCACAATACACCCAGACAACACAATGGAAAGAACAAAAATGGAAGCTATATATTGAATGAAAACACCAAAAAATGCAAAACGTGCTGATCAGTAATACAGGTTATGAAATGTATTCACACCCATGCTCAAATATTGAAAAAAAAAATAGTTTAAGATGAATCGTTACAAAAATTCTTCCACCATTGGTAAAACAATTAAAAAGGAAAGTATAAAACGTTGACATCCTGTGGGTGAAAAAGTGCACACACTCATAGCTTTTGAAATGTTTATTTTTAAAATTAAGTAGTTTTTTTCAATAAAAATATTCAGTATTTGTGTCAAGCGATTTCAAAAGGTTGGAGCTAGTGGACAGTGCTAGTCTAGTTCAGCGTGTTTGTGGGACCGGCTTCGTTCTGGCGAGACTTGCCCCTCGGCGCAACTGCTTATTTGGTTAGCAAAAGTAGACAAGATTTAAAAGTCCCTAAAAAGTGGCCTATTTTGTAGAGCAAGGTATTTGGTATGGTATTAAGGAATGTGTTGAGGTAGTGTGTATACGTTGCACGTGGATTAGATAGGCACAGGTGGACAGATTGGCGTACGTGGATACGACATCATATTTCATTATGTGTCAGCGACATGGGAAAATCCAAATCATGTCATTGAACAAATTATAATCATGATCATTTAAAAAAAATAAATAACAGAACCCTTGCGCAGCAGGGGAGGAGATGGGAGGAAGGGGTTGTTTACCCTTTGACAACAAAATGCATGGTTGGAATCCCCTGACTTACAGTATAAATCAATCAATTAAATGAATTATAATCATCATCATTTGAAATACATTTTAACAGCACGTATTGCCGGCACAGCTTTCGAGGGGGGCAGGGGAGCGTAAGTGATGCACGATCAATCCCTCTGAATTATTCTTAAAATAAAATCTTTGAATGAATTATAATAATGGCTAGACAGATAGGTGGATCGTTTCATATTTTGATAGAACCCTGCGCTCCCTCATCCTAGTCATAAATAAAAATAATTAAACTACTGAAAAAAAAAAAACACCACTCTCTACAACTTGGCCTAAAACAAAATCAGATGCTAAGCTTTACAGTCTCGATTTCATTCGTCCAAATTACGTGGACACATTTAGGACAAACTAATATCATTATATACGCCAAAAGCCCTAGGCACTTGAATGCAATTAACAATCATATCCATTGGGCAGTGCACACACCGATGTAATTCAAGTATACGTATGTCTCTGAAGTCTTTTTTTTCATAAACTATTGCATAAAAAAAACTTTGAACACATCTGTCACATATGCTAAAAGTAAAAAGCAAGGCTTGGCTGGTTTTAATAGGATAATGCCTTTGGCGAGATCACTTTGAGATGTGCCCATAGCTATTTGGATGCCATTCATCTCAGAATACATGTGCAGGCGATTTATTCATTCAACTCATACTCAAAATGAAAAATGACACAAAAATCTCTTACTTAATTCTAAACATTGCTTTTTACTTTAAGCCCGTACAATGAACGTGTCCAACAAGAATGTGTACAGTATCCATTTCAGTTCATGATAGCATGAATCATGCGCAGCGCAAACAATGACTTCCCTACCTTGCTGGTTACCTTCAATGAGGAAAAAGTGTTGCTCAGTGCAATACATTAAGGACACTCTCTCTCTTAATAGTAGCTGCTGCATACTAATGCTCAAGCACTCAGCCAGCTATTACTGGGTGCACGTATATATTCTTGCTACATATTTATGCTGTTTTTACATTTCTCAGAAGTTTCAAAGATTTAACTGAGAGAGTTGACAAAACCGCTACAAACAGTGACAGGTGACAAGGTGGTGATGATTACAATGACGGATTAAAATGACAGATGAAGTCAATCTTAATCCGTCATTTTCAAAATGTTTCCGTCATTTCGTCAGCAAAACATTGGTAGGACACCACCTCGGAGGTTGATTAATGTAAAGAAACAAGAAATTATCTCCAACATTAAAACAATTAATACTCACAACTTTTTCTTTTTTCCACTGGTTAAAGTTAATATATATTGACACGGAATCATTAGTTTGTTAATGATATCTTTTAAAGACTTGTAAACAGTTGACATTCAAATGAGCTTTTGTTACACTATAATATAAATATATAACGGTATGGATGCAACTTTAAGGGGGTTGGCCAGCTCTCAGATCATACAGTACCTGTAAATGTAATTTTAGTTGCGCATGGCATTTTTTTTATCGTCTGTTACATCTGTGACATGGCAAATTTCTTGTCACAGCAAAACTAGTGGCATGTGGCCAGCTTGACAGATAACACAGAACGGAGAAAAACATGTGTGCTGGCCACCTGTTGATGGAGCCGCACTCGGGATAGACGAGACGGGCCTCCGCGTCAAAGCGAAAGCTCATCTCGTAAATACATGGAATGGTAATGGCCCTGCTGCAATTCAAGTGAAACAATCTGTATTGTGACCCATCTCCAGCAGATTGGCCTGGTAATTACAGGCAAACTCCCCTCTTCTGTCGACCACAGCACAGTCCTAATAATGCCATTTGCTTCCAAATCCATACGTGCACGCACACACACACACACACACACACACACACACACACACACATATATATATATATATATATCCCTCACTTTCCCTCCCACTCCGGCTCACTCTCATCTGGTCCCGGGCTTGTGAGCCGGGTCCTTGATTGAGGGATCAATAGGAGGAGGAGGGGCACAGTGACAGAAAGGGTGAGGGGGGTGTTGGAGGGGCCGGGCTCAGGTAGCCTGTCTCTCTGATTGGGTATTGACTCTCCTCAATGGGGCCTGAGCGCTGGAATTATGTTGTCACCGCCACTTCACAATTTGTGTCGCCGTTGTGCACAGGGGCAAAGTGTGTGTGTGTGTGGTGAGCTTTGGTCCATCGCCCGTGTTGATTCTTATCCCCCTGAAAGTGTGTGCGCTGCTTCACATTGTGTTTGTACCGCGATAAAGTGACAGCGGTTGCATTTCTCCTTGCTCTTGTCTAATATGTATAAATAGTGTGTGTGTGTGTAGGTGTGTGTGCGCCTGTAACATCTCATTATTATACAGCCACGACCCCAGCCACAAAGAACAATCAATACACACACATTGATTCTGCTTAGTTTTTATATCCGCCCGTAACAGACTGCCCATTAATAATTCCAGCCAAATTTACTTAATCTCCCTCCAACGGGGTGAAGATTGGCGGCGCGGCCACGATTGACAGGTGAGCAACATGTATTGTTGGTTGGTTAGATTTTCAAAACATTCTCACATCTTGCGATGATACGGTTTGTTTTGCAGGTGTCTGCGGATGTATTTCACCTTGCGCAGATGAATTCATAGACATGCGCCGAGGCTTAAATGGTATCACCTAATGTGTGTGTGTGTGTGTGTAGTCTCACCAGGGCAGGGTAGGAGGCTTGGCCAGAAGTCCTTGCAGGAAATCCCACTCCACGCTCACACACTTCCCCTCACTGACAAACGGCATGGTGGCCATCCTTCTCCCAATCTGGGACCCACGCCGCTCTTAACGAAGGCTCTGATTGGCGGGCGATCCGACAGATTCGACCCTGGATGTCCAAAAATGAGAGGGAATGAGATGAGTTATTTGCTATATTTGGTTAGAGCACTGATGAGAAATGCAGTAAATGCCACAAATAGGCAATGAATAAACGACAATCCAATGAAAATAAAAAGTGATGTGATGACTGTGACTTCTTGTGTAGCAGCTTGTATGTTCAAACATGGTAATTTTTAAATGATACATAAGTTCTATTTCAAATGGCAATTCTTGTATTGTAAGTTACTTTTTCCAAACAAATTGTTAACACAACTAAAAAAAATGTTTAAAAAAAATCATTCGACTGACTCACATTGCACATTGTGTAATTCAACATGACCCTAAAAACATAAAATGGTTTGATTTCAGTTATTCTGGACACCTAAATCCCTAATGTATTTTTATTGAAGTACATATACACCACAAACATTAGTTTTTAAATGTTTTAAAATGAACTCAAGATCCCAAAGTTGTGCATAGCTTGCTTAACTGCCACAATGACATATTAACTATTGTTAAAAATGTCTTGTAAACCACCCATCCTGCATTCTGCCTCTTGTGCGAAACCTCCATTTTCTGATGTAGCTAATTTTCAAACTGTCAATTTTCGAAATGAAGGAAACCAGTTCATGGTGTAGTCTGCCTGAAGTCATCTGGGATAGGGTTCAGTATGCCCGTGACCTTCGTCAGGCCAAGCAGTTAAGAAACTGAATGGATGGATGGATAGATTTATTATAGATTTAATGCCCAGTCCCAGTCCTTAAAACTATTATAAGCACAATTAACCCATGGCTGTCATCTAGTGGTGAGTGGTGTAATGACAATTTAAAAGTAATCAACTTCTTTATACTTTGTTCGCTAAATGGATTTACATTCCATGCCCACCCTGCTGGATTTTGTTGTTGTTGCCATTTTCCACTTTTTATGAGAAAACCCTCGGAAACTATAATGGATGTTCATTAACATTTTTGGATGAATATTTTTGTGTTTGTAAGAATATAAAATATTGAATGATTTATTTGTTTATGACTCCTTTATTTTATTCAATCAAAAGGGCACCGCAGTCCGTGTGCTATCCATCTCTTTTTTTGGATAGAATGTATTTGACTTGGCCTGTCTTGCTAAAAATCCATAGCTGTAATCCCTTTGACACTATCCAGCTCGGTTTCGTCTAGCAATGAGTTGCTTGCTAACTGAAGAAAGATGTTATTTCCTCAAAAAGTATTGGTTTGGGGAATACAAAAAATATTCGAGCCAACTGTACGAACGAGCTCGTTACGGGCCTTTTGTAACCTTTCCACCGTGTGTCCTGATGTGAGTGAGCCAAATAAATAACATATTTACATTTTCATTTCAGAAAAAATCTCCACAAAGAATAAATGTCCATGCTGTCGCCGGCAATGTAAAACCTTAAAAACCTTAAAAAACGAGATAACACTGAGCCTTAGTCGCAATCAAACATGCCCCCCCCCCGAAATCTTCAAAGATAAAATCCACTTTCTCCCACCCCACCTTCTGCCCATCAATGGCACACCTCTTACATCTCATCTCCATCCCCATGTGTGGCGTTGACATTTAAAGGGCTCACGTGGCCCCGAGCGCCATGGTGTCATGCCCTTGGGCCTGAGATGCCCTCTGCCGTTCTCGCTCCACACTCTGACTGTGGCCAAGCTGGATTAGCTCAATACAGTAAGAGCGGCTACGCCAGATTGACAGTCGGTGGAGCCGCACTTGCCCATGCTGAAATATATGCATGACAACCTCTTGGATCACGTTCAAATACAGCAGAGTCAAATGGATTGGTTGTTGAACAGGGACGCTGGGTCATTGGCTCCAATCCAAATGCTCGTTTGACATCCCCGCGTCTCCTTAGATCATTTCAATCCATACATAGATCCAAACACGTGCGCGATATCTTTGCAGTCCCCACGTTACGCTGAGCGGAATGCTCCGGCCCATTTCCACTAAGCGCTCGAGGTCAGTGGCTACGAAACAAAATATTTTAAACTGTACCCTGTGCCCAAAGTCTATTGTTGTGATACCAACAGCATACTGTTGGTAGAGTAACTATGGGGTGGAGCTAGACTGCTCTAAGCTGATTGGTTGGCAGGGAATCAACGACAATAGATGCAAGGAGCAATATCCCAGACAATAGAGTAGAATCCGACATGCAATTGGATGACAGCCAATCCAGCCAAAGGTTTGCCCTGCCTCACACAAAGACCAGATGGGATTGGTTGCATCTTACCTGCGACCCTAATGAGAATAAGCACTAGAGAAAGATGGATGGACTGATTGACGACACTCGGCTGCACTGGTATGATGTCATGATATTTGCACACCGCACCGTGGCCAATACCCCAACAATCAGTAATAGCTGCCGTATAGCTATTTTAGACCCTTTACAATGATTTGAAATGTATATTGTCCTGAAAATGCATCAATTAGCTAAATGGAAATGAGGCTATATTATTGAAAGAACAAGAAAATGTGTGCTGTTTCACAGTAGCCATCCAATATGCAGCTGGGTTGAGTGCTTTGAGTGAGAGGCGGGCTAAACTATGGACTGGTTGCCAGCTAATTGTGAAGCCATAAATATAAAACAAGTAAGTAAACAGTCAGTACGCTGGTGCTGTTTGTAACCTTGAAAAAGTGGGACCGTTGTAAACAGATGATTTTATTGGCTTTCTTCAGACCCTTCCACCATGATGTCACCCATACTTCAGGTTTTAAGCCGCATCCCAGTGAGGAGCGAACGTTGGCAATTGTCAGCGAAAGTAGCGGCTATTTTGATCTCGTCGCGGGCGGTTCAAGGTCGCAATTGTTCCTTGGACATTCTGAATCTCATAATTGTCCTGAAGCCGTCTAAATTGTTGTTGGTTATCAAGCACCAAAAAAAAAAAAAAACATGTAAGGAACAATTGCGACCTTGAACCTTGAATGAACCCCGACGAATCCCAGACTTGAAGTTGCAGTCGCTACCTTTGTAAACACGCAAGTGTTGGTATAGCAGTAGAATGTTGCTCAAACGTTCTTCGATTACACCGCTAGTAAACAAACCCTTCCATGCCATTTCACCAAGGCAGAGCGATTGTAAAAACAGGGTAAATGGCTCGAAAAATATTTTAACCTTCTGCTATCCTGCCACGTTTCGAATGCATGAGCTGTTATCTGAAAAGAAAATGCTACATGTGAAAAATGGCTTCGAAGTGTGCCAGAACGACAGCAGTAATTTACATTTCATTAAGTGGAAATTCAGACATAGTTAACATGATCATTGAGGGACCGGCTAATTAAGTGACTTCTCAGTTTGCTTGGATTAGTGGCACAGGGATGCCATTAATCAGAATTGATTAGCATGTTGTCATCTACTAGCAAGATAGCTATATTTCTCAAAGCCAACAAACATTTTATACATACTGCACCTGCGACCAAAATCACTCCCACAACTAACTCAAGGTCCATCTAGAATCATCTCCTATTTTTGTCCAACTACCGACATGCACTTGATTTATCCTTTTTCCACCCACAGGTTCTAAACCGTTTTTGGTAAGACAATTGAAAAACAGTTATTTTAAATCAATGTTTTGGTCCAAGTCAGCTTGAATCAACCACAATCCGCTAATACTGTGTTGTCTGTTGTTTAGAATCATCATGTTCAGACCATGAAGCACACCACATTACATACGATGCAGTCTCAATGACCAGATCTACATGTAAGACAAAATGTGAAAACTTCAATTCTCCATTTAGCTCCATTACGATTGTATTATTGCTGATATGTAATCTTTTCTAGATAGATGTAAGGTACTGTGTTCTTAAAATGAATGTAAAAGACATACAAAAAAACTGCAATTTGTACGCAAGTCCCCCTTGATTATAAGGCACATTAATTTGTGAGAACATTGAAAAATGTAAGTGCACATTATAGTTCGAAAAATACAGCAACTTTACTAGAGAAAATCAATTTTGGCACTGGTAGATGCAAGGGGTCTCAGTTTCACTTCACACAACTGGCATGGGATATAACCATCTACTGACACAATCTACACCCCAACATCCCCCCTGAGGACCCCCTTCCAATGTGTTACTAATGCTGTGTGCCACTTGTGTTCACTCCAGTGATAGCTTAACTGCAGAGGTCAGCCTTATCTTGAAGAGAAAAGTCCTCTCCGAGGACTCTTGGGCCCGGTTCACACTGCAGGGCTTAACGCTCAATTCAGATTTTTTTTTTTTTGGTGAAATCTTTCCAAATAAATGCAACCTGTTTGCGACCTGCGTGTGAATGCTAAAGTTCCCAAAACTGTCCCGCATGTGCATTGAGGACACAGTGACGTCATTCACAGCGGGCGTCCTAAATGTTAGTGTTTGAGGAAGTATCTGGCGATGTAGAAACGGCTGTCATACCGGACCCAGAATATTTTCAATCTATTAGATATAAGGAGGAATTTGAGGAGGCGAATGGTGAGGTTTTTGGCCATGGGCATTGTGTGCAGTGCCAGCAACGTGGCCAAGCGAGACAGAGAGGAAATACACCTTGCTATTCCACCTGTCCAGATTTGTCTTTGCTTGGTCCGCTCTAGTTACTTTGTTTTTTCCAACCTGCTTGCACCAATTGTGACGTTTGTCACTTATTTGTTACGTGCGAGGTAAATGAATGAAACCTGGCCATTCAGACAGTTACCAAAAAAGTGGGACAGGATTCAGGACCACATACCAAAGACGGCGTAATTGTAACGAAAAAAATTCTGATGTGTCGTTCACACTGCCATTAAAGGATGAGATACAAGTTGCATAGGGGCAAAAACCAAAAAAATGGGAAGTGGGGCGCTTCAGATTGCTGTGTGAAACCAGCCACCTATTGCCCTGGCTAACTTTGAAGGCTTTTTGTTTGTGCTTCTTGGTCACCACGATTATTGGACTATTTCTCATTGAGCGTCCTGATCACTGGAGGGGAGACAGGGTCAAGCAGCAGGAAGCGCCTCCCTGTCGAACAACATTCACCTTCGTCACCTTCTCTTTCTCACCAGGATAAACGCACATCAAGTACAGTAAGAGGGAGATCAGAGCTTAATTTGAGCGCCTCGCAAACACAAGCGCAGACTTTTCCCATTAAATCTTCCTCTTGTTTATCTCCTAATTGACCTTATCTCTGCTTATCTAATCTCTCGCTCCATCTTTCTGTCCGGCGCAATCTCTCCCATCTCCTCGATTCTAGCCGGGCAGTCGCATCAACGTAATGGACAGGGGGCCTCCACAGGTAATTATTCAATCAGCCTCATAACCTTGTGGCGGTTTGGGCGGCCCATTAATGCACTCACCCAAATGGAGCCGGCTACTTTGACTGCTAATCCTACGGAACAGCAGAGTGGGATGAATGTCAGCGGTGTCGCCTGGAGACCGCTACAATCTGCTGCGCGGCCGCGCCGTTCCGTAAAGGAAATATTTGGGAAGGGAGACTTCATGATGCGGTCGTAGGCAGAATCTGCCTTTTGCCGGCAGCTGTCCGGATCAACCTGTATCAAGTGTGACCGCAGGTGTTTTCAATGTGTTACCGGGGCTGCTACATATTCATAAGCGCCGCGCGCACGTGTGCGTGACCCTATGGAGTCGCGGTCTCTTGGCACGGCGGCGACTGAGGCGAGGGCACTGCGGCGCGTTTTCGCAGCGGCGCATTTCGCTGGCTGCCGGCTTTGGCTCGGGCTCTTGTTTATTTTCTGCAGGGACGTTTTAATTAGGGCCTCCAGCTGTCAGAGGTTCGTTAGCGCGCCCCTCCTCTCGCCGGGCCGGCCCACCCCGCGGGGAGTCGGCGGCATCAGGCAAATGAACACATTTGAGTCAAACGGCACGCAGACTGACAATAGCCCTTCGCCGCCACGCCAGCGGCTCCCCGAGGTGGAGACATGGTTGTTTTATGCCTCATCTCCCCAACCCCTGGGGCCTCGAACAGAGCCTGGCCAAGACTGACAATGTGCTCACTGCCATCAGGCAAAGGTGAAGAGCAGGCGCAAGATAGAGAGGACAATCAATTGTCTCTTCTTTTATGTGAACTGTACCTTAGGATTGCGTATTATTCACTAGGAATGGCCAACGGACTATATTTCCTTCATCGACTGAGGGGGGGAAAATATTTATCTTTATAATTTTTTGATGGGAAGAAATCTGTATGTATGAACTCTACCAATAGCTCACGGCATTTTTTACTCCTTCAGACGGCAAACTAGTTTGACCGAAAAAAACGGAGTCTGTGCCGGTTGCAGATCAACAGTCGCGTGCACCCAATCAAAAGGATTCTTAATGATCTTCTGGGTCAGTACTGCACCTGGTGGCACTGATAGGGCTGAATATAATTAATTTCGTAATGCAAACTCTCCAATTTTTTTGGTATAATTTCTTGTGGAAGCCTCTGCCTGACTTCTTACTCTTACTATATTTTAGTCCGGAGGCATGGTTTCTCCACCCCTATCTTGCCATTCATATTTATTTTTCATTAGCCTGTTGGGCACAATTGAATTGCGCCCCGGAGCAAGTGACCACACGAACTTCATACCTGCGTCTATGAGAGACATTTAATCAAGTAGTTTCATGAAGCGTAGCCTAGTGGATACCGTGTCTGCATAACAGGGCGGAGACTAAAAACATAAGATGGATCTGGATTTTACAATTGAGCGAAAATGACTCACAACGTATTAATTGGTGTATTATTGTCACAGGAACGTTTGAATGGCGACACGTGTGGCAAATGTGGGGAGGGCGCTGCATCAAATGGAGCGCACTCTCATAAACCGGTCACCCAGAAGTTTAGAGCACGTATTGGAATGTTTAGTCGGCCGTGAGTATTGTATTGTATTTAATTGTTACAAAACGGGCCAATAAAGCTCATCTACTCGGTGCACAAATGTCTTTGTCATTACTTTTCTGTTGGCCACTATTCTAGCACAAAAGAGATTTTGCAACACTGTACGCTGGACCAAAGAGACAAAATATCTTAGGCTAGCTTAGCATTAGCGAGCGGAATACAACACATGACACGAATGGACAACGTATGGATTTAAAATTTTACCAAAAAACACCCTTGGCCAATGTATGACCAGGCATTCTTAGAAGTTACAGTAAGTTATTTGATATTTTGGACTATGTCCTGTCTTTCGGCAAAAGTAACCTATTCAAACAGTCAGGATTCAGCGATTAAATGGTAAATAAGCAGAGACTGTTGTACTCAGATTTATTGTAGGAGTACAGGCATTCCTGCATTTCTAATGCTGGTCTAAGTTTGAATCCCAGTTCCAGCTATCTTATGTAGAGTTTGTATGTTCTTCCACTGCTCAGGAAGGTTTTCAAGAAGAACTCCAGCTTCTTCCCACATTCCAAATACAAACAATGAAAACACCAAATTGCCTATGGGTGCGAATGTGAAGGGTTGTTTAGTTAAGTTTGTCCTGCGATTGGCAGATTAGTCATCTGAAGTGCCAAACAACAGATAGATGGACTTTCCTAAAAGACCAGGTTTCCCAAAAGCATTAAGGCAAATCCATCAGGGTTTCATGAAACCAAGGTTGAATTTTTCAAGACCAAGCTGAATTTCATCTTTCATCGTGACCAAATCATCAAATGGGTTGGAGTAGCCCAGCTCAATTCCAGACCAAAATTGAAAATATGTGGGAGTGTCTTCAGACACTTTTGTAGCAGTTTTACAAAGAAGGTTTCATAAATATTGATCTGAGAGCCTCTTACTCAAAAAGATGAATGTTTTCATTTCAATAAAAAGTAAAAAGTGCACAGAACGATTCACACAGCACCATTTCATCAACCTACCGAATGGATTCCGAAAAGGTTTTTGCAAATAAAAGGATATTAGGTATTTATTCTTGCCATTCGGCAGTGTATATAGGCCTACTATAGTGTCTTTAATTATTATCTTAAAAGTAAGGCAAAACCAGTGCACAATTTTCTTAATGGTAATATTTTAGGCAAACAGTCAATGTCCAACATCACGGAAGATGTAGCAAAAACACGCTTGAAACCACGTGAACAGAATGTTTGATGTTGCTGGTTTTGCAGCTCTGCTTTCATGTTGTTGAGTAGTTATAATTGAGTGTCTGCAGCGTCGGGGGAGATGAAGTTTGGTATTCTGGTTGGAGGGCTAAAAACTACTTATCATGCATTACGGCCCTGCTTGGACCTCAGGATTTGGAAGTCAAAAGAGTTTCTAACGTACGTTTTTTTTTTTTCTTTTTTTCCAGGTGCTGATCAATCGACAGCTGCTGGACATGACAGATGCACCCCCGCACCATCCTCCATACCCCGCCGCCCTAAAACCGCAACCCGATCTCTTAATATTCCATATTCGCACTCGCTCCGCATTCCGCCTCCGTATGCTGCGGTTGACCTTGACGACTGGGGGATCATTCCCAATCCAAGGTTCTTTCCAACTCTCAAGAGCCCCGCCGCCACACGTCTCCAGCCCGTTGGCCGATACACCCCCCCGTACCCCTCGCCCTCTTCGCTCCTCTCTTGGCCCCGGCCTGGGTCATTAATTATCTAATGGAATCAATACAGCGTTAGATTGGACCGCAGTGACCCTGCCCACCCCGGGGTGCCTTGACAGAGGTTCTGAAGCATAGGAATGATGTGCTCCTTAGAGTCCGAGTGTCCCGAAAACTGGCAGAAAACTGAATAAAGACATGGCCGATAAATAAATGATTAGAAGAGCGAAGGGGCGGGGGTGGAGTGAGGCAAATCATAGAGAAATGATGGGAAAATGAAGATAGAGATGGGGGAGAAATGAAAGGGGCTGTTACTGATGTAAGCCACTGGTGATCAATACAGTTCTCCTCCTCCTCTTTTATTACAAGGAGCTTTGGTGAGGCTCACTTTTGTGTCCACCTCTCTTCACGGAATCATCGCGATGACTGTCTGCCGACTGCACACTTCATGAGCTGCGGTATAGAACCATATCAGTCTGATATACTTCTCGCTACTTGACCAAAACATGCCAGAGTCGTCTCTGAATTGCGCAGTGCAGAACGACAACCAGAATAATAAATATATTGCTATATTAATACCTCTATGAATGTGACAATCCAAACGGAACGTTATTATCTTTGAGGCAATACCGCATGAGGACTTTTCCCCCAGCAGCTCCTGGATCAGGTCAGACTGACTTCTGCGCAACAAGAGGGCTCTGTGATTATGAGAGCTGGTATACTTTAGGGGCTTTGTGGTCTAATGTCATTTTTTTCAAGGCAGGAGACTTCGGGAGCGTGTGTGAGTGTGTGTGTGCGGGGGGGGCGGGGGGAACAACTGAAATCCTCCAAGTAGCTGATTTTGTCTCATTCGCTGAAAACCACACATGCAGGATCAAGCGGATTTGTCGGAGAATTAGAAAACAATCGGTTAAAAACAATTAAAAGTTATATTAATGAGACCTGTGGTAGTGGGTAGTAAAGTAGGCCGGCCCAATTAGAAAAGCGCACATCAGTTTATTGCCTGCTAGGGGAAATGGCTTAACATCAAATTTACTGAAAAGTCCACTGCAGAAGTTCCATTGTGCTTCGAGATGCTTAATGGACACTTTGTTAGGTACACCTGCACACTTGAATGAGATCCAACAGATGAGCTGTTTGTAACACTTGCAAATAATGATGTCATGAATTCAGCGATGTGATTATAAATCTGCTTGTAACTTCATAACTGCATTGTTACACAGACACTAATAAAATACCATCATGAATACAGCAGCCCTTTTTCATTGGCTCTTTCATCATCACCTAAACCAGGGGTCACCAACTCCGGTCCTCGAGGGCACCTATCCAGCATTTTTTCAGTGTAACCCTCCTCCACTGCACCTGATTCATAGGATGTGCTCATCAAGAAGCTCTGCAGGAGCACCAAAATGATCATGATAATTTGCATCAGGTGCAGTGGAGGAGGGTTACACTGAAAAAATGCTGGATAGGTGCCCTCGAGGACCGGAGTTGGTGACCCCTGACCTAAACTAACCTTGCTGCACCATTTTGACGCATGTTGCTAATTTTACGGCGTTACATTAATAGCTAAATTTTAATTTTCTATAGCGCTTTAAAAAATATGACCTTTTGCCTTTGTATTACATCTGAAATTGTGGGCCAAGTGAGTGTGTCAAACTCAAGGCCCGGGGGCCAAATTTGGCCCATCACATCATTTTTTTACAACCCCATAAAGCAATTAGTTTTTCGTGCAAAAATGTAATATTAAAAAGTACAATATAAATATAAAGTTCTATCTACTTCATGTGGCTGCTGCAACCAAACTAAGAGGAGAGTCACGGGAACAAAGAAAGAGAATGATGGACGGTGACATAGTTTCACTTGTAAATTGCCAGACTAAAAAAAAAAAAAATTGTTCAATAGCTGCATTTCACTGGAAAACAATTAACAGTCCAAAGAAAACAAAATAAATGTTTTTGAAACAAAACATTTTTTGAAATTACATTAATTCTAAAAAAAGTCATAAATAGCTGTTTAACAACGGGATTAAGGAAAATTTCTATATATATATATATATATATATATATATATATATATATATATATATATATATATATATAGGTGTCCTGGTGAAAGAGCAGCAAGTCCTGCTGACTGTGGAAGTGCAGAGTAGACTGGCCTGCTGTATATAAGGCTGAAGAAGCTAAATCCACTCCCGCAGGCTAGGACCACATCAGCTCTGACCTCCAAATAACCACAGGCCATAGCGCAGCACAGAGGGTCACAATCCTACACACGCACGCAGTCGCACACACATACATGCGCTAACATGGATGTATCAATTAGCTAGGTGCAAAAGCCAACGTTCAGAAAATCCGCGTAGGTGTCTGACGGATGGTGGTGAGCCACCGTTCCCACACACTTTTATGCACTCATTGACCAAAGTTGCTAGACTTAACCGCATCATATAGAGACAACAAAAGAGGAAAGTGACAAATGTGAAAATTAGACATGCACATCCTCATGCGACAAAGTGGGCCGTGTGTATTTGTGTGCGCACGTAGGCCGGTGGATCCCTCCAGGCCGGCGTGTGAATGACAGCGGGGGTTATGTAAGGAGCCGCCTCGGGGCCCGAGTGGACAGTCCGAGCGGAGATCAGGTCAGCCGAGTGTGACACTAAACACATCTCCCTGACACCGAGCTGACACCCTCTGTCACAGACGCACACACACACTGTCTGTCAACGCTCTTCAAGCGCGCGCACACACGTGCGCACACAAGCAGGAAGTGTGCGAGCTGCTGTCTGTCAATATGGCCGACACTGAGCACCTCAAAGCGCGTGTGCGTGTGGAGAAGAAAGGAACATTAGAACAAGAGGGTGTGCATCTTTTACCTTGGGTCACATGCATTGTAAGTATATTTACAATGCACCTAAACGAGTCAAATAGCATTTCAAGGTCGTATTGTAAGGAAATCAACTGGTGGGAAAATGAAAGGCGCACTAAATTATTATGCCTCGATGTAAGACTTAATGCAAGCGTTTACACAGGTCTGATTGGCTGGATCGAATTGGCACATATTTTTTGTATTTGATGCAAAAATCAAATATCGGTTGTAATATCCAATTCTGGCTATCCGTAGGTCGGGCCGGTTCCGATTTCCGGCGTATAGCAGAGGTTGTCTGTACAATATAAAGCAAGTAGTTGAATTAGATTGAATACGTTGGTCCGTTTTATGACCTAATCAGTGATTGTAAAAAAAAAAAAAAAAAAAAAAGTCAATTGGTGATCAGCTCCAAAATCCCGATTATGTAAAGCTTATAAATAAATAAACACTCTTGTCCCATTTGGCGCCTCGAAACCGATGGACAGGAAAATCACTTTTCATGAGGACAAACAACCAAGCAGAGACAAGTGCAATTATATATATATATATATATATATATATATATATATATATATATATATATATATATATGCCACTACATAAGAGTGGCAAGTAGACAATAAAACCAGGGATTGATTATGGAGAAATAGCAAGAACAGAGATACTCTACATGGTGGAAATGAGGTGTGTAGCTCCCTGGAACATAAGAACGGACCTTGTTAAAGGTGCCGTCTCCACAAAATGAAAGATTATCCATCATGCACCCAAGGAACTTGTTTACACGCTTGAACTCATCGCATATTCCGTTTACATGTTTAGGTTCTGCTGTATTGGTCAGCAACAACGTTGTCGTTTTTTTTAAATTATCGCTTCATGCAACACTGTATGAATTGAATGATATCCCATGGTTGACAAAAACAAACTTCTTGTCATCTCTCACGTTTACAATGGTTTGACCTTGAAACAAAGTCATTCCATTTGAATCACTCCCTATGAGAAAATATCTTTCAAAATTCAAAGTGGAGTTCTGTATAAGAGAGCGGATCGTGGGCAAATTCCGGGGTTCCCCTGCATTTCGAATAAAATCTAAACTGCACTTATTTCTTGCGTTGCTTATTTCCATGAATTCACGCAGTGTGGTGATTAGTTATGCTCAAAAGAGGTTTTTGCTATAATGGCGTTAAAGAGGATGCAAAGCTCACAGCGTGATCATCAAAAAAGAAAAACACACACAGAGGTGCTGATGCGGGAAAAATGAGACTTCACCCGATGCCGCCTTTAAGAGGCGTCGAAATTTCCTTCTGCTCATCTACCGTCCAAGTGATGCGGGGCAGGGTCGCTCGCCTTTTGGCGCTGAGCGCCAAGCCTTAGATGGGATCTCAAAGAAGAAGCCGGGCCTAATAAAAAAGGCCTAAAGGTGGGTCACGGGGGAAGCGTACGTGTATATATATATATATATATATATATATGTATTTATATAAATATATAAATATCCATACTTGCACATGTCAGGGCCAAAGCGGATGGAGAGGCTCAGAGGCTCAGCGGGCCCATGCACGAAATGTGATGACGCGGGTCTGTTTCTAGTCAGGGGCGCAATCCCATTTTTATTGGCGCTCCCGGCGCTGAGTGACTGCAACGTGAAAGTGAAGAGAGAAATATTCCTCTTTTTTGGGGAGATGGAAATTGTACAGGAAAGTTTTTTTTTTTTTTTTCAGGATTCCGTTCATAGGGCAAATTGTGATTTTGCTGGGTTAGTTGCTTTGAATGCAGACCTCCTTCAAGGCTTCACTATCCCCGTGGTGGAATTTTGTGGATGAAAGTGAGGAAAATAAAGAAAGAAACCTGGATTTCCCTGAGTGAAATGTGTAATCCTGCTAAGAAGCAAACAACCTTCCCGGCACTTCCAGGAAAAAAAAAGTTGCGGGGCAGAAAAGCACAACGGGGCTCTCGCATTCCAAGCCTTAAGAATGACACAAACGCAAAAAACCTCTCCCCGTCTCAATGACAGCAAAGAGCGAGACACCGTGGGAGCGGCGCAGTGACAACAAAGTGGTGATTTGACGCTGTTTACTTTGTGTGTTTGTCACAGTCATTGTGCCAAGTCGGACCACCTGCTGCAGACTGCCTGGAGGCTCCCGATCTTACTCAGCCACTAAACTGTGACCAATTCTGCCTCTGCAGGTGGACACACTGCCTGGCGCGCTATACGTCGCGCATGCAAACACACGCATACACACAGGAAGTGGCAAGCCATTATTATCAAGGACAGCCTGCTTGAATGTCTTTATCTAAAAAGCAAATATTAAGGAGGCGAATCAAGTCCAAGAAGAATGTGAGGGAGTAGCCACTTCAAGGGCATTTGGACCCCCACCCCCCTCCCATCAAATGAAACAAGTCACATGTGGAAAATGAAGGGGGAAAAAAGTCAATCTTCTAGAGAAAAAGTTACAGAGATTAAAACACACACCGCCAGACAAAAGTTGCATGTGCACATAGTCAACAGAAAGTGTGTTAAAAGCCAGCGTGCGTTTGTGTGTGCGTCAATTTGTGTGATGGACTCACCTGACGGGCATTTCCAGCTTGGGATGAGCTGCTTGTGATGTGATCCACTTTGTCGGACTCTCTAGCTCTGCCCTGTCCTGGGTGCCCCCCACCCCACCCCGATCCTAAACACAACAAACAAACACTCTGTTTGTGTGCGCGTCTACGTGTTGTCAGCGTGTGTGCGTGGAGTCCAACGGGGACCCGGACCGGGGCAACGTCTGTCCCACCCCCAACCACCAACGCCGCCGCCGCCGCCGCTCGCACCCTGCGCCTCCCTCTTTCACTTTCACAGAAGCAAAGCCGGACACATTGTGGACTCGTGTGTGTGCGTGCGTGCGCGCGTGCGTGTGTATGAGCTAGCTGATGTACCTCTCCTCGCCTCTTAGACTCACTTCACTAACACTCTGCTCCGCTGCCTCCAGGAGATGGACTCGGATTAGGACACAGCCGGTGTGAGCAGCTCTTCCAGCACCTCTCTCTCTCTCTCCCTCCTCGTTGGTGTCTCTCTACCAAAGCGGCGCGCTACCCTCCTTCCCTCTCTCCTCGCTGAAGCTCCTTTCTTTCCATTTCCTCCAGGGAAAGCTGTGCACACACCAGTTGTCTCTGCCTTCAGCTGCTCCCTCTCCCTCTCTCTCTGTCTCAGTCACTAGTAGATATAAAAGGCATGCTTGTTCAGCCCCTCGCCTCAGTCTCTTCCTGGCGCTCTCTCGCTCTCCGCCTGCCTCGCGCTTTTCGTTTATCCCCACCTCCCTCCATCACCCCCCCCCCCACCCCCCGCACCCCAACCAACCAAGCAACCAAGCAAGCCAGCTACCTCGCTCGCTCCATCCCTCCCTCTCTCCCTCCACACTTTTTCTTTCGCACTGTCAAAGTTGCCTTTCAAATGCTGATGAGCAGCCGGAGTGAAAGAATGAGGGAGAGGAAGGGCGACAGAAGAGTGGACCGCTCAAACAAGTGGGGAGATTCCGTCGTATCCAAAAAAAAAAAAAACAAAAAAACAGACACCTCCCGTCCTGTCCTGTCCTGTCCTGTCCTGTCCTGTCCACATCATTAGGTACACCTGCAGGAGATCATGAAATAACAAAAATGCCTCAACACCGTGTTCTTTTGCTGACACTCAAGGAGATTTTCAATTGGCTTTCAATTGCCTTTTAATGCAAAAATGTAATTCAAATAAAATATACATAAAATACTAACTTGACCCCTTTGATAGCCACTTGGCACACTACATTTAGAATAAAGATTTGCTTGGGAGTGAACGTCAATCATTAAACCTTCTTTTACACTTGTTGTACATATGTTATGCATGATAGGAAATGTTAAAAACTTTTTTTTGGGGGGTGGGGGATTATGCACTTTTAATATGGGCTCCAAGCAAGATGCAAAGTCTTCTAAAATCACCCCTAACTTCATGAATTTTTGGTTGTTTTTTTTGTGTCATATTGCGATTTAGTGTGGATTTGTTTTTCAAAGGTTGGAATGTTTTTTGGCATATTGTGGATTACTGAAAAATCAGGAAACATTGACAAAAAAAGATAAAGAGACGCTATACATGTTTAGTTTATTTAGATTAATGAAAACTGCATTTTGTTCTTTTTGTTATTTTTTCTTGCTTGTGTCCATTAATGTGAGGATTTTTTCCAATGAGAATTCTTATTAGTCCAGCCGTAAAAAGGGTTAAATGATAAGTAAAATCCATCCATCCATTTTTTAAATAAAAAAAAAAGTAAATAAATAAAATACTCATCACCAGATGTGGATCCCAGCAGATTTTAGGCCTATTTAAGGATTATTTTTGTTATAGTTCTTTAATTTCAGTTAATTTTAATACAATTTTAATGCAGTGGACCCCCAGGTTACAGTGTCCCCGCCTTACATTTTTTTCCCCTTTATGAAGTGGAATACTACGTTTTTTGGTCCCCTCTTTATGGCATTTTTTCCCATTTTACAGCATCAACAACACTAACAAAATTCAAACTTGGCAGTCAGTGTGCGTGCATATGACTTTGCAAGTCACACCACGCTCATACGTCGCTACATGCGTTACTGCATATGTCACAAACATGCTGGTCTGCTATTGGTCAACATCACGGCGTCCCTAAGATGATGGTCTGCTATTGGACGGCGTCGTGCTGTCACTAAGATGCTGGCATGCTAAAGACTTTATCTTGTGTGAGTGCTTATCGTATTTATTGTGGATTTTAGTGCTTAATTCAACCTTTAGTTGGTTAGCCATGGGTCCCAAGATTGTTAGTGATGGTAATGGTAGAGGTAAGAAGATGATTAGTATGGAAACGAAGCTGGAGATAATCAAGAAATACGACGAAGGCTAGGCTAGGCTAGACCAGGCTACCCTCGCTAGGGATTATGGCCATAAGTAGCTCAAGTCAACGTCATCAAAGGTCACTCAGGAAGTCTGCAGATGGAAATTAGCCCAGGGCTATAATCTGGCTTTTTTTTTTTTAATTTTCATTAATATGCATTGCTCCTCTTTTCTAAATAACAAATAAAATTTCATTTTTGCCTCATTTTTTTATATCTATGATGTTATTTAATTATATACATGAATATTATATATACACTTTAAATACTATTTTTATGTTTTTACCTGGGGTTTATACTCATTAGCTAATTACCATAGATTTCTATTGATCACCATACGAAGATTTGACCTTACCATCTCAACTCCGGAGCTGATTCATTTTGTATGGCAGGGGTCCACTGTGTGACTGATCTTCCAGCAACACCAAATTAAACATTCAAAACAAGTCGCAAAAGCTCACGTATTGTTATTTGAGTGTACCTGTGATGCTGAGAAGGAAAGTAATGTTTGATTTATCCAAAAAAAAAAACTGTACTGAAATGTTTTGGGGTTTTGTTGGTTACATTATCGCAAGCTCGTGAAGACTATTTGTCAAAACGATGCATGCAACCATCTTTGCCAGCAAGGAAGGAGATGAGACACTATTGTTGAGAACCAGTAATACTCTCTTTCATTGACTCCCATTAAATGCACGGCAGTTGCTTGGTCATAGGCTGACAAATCTGAGTCAGTCGCAGAATTTTACAGGGTCGATACTAATAGATTTAGGGACCTTTTAGGGACCCTTTGTCAGTATTGACAAAGTCAAACAGACTCGGATTCATCAGAATCTGACCAAGAAAATGCCTTGCATTGAATGGGAGACAATGGAAGAAAAGACTGGCTGTCAACGATGCGTGTCACATACCTGCCCCCTGCTGGTAAGTATGGTTGCACGCATTAGCTCTGGTGGTGTCTCAATAAATCATTTCCTCGAGCTATTATAAGCTTGCTCATATACAGGGCTAACTAAGGCCTGTCCTTGAGAGCCGATTATCCAGCCGATTTTACCCTGCTCCATGCCACCAAATTTCAATGATCAGGATCGTTATCAGCTCTGCCTACAGGTATAGGGCCCAAACTGTGCCGATGAGTTCATCATTTGAATCAGGTGTGCGCAACATCGAAAACAGGGTCACGAGTAAAGGCCTTGGGTACTTGCTTTAATACAACAAGAAATACGAAAAGCAACTTCGGATGCAGTTTTTCTTGATCAAATATATATATTTTTACTTCTCAGCACCACTGGTAAACTTGATGCCAAAAAAGACTAAACAAAGGTTATTCTTGCGATAATTTAAATTAGTGTTACAAGCACGAAGTTTTGTTTTGTTTTTTCAACCGTTTTTGTTTTCATTGTATTTTGTTAACGGAAATGTTCCTTCACTTTTAGTTACGTCGTCACTGTTTACAAACTATGATAACCTGAATAAGAGGTAGAGTGTTCAAACCCCAACGTCTTTTGTGCTTTTATGGGATTCCAAAAGCATGCCTCTGAAGTTAAGTAAAGACTCAACTGTCCATAAATGTGATTTTGAGTATGAATGTCTGTATGTGCCCTTTGATGGGCTGGTAATCAGTCCAGGGTTTAAACCCCCTGATCTCACATCTACTCCTCTCCCCAAACACACAATCCTAAAGCGGATAAAAAGTCAAGAAAGTCGAAGAATGGATGTTTATCATCATGGTTTGCTGAGGTAATCAAGTGCACTGCATCACACAGAGAGCCGTTTCTAATATTTTGACCCTCTCGCGTAGCTAAATAAAATATTAAACAGCTGTCAGTATGATGGAGTGCAGTTCTGCACCACTACAACCACAATCAAAACAAACATCAACTTGGATTCCCTTAATTGAGAAATTAAAATTTAACTTTTAGCGACTTCTGCATTAGAAAAAGGAATCATCTGCGGGGATTCAAAACCGTACAATAAGAAGCCTAAGTGAGGCAGAATCGGTAAAGAATATTTAGAAAAACCTCAATTAATAATAATAAAAGAAAGAAAGGTAGTAAGAAATATATCATCATACATCATTAGAAATATAACTCATTTTGAACCCTTATTTACCATGAATTGTCTTTCAAGCAAAGTCGCGTAAAATAGTCTGCTTAACTTTAAAATGTGGAGTTATACACTAACATTCATTTTATTCAGTAGCCTCTTTTAAACAGAATATTTTTGTTAAGTGCATAAAAATGTTGCAAACGTGGTTGGCCAGTCTGTCTTGCAGTCAAGTGACCTTGGTATGACTCTCCATCATAACAATGGTGTGGTACCTGATAAGTGAAAGTTATTTATCATCATTTATGACTTCTTTTCTTTGTTTGAATTCAAACCACTTTTGCACTCAATTTTAGAGGTAGGAGGTGTTGAACTTTGTGCGAAATTTCAGCTCCCAAGTGTCTTCAATGCTTTCCCTTTGACATGAAAAGCCTTTGATGTAAAGATCAAAGGATTGGACAAAATACTGTTCAAGGGTGAAAGATTTTTTTTTAAAAATCGGTTAGATGGAAAATCTATGCTTTTTTTTCTAACTTAGAAACTGACTAAAAAAATAAATGTTCACCTCATGCTACACAGAACATTAAACAGAGCGTTTCTTTCCCAACAAAGCAAGTATTTCCACAAAAGAAGAAACTGATTTTAAGAAAAAAAAGAACATGCCAGCTAAATTAAAAAAAAAGCACTTTAATTAAAATGGGATTAACAGGAGAGTAATTGTAAAAGTCAGCAAATGTGAAAATAAAACTTATTGTTATGCGTGATAAGAACAGGACATTTCATTAGGTAAGCTTGCAGACCATAGGAGTAGAATTTTTTCATTTTTTCAACGCCTCTAGGCATCAAATGCAAAGTACTTTTCCCTGATGACGACTGTTTAAACACAAAACGCAAGTGATAATTCTCTGAACATACCCCCCCCCCCCCCCCCCCCCGCCACACACACACACACACACACACACACACACACACACATACATACAAACTAGAACAGATTAGGGGCTTATAAATTCATAATGTGACATTATGCAGGAAACAGCATAAGTGAGAGCGACATCATTTTACATTGTGGCACATATAGTTCCATCAGTATATCAACATAAAAAAAATAAACCTAAAGATGGGCTGTTGTTTACGTGTGAAAGATGACGCATGAAACATCAACCTTAATGACTCCGAACCTTCACGAGGACGATTTGTCTTGAGCGTTATCTTGACACTTAAAGAAATGTTTGGCTGCACTCATGATATGATTAATGAAAACTCTCAAAATCATCATATTCAAGTGATTTAGAGGCTTTATAAACAGGCAAACTGCTCGTAGTTTTTGAGTCACTTGAGATGTCTCCAAATTTCCACTCACAAAACATTCATTGATTCCAGTTTAAACATGAAGGGATACCCGGCTGATATTGGACTTACTTCAAGGTATCGGGTACTTGTAAGCGATGCTGATACAGCCCCTTGGTACTGACAGCACGCTAATCAGCGTTAGCAATGTTAGCTTAGTCCTGTAAAAAAGGATAGCATCACCAAATCGTCAAAACAAGCCCATAAACACACAAGATATCTTTGCAACTGATTAATCGAGATAGCAGGACGCAACTACTACAGAGACAGAAGACAGATTTAGACATTGTGATATTGGCTCATTGTTTCTGTATGTACAAGGAACAAAAAAAATAACATTGAAAATTTCACCAAGTGGTCCCATTCGATTGGACCACGCCCAGCGGTTACATATGTGCTTCTGCAGTTAGTTTTTAGCCTTGTTGTCTGTGCCAGATTTTTTTTTCATATAGCACAATGTCATGTGATCTACCATTACTAGCTTCGAGAGCTATTGACAGCGATTGACACATTGAGCACCCTTACATTCGAGTCTCGACATGGCAGAAACACTTCTACAGGCCTTGATCATGCAGTTGCCCCACCGTAGTTGTGTTTAACAGTTGCATGTTTCAAAATGATGATATGATTACACGTTTTTATGAAAAAGTTGCATTTTATTATGATAGATTTAATCTGGCATAAGGTCGAGATTGACATTTTGATGCCAAACTATCACTTTGCCGGTGTGATTTCAAGACACTTCTGCTGCGCTGGGCCGCCCATCTTGATGAATACCAGCCTGCCAAATTGACAAAAACAGAGCGAGCTGTGTGCCGAGTCGAAAATCACAGTCGGCCGGCAGGGTGCAGAAGCTCTGTCTGCAAAAACAATGCGAGCGTGTTAAGGTGTACTTTTTCTACATTCACGTAGCCGGCGAACCTAATGAGTCCATCCTGAAACCGAAAGAAATTCCTTTACAGTTCCTCCATATCGGTGATTAAAACGGCAGTAAATAAAGTCGAGTCCTTCAACCTTGACTATGAGGACTCGCTATATGAGCAACTAAAAATGGATGCGTATTGATGCCAGACTGTGAGCGTAAACAGCCCATATATGTTTGAAGGTGCGCCGCACACATGCATGTGTCTACGTGAACAAATAATCACACTCAGACTCACTCAAGTATACTCTCTATACCAAAACACCGCCCCCCCCACCCACCCTCCACCCCCGCCCGCTTTCCACCTCTCCTCTGTTCGTTCCCCTTGCCCTCAAACGCTACTCAGAATATTGATACATCACCCCCACCTCGTCTTCCTTTCCTCCCTCTCTCCCTGTCTCTCCCTCTCTCCCTCCATCACTCACTTTCTCCGCTGAATACTGATAGGCTGT